>NC_041382.1:700837232-701143069 GCF_002162155.2 Triticum dicoccoides | reverse complement strand
GACCCCCCCACCCTCATGTAAGAAGAGGAAAAAATATCGAAGAAGAAAATAGAGGAGAAGAAGAAAGGAATAGAGGAGAAGATCGATGAAAAAAAAGAAGTCTTCCTCTTCTTATTTTCCTTTTTCCACTCCTTCCTTTTCTTCTTATTCTTCTTCCTTCTTCCTCTTTTCTTCCTTTTCCTTATTTTACTTTTTCCTCTACACTAACCTAAAATCGATATCTACTAATTAACAACCTAAATAAAAAATGAATACATATATGAAAAAAAACATCATATGAAAAAACCATTTTTGACATATTTAGCATATTCTAAATTTTCCTAACTCTTTTACAACCAAAAAAATTACTCCAACTTCATGACAGTACCCACTATCCGTTTCACCAAAAACCTTCTGATCCATAGTTCAAATTTTTCAAATTTCATTCAAATGAAATTTGAATCGGATTCAAATAACTTGTTGAAAACCTATTCTAAACCTCTCCAAAAATTCTAAAATTTTGCCATCGACTTTGTCTTGCATCAGTACCTCACCACAATTTTTTTTTAAAAATTCCAAAAATGCCCAAAGCCATCTAGCATTTCATCAAACACCTTCTATATGGACAAAAAAATTCTGAAATTCCAAAAAATTCAGAAAAGTGGACAGCGCGTTGCTGCTGCTCCACTTCTCCTCTCCTCTACTTCTCCTCTCCTTCTGCTCTTCAATGCATCGGGGCCGGCGGCGACCATGGAGCAGGGGCGGAGCAAGGGATGCTCGGGCGCAAGAGTGGCACTCGAGAGGGGGGCTCACTTTGAGGGGGACGGCAACGGCTGGAGTCCGGCGACGAGGACGGCGGGCTCGGGGCGGCACGCGGTGACGGGGACGGCAGCCTCAGGGCAGCACGCAGTGACGGGGACAAGGAGGCGGGCTCGGGGAGGCACGCGGCGATGGGGACGAGGGCGGCGGGCTCAGGGATGCCGGCGACGAGGACGGCGCGGGCTCAGGGAGGTGACGACATGGCCCGGAGGGCTCGGCGGTGACGAGGATGAGGAGCAGCTTGGCGGCATCGTCGGAGGAGAGGACAAGGAGATCGATCGAACTGAATCGAGAATTTCACAAGTGTTGGCTTATATAGCCAGAGCATTGGTCCCGGTTCGTGAAACCAACCGGGACTAATGCCACCTTTAGTCCCGGTTGGTGCCACCAACCGGGACCAAATGCCAATTTTCAGCAGCCCAAAGGGCGGGAAGCGGCGGCCTTTGGTCCCGGTTGGTGGCACCAACCAGGACTAAAGAGGGGCTTTGGTCACGGTTCGTGCCACGAATCGTGACCAATGCCCCCTTTAGTCCCGGTTGGTGCCACCAACCGGGACCAAAGGCCTTGTGCTGCCCCGCGCCCAAAAATTTAGTCCCACCTTGCTAGTTGAGGGGGCTCGGGAGTGGTTTATAAGCGCTGCTGCGCCCACCCTCCCGAGCTCCTCTCAATTGCAGGCTTTCGGGCCTAATCTGTCACTGCAATGCCTGTGGGCCTACTGGGCCTGCTGCGGGCCTGAATCCTGGCCCATGGTAGGGTTTCTAGTCGTATTCAGGCCATGGTGGCCCAGTAGGTGGCATTTTTTTGTTTTCTTGTTGCTTTATTTATTTTGTTTTGTTTTTTGCTTTATTTTTTAATTCTTTATGCTTTTAGTTTTAGAAAAATTATAAACTTTTTGTTAATGCCATTAGTTTTCAAATTTTATTTTGTGATTAACTTTACTATAAAAATAGTTTTTTCCTGTTTTTTGATTTGTTTTTTGCATTATTTATTTTCTTTTGTTTTTTGCTTTAATTTTTAATTCTGTTTGCTTTTAGGTTAGCAAAATTATAAACTTTCTGTTAGTGCCATTAGTTTTAGAAAAATTATAAACTTTCTGTTAGTGCCATTAATTTTCAAATTTGAAAACACTTCTTTAGTTTTTTTGTTTTCTTTGTTGCTTTATTTATTTTATTTTGTGATTAACTTTACTATAAAAATTGTTTTTTCCTGTTTTTTTGATTTGTTTTTTGCATTATTTATTTTATTTTGTTTTTTGCTTTAATTTTTAATTCTGTTTGATTTTAGGTTAGCAAAATTATAAACTTTCTTTATGAGGGCATCTATTTTCACTTTGAGAGGAGCTTAACAAGGCAGAGAGGGAAGGGCTTATACATGGGTGTGAGCCCCCTTCGGTTGGCGAGGTGGGACTAAACTCGGCCCGCAACGAGGACCAACCCTTTAGTCCCGGTTTGAAAGTTGGCATGGGCCAGGGACTAATGGTCATGGTATTACGAGGGCCGAACCATAAGACATGAAAGCATTTCAAATGAACTCTGCAAAGTTGAAAGTTGGGATGGTATCATAATTTCACCCACATAGCATGCGCATGTACAAAACGGACAATGGTAGCATGTTCATGTGTTACAAAGTTGCGGGAGAAAGTCTTCACTTTTTCTTCGCTTGTGTCATTTGCATATTGCGCCGTAACCATGGATAATCTTCATTGTTTATCAGGATGCTTGGGTCAGCCTTGACATTGAAGGGAGGAATTTCATGAAACTTTTCATAATCTTCAGACATGTCTGTCTTGCCGTCCACTCCCAGGATGTCCCTTTTTCCTGGAAGAACTATGTGGTGCTTTGGCTCATCGTATGATGTATTCGCTTCCTTATCTTTTCTTTTTCTCGGTTTGGTAGACATGTCCTTCACATAGATAACCTGTGCCACATCATTGGCTAGGACGAATGGTTCGTCAGTGTACCCAAGATTTTTCAGATCCACTGTTGTCATTCCGTACTGTGGGTCTACCTGTACCCCGCCGCCTAACAGATTGACCCATTTGCACTTAAACAAAGGGACCTTAAAATCAGGTCCGTAGTCAAGTTCCCATATGTCCACTATGTAACCATAATATGTATCCTTTCCGCTCTCGTTGCTGCATCAAAGCGGACACCGCTGTTTTGGTTGGTGCTCTTTTGATCTTGGGCGATCGTGTAAAATGTATTCCCATTTATCTCGTATCCTTTGTAAGTCAATACAGTCAAAGATGGTCCCCTGGACAACAAATACAACTCATCACAAACAGTGTTGTCACCTCTGAGACGTGTTTCCAACCAACTGCTGAAAGTCCTGATGTGTTCACATGTAATCCAGTCGTCGCACTGCTCCGAGTGTTTGGAGCGCAGACTGTTCTTGTGTTCATCGACATACGGGGTCACCAAGGTAGAGTTCTGTAGAACTGTGTAGTGTGCTTGAGACCAAGAATATTCGTTCCTGCATATTATTGAGTCTCTTCCAAGAGTGCCTTTTCCAGTCAGTCTCCCCTCACACCGCGATTTAGGGAGACCTATCTTGTTAAGGCCAGGAATGAAGTCAACACAAAACCCGATAACATCCTATGTTTGATGGCCCATGGAGATGCTTCCTTCTGGCCTAGCGCGATTACGGACATATTTCTTTAGGACTCCCATGAACCTCTCAAAGGGGAACATATTGTGTAGAAATACGGGCCCCAGGATGACAATCTCGTCGACTAGATGAACTAGGACGTGCGTCATGATATTGAAGAAGGATGGTGGGAACACCAGCTCGAAACTGACAATACATTGCGCCACATCACTCCTTAGCCTTGGTATGATTTCTGGATCAATCACCTTCTGAGAGATGCATTGAGGAATGCACATAGCTTCACAATGGCTAATCGGACATTTTCCGGTAGAAGCCCCCTCAATGCAACCGGAAGCAGTTGCATCATAATCACGTGGCAGTCATGAGACTTTAGGTTCTGAAACATTTTCTCTGGCATATTTATTATTCCCTTTATATTCGACGAGAATCCAGCCGTGACCTTCATACTAAGAAGGCATTCAAAGAAGATTTCTTTCTCTTCTTTCGTAAGAGCGTAGATGGCAGGACCTTTATACTGCTTCGGAGGCATGCCATCTTTTTTGTGCAAACGTTGCAGGTCCTCTCGTGCCTCAGGTGTATCTTTTGTCTTCCCATACACGCCCAAGAAGCCTAGCAGGTTCACGCAAAAGTTCTTCGTCACGTGCATCACGTCGATTGAGGAGCGGACCTCTAGGTCTTTCCAGTAGGGTAGGTCCCAAAATATAGATTTTTTCTTCCACATGGGTGCGTGTCCCTCAATGTCATTTGGAACAGCTAGTCCACCGGGACCTTTCCAAAGATTACGTAGTGTAAATCATTGACCATAGCAAGCACGTGATCACCGGGGCACATGGCGGGCTTCTTCCGGTGATCTACCTCGCCTTTGAAATGCTTGCCTTTCTTTCGACATTGATGGTTGGTCGGAAGAAATCGACGATGGCCCAGGTACACATTCTTCCTGCATTTGTTCAGGTATATACTTTCAGTGTCATCTAAACAGTGCGTGCATGCGTGGTATCCTTTGTTTGTCTGTCCTGAAAGGTTACTGAGAGTGGGCCAATCGTTGATGGTCATGAACAGCAACGCCTTAAGGTTAAATTCCTCCTGTCTGTGCTCATCCCACGTACGTACACTGTTTTCATTCCACAGTTGTAAAAGTTCTTCAACTAATGGCCTTAGGTACACATCAATTTCGTTGCCGGGTTGCTTAGGGCCTTGGATGAGAACTGGCATCATAATGAACTTCCGCTTCATGCACATCCAAGGAGGAAGGTTATACATACATAGAGTCACGGGCCAGGTGTTGTGATTGCTGCTCTGCTCCCCGAAAGGATTAATGCCATCCACGCTTAAAGAAAACCATACATTCCTTGGGTCCTTTGCAAACTCATCCCAGTACTTTCTCTCGATTTTTCTCCACTGCGACCCGTCAGCGGGTGCTCTCAACTTCCCATCTTTCTTTCGGTTCTCACTGTGCCATCGCATCAACTTGGCATGCTCTTCGTTTTTGAACAGACGTTTCAACCGTGGTATTATAGGAGCATACCACATCACCTTCGCAGGAACCCTCTTCCTGGGGGGCTCGCCGTCAACATCACCAGGGTCATCTCGTCTCATCTTATACCGCAAGCACCGCATACCGGGCATGCATTCAGATCCTTGTATGCACCGCGGTAGAGGATGCAGTCATTAGGACATGCATGTATCTTCTCCACCTCGAATCCTAGAGGGCATACGACCTTCTTTGCTGCGTACGTACTGTCGGGCAATTCGTTATCCTTTGGAAGCTTCTTCTTCAATATTTTTAGTAGCTTCTCAAATCCTTTGTCAGCCACAGCATTCTCTACCTTCCACTGCAGCAATTCCAATACGGTACCGAGCTTTGTGTTGCCATCTTCGCAATTGGGGTATAACCCTTTTTGTGATCCTCTAACATGCGATCGAACTTCAGCTTCTCCTTTTGACTAATGCATTGCGTCCTTGCGTCGACAATGACCCGGCGGAGATCATCATCATCGGGCACATCCTCTGTTTCCTCTTGATCTTCAGCAGCTTCACCCATTGCAGCATCATTGGGCACATCGTCTGGTTCCTCTTGATCTTCACCAGCTCTCCCTGTTGCAGCATCACCGTATTCAGGGGGCACATAGTTGTCATCGTAGTCTTCTTCTTCTCCGTCTTCCATCATAACCCCTATTTCTCCGTGCCTCGTCCAAACATTATAGTGTGGCATGAAACCCTTGTAAAGCAGGTGGGAGTGAAGGATTTTCCGGTTAGAGTAAGACCTCGTATTCCCACATTCAGTGCATGGACAACACATAAAACCATTCTGCTTGTTTGCCTCAGCCGCATTGAGAAACTCATGCACGCCCTTAATGTACTCGCGGGTGTGTCTGTCACCGTACATCCATTGCCGGTTCATCTGTGTGCATTATATATAATTAAGTGTCCAAATTAATAGAAGTTCATCATCACATTAAAACCAAAGTGCATACATAGTTCTCATCTAACAACATATAGCTCTCCAGAGCATCTAATTAATTAAACCATACATTGAAACTATGTAAAACATTTCAATGCGAAAACAAATGTGATCATAATCGCAACCAAGGTAACAATTGATCCAATGGCATAATGATACCAAGCCTCGGTATGAATGGCATATTTTCTAATCTTTCTAATCTTCAAGCGCATTGCATCCATCTTGATCTTGTGATCATCGACGACATCCGCAACATGCAACTCCAATATCATCTTCTCCTCCTCAATTTTTTTATTTTTTCCTTCAACAAATTGTTTTCTTCTTCAACTAAATTTAACCTCTCGACAATAGGGTCGGTTGGCATTTCTGATTCACATACATCCTAGATAAATAAAATATATGTCACGTTGGTCGGCATAATTTTCATAAACAATAAATGAACCAATAGTTATAAAGATAATATACATACCACATCCGAATCATAGACAGGACGAGGGCCGACGGGGGCGGATACCAAAACCATCGCACTATATAAGATGCAATAATAAATGTAAGAAAATGATACAAGTATCTATCTAAACATACAAGTAAGAATATTTTTCCTTTCAGAAAGAAGATAAGAACAAGAGGCTCAGCACGGTGGTGTCGGTGATGAGATCGGCGCGGGTGATCGACGGCGGTGAAGACAGGGACGGGGCGTGACGGACCGCTAAATCTAGACAAATCTCGAGGAAAATGGAGCTTGGAGGTCGAGCTCTGAGAGGAGGAAGCTTAAGTAGTGTGGCTCGGGCATTCCATCGAACACCTCATGTGCATAGGAGGTGAGCTAGAGCACCACAAAGCCCTCTCCCCCTCGGCCAGAAAAAATAGAGTAGTGTGCTCTGCTCTTGCGCGAGGGGGTATATATAGGCACCTCATTGGTCCCGGTTGGTGACATGAGTCGGGACTAAAGGGGAGCCTTTGGTCCCAGTTCAAGCCACCAACCGGGACCAATGGTGGTGGGCCAGGAGCGAGGCCCATTGGTCCCGGTTCATCCCACCAACTGGGACCAAAAGGTCTAGATGAACCGGGACCAATGGCCACATGGCCCGGCCGGCCCCCTGGGCTCACGAACCGGGACCAATGCCCACATTGGTCCCGGTTCTAGACTGAACCGGGACTAATGGGCTGACCCGACCTAGACCAAAGCCCTGTTTTCTACTAGTTCTAGCACACCAAGCCATTGGTTGATTTGTTCAAGGAGAAGAAGTTCCTTCTTAAGAATCATGACTTGTGTTAGGACTTCGATATCCTCGATGATGGTTCCCAATCAGAACTCAGTAGTGTTTTATTATAAGACTACTACGTGGTCATGCTTGTCTGGAACAGCATGTTCACATGTTGTAGCAAAACCAGCTCATGTTTTGGAGCTTGCTATCATAGTTCATCTCCCGAGAATCTTCCAATGTCATCTCGTCGATTTGTGTTGCAAACTTTCATTTTTCTTTCTAGACTCGATGAGTCTGGAATATCCTGACACCAACCAGATCTGAATCTCAAGCAGATGTGATGGTTGGAACGTTTCCCAAGAGCTATAATATTGGTCTCTCGGTAACTGGTAGAGTGGATGTCGTGGCCAACACACCCAACCGGAAGACCTATTATTGTAGTATCTTGCTTGAGGACGTTGGCCACCTCCCCATAAGGATCTCGTAGAATTTATTCTAGTAGTTGTTCCTTATGGATTTTTGTGTTCCCGAAGTCCGACCTTTTACTTGATGTTATAGATACCAAACCATATCAATAAATGGGTTATGCTAGCACATCAAGGAGAACATTAGAAGCGGAGTGCTAAATGTCTCTCGGTCGATCATCCAGATTTTGATCCCTTGGCCTGGCTAAGGTGAAATTTGAGGAAGTATCATCTTTCTTCGCATCTGCATCCTCCACCATTATTCATCATGGTAGTATGTTGTATTGCCAGGATCCTTGACAAGGATATTGGTAAAACTTGTTGAATATGGAAATGCTCAAGTTCTGGAGAGCACGCGCAATCACTAGGATTCATCGTTGGCATTAATTGGGATCTGCTCTCAGTTTCCTTGGTTATGCTATAACCTTTCAAATAGTGGAATCTCTCTCTACTGCTGGGTTTTCTCCCCAGTTACTAGAATCATTCCTAGCATTTGCATTTTGTTCCCAGCTAGCACCGCCATTGTGTCATCCTACTATGGACTACCCTTCATAGTAATTACTAATCAGGATCATCTTCAAGTGGTCCTACCATGGGTCCTATCCATTTCCGATGATAAGCAAAAATTATCCATTGCATTGTCTTCAACAAGGTAGTCCACATCACCCATTCTAGTCCTAGTATGTCATTCTTTGAACTCCTTCAAATGATCGATTGTAGCTGCCCTAGTCTGGTATAAAGAGTTTCAACGATCTTTGTATCACAAGTAATTCTTTTTGCCACTTAAGAGAATAATTCTACGAGTCATCTTCCCCGAGGTGTCCCGTTATGGAATCATGGCAATTATCTCCTCGCTACTTGATCCCATTCACCATCTTCTCAAGTGTGGAATTGTTGCCTACCAAATTGAACCCCGTCATCTGTTCTTCCATCCCTTCCAAGGTGTGTTTGAATGTCTCGGCTCAAGAGATGTTTCTATGTCTCATTCTGTGAGTTGATCTTGAATGCTCGATCCTCGCAGAGAGCGTTTTCTGTAGAGTTTCCCTCCGTCAGCATAGTTGGATGAAGATCTCGAAAGCAAAAATGTCAAGATAAATTTGAAGCAATGAATCAACATCCTTGAGATGACATTTGGATAATGAAGAATCGTGATTGGTCTTGTGTCCCCTCTGTCTACCTACCCTATGCCTGAATCTCGGGATGAGATTCTTGTTTAGTGGGGGTTAGTTGTCACATCCCTAGTTCTAGTAATGCCTAGTGCTAGCATCTGGTGTTGCATCATGTTTAAATTTTTCAGAAACTTGAAATGGGGATGAGTAAAAAACCCCAGCACCACCTAAACCAACTAGGGTTACTAAATAATTTTCTCAATGAACCTGAAATGCCCTTCTAAAATGTTCATCATCTTTGCCTTGGTCCAGAACGTGTGACAAAAATGGTGCACAGTTTTCTAGGATAAATAAGCACTACAAAAAAAGACACATCCATGACATTTTGGGCCGAATGAATTTTTTTGTCATACATATGACACTTCTATGATGATAATTGTGACAAAACCCGATATCATCATAGATGTGGTGGGCTCCTACTTCTATGACAAAAAATCATGATAGAAAATGGGCTTTTCGTCCTGGGCGGGCCGGAGACGCAGATTCATGACATTCTTTGGGCCGTCCATGACAGAAAAAACCGTCGTAGAAGCGAGGGGGAGGAAAATTTCGGGGAGTTCCTGGTTACGGTGGGAGGTCGGGGGCCGAGCGATGCACGCTTCTCTCGTACACGTATGTGCGTGTGTGTGAGGCGTTGGCTCTAATGAACCCGAGCGAGGCGTTGGGCTCTAACTGAACCCGAGCGATTGCACTTCAGGCTACGCGTTACTGAACCCGAGCGATCGATCGATGGCTGTTAACTGAACCCGATCGAGCGATTCCTTTGCTACTGCTGCTAACTGAAGCCGATCGATGCTGCCTCTAGATGAACAGTGACCGTTAGCGGGGGGGATGAACAGTTCCCGGTGGGGGTGGATGAACAGGACCCCGTGGTGTTGCCTCTGGATGAACAGGACCCCGATCGATCGAGCCGATTGGGGCTGGATGAACAGGACCCATGGAGGGCTGGATGAACAGGACCACCCCGTGGAGGGTAGGATGAACAGTAGACGGTGGAGGGCAGGATGAACAGTAGCCCGTGGAGGGGTGGTTGAATAGGAGCTCGTGGAGAGGGCTGGTTGAACAGTAGCCGGTGGAGTAGCGCGTGGTGGAGGCTGGATGAACAGGAGCCCGTGGATGAAAAGTTGCGGGTGAAGGCTAGAGGGGGTCGACAGTGGATGAACTGTAGCTCGTGGAGGCTAGAGGGGGTCGATGGTGGAGATGAACAGTATCCCATGGAGTCCCGTTTTACAGTACGCCACACCCCTCCCGATGAACAGGACCCCCGTTTCGACCGTAGCGCTCCAACACAAGACTTTTTCGTCGGTTTTGCGGTACGCCACACCCCTCCCGATCAACAGGACCCCGTTTTCGACCATAGGAGGTTCGTTTCCTCCGTTTTGCGGTACGCCAGACCCCTCCCGATGAACAGGATCCCGTTTCGAACGTGGACGGTCGTACACAAGGCCGCTTCCTCCGTTCTGCGGTACGCCAGGCCTCGTTTCCATCGCCTGTTCCGTCCAAGCCCTCCCGATGAACACGACGCATTTCGTTACCTCCCCATGAAGACGACTGATTCCGTTGCCTCCCCATGAACACGACAAGGACGTTGTTTCTCCGTTCCTACCCAGCCATGTACACGAGCCCTGGCCGTGCGTATGCGTGAGTAGGCGTTCGAGACCCCGCCCGTATGTACACATATGTGGCCGTATTTTCTTTCTTGCACCCTGGCCGCTGTACATACGTGTACATGCTAGGTGCGTGCCTCTACTACGACACGTGCGTGCCTCTACATCGACCAGTATATATGTACATACACGTTTGCGACCAGAATGACAACGCTATGTACGCTTCGACCAAGAGGGTCCCGACTATCAGGCACTTCCTTGCGTGCGAAGATGTAGCTGGTGGGTCCCATCAGTTAGGGGGGCGGAATATGGTGGCCCGTCCGGTGGGTCCCCGCTATCAGGTGGTGGAATAATTATTTTGCACGTAACCAGGAGGCACTTCCTTGCTGCGGCCGTGGACCCAGCTGTCAGCGTCTCCACGTACAGTCCACGTCCGATGGAAGCCTTTCCTTGACCACATTGACCACGCCGCACCGATAGCACCAGGGCGGTGGACGACGGCGAGGCCTAGGAAGGGGATGACACGGAGTCGGGGAAGACGCGGAAGTGGATACCCACGCGTAGAGGAGTACGAGGGTTCACTGGTTTGCTGTGGTGTGAGGCTGCCGTCGCCGCAGAATAACAGGGGGTGTGGGTGAGTAGAGGGATGGCCTGGCTAGCGGTGGGAGTAGTAGGGGCGGTGAGGCCTCCGCCGCATCGCAGCCGGCCACGGGAGGCAGGAGCACGAGGCACGATCGGCGCTGGTTTGGGCGGCTGGAGCAAGAAGACCAGAGGTTGAAGAAGCACTACGGCCGTTGGATGGACATCGTACGGTCACTGGAGCTAGAATCGTGCATATTAACTAAGTTGACAAAGCCCTCCATCCCTGTCAACTTAGTAGGCCCACAAGTCAGCCTCCCACCAAGGTGGGTCCCAGCTAGCAGGGGGGTATTCATTTTTTGAGCGTAATAAGGAGGCACTTCCTTGCGTGCGAAGATATAGCTGGTGGGTCCGAGCTGTCAGCGGCGGTAACGTTTTTTTCGTGAAATACAGAGGCCCTTTCAGTGGGTCCCTGATGTCTGGTGGAGGAATCATTATTTTGCGCGTAATAAGGAGGCATTTCCTTCCGTGCGGCCATGGACCCAGCTGTCGGCCTCTCCACGTACAATCCACTTTAGATGCATGTCGGTCATTGACCACGTTGACCAGGCCGCGCCGAGAGCACCAAGGCAGTGGACGACGGCGAGGCCTAGGAAGGGAACGACACGGAGGCAGGGAAGACTCGACAGTTGTTTCCCACGCGGAGGGAAGTATAACTGTACGAGGGTTTACTGGTTCGTCTGCAGTCGCCGGAGAATAACAGCGGGTGTGGGTGAGTAGAGGGATGGCTAGGCCAGCGATGGGAGTACGGTGGGGCGGTGAGGCCTGCGCGGTAGCACAGCCGGCCGCAGGGAGGAGGGAGCAGGTAGTCCCGCCGGCGCTTGTTTGAGCGGCTGGAGCAGGAAGAGGAGAGATTGAAGAAGCACGACAGTCGTTCGATGGACATCCAACAGTCACTGCTTGTGCGTCAACCTTTTTTAGGAAAGCCACAAATCTGTGGAAAACAACATACATACCATCTGCCATTATTTCTAATAATTTACAGCACATTTGCTAATTCTTAAGGTTTTTTTGGAGCCCATATTCTTTTTCCTAGCATTACAGCCCATATTGTGGCCACGGTTGAAAAATTAATGAAATTTTGCATATTTTGGTGCGGTCCGAACAGTTTTTAATCCCGAAATTTCGACTCACATTCAAACTGATTTTTAAAATAAATGTATATCAATATAAAATCCAACAAATTCTCCACGCATAAAAATTAATGTAATTTAAAATCTCGAAATGAAAAAAAGATATTTTAAACTAATTGCCGGTTTGATGTGTTTTAAAAATGTATAGCCCATTTCTCATTACTGATGGGCCATTTTCTCGGCCAGCCGAATGAAGCTCTCCTCGTCTTGAAAGATTTGCAGCCCAACAGGCCTGACAAAGCGACTTACTTGGCAAATCACAAAAAACTGGGTTGTGGCCATGGACCCAGCTATCAGCCTCTCCACGTACAGTACTCTTCCGATGGAAGTCGGTCGTTGACCACATTGACCACGCCGTGCCGAGAGCACCAAGGCAGTGGAAGACAGAAAGGCCTAGGAAGGGGACGACGCGGAGCCGGGGAAGACGTGGCAGTGGATGCCCACGCGGAGAGGGGTACGAGGGTTCACTGGATCGGCTGCGGCGTGAGGCTACCGTCACCGCAGAATAACAGGGGTTGTGGGTGAGTAGAGGGATAGCATGGGCCAGCGGTGGGAGTAGTAGGGGGCGGTGAGGTCTCCGCGGCATCACAGCCGGCCACGAGAGGCAGGAGCACGCGGCACGACCGGCGCAGCTTTGGGCGGCTGGAGCAAGAAGACCAGAGGTTGAAGAAGCACTACGGCCGTTGGATGGACATCATACGGTCACTGGAGCTAGAATCGTTCATATTGACTAAGTTGACAAAGCCCTCCATCCTCGTCAACTTAGTAGGCCCACAAGTCAGCCTCCCACCAGGTTGGATCCCAGCTAGCAGGGGGAGTATTCATTTTTCTGTGCGTTATAAGGAGGCACTTCCGGTGGGTCTCAGCTGACAGCAGGGGGGCTATTTTTTCGCGAAATACAATGGTCCGTCTGGTGGGTCCCAACAGTCAGGGGCAAACATTTTTTTCGCGAAATACGGTGGCCCGTCCGGTGGGTCCCAGCCATCTGGGGCAAATGTTTTTTCCGCGAAATACTGGTGGCCTGTCCGGTGGGTCCCTGCTGTCAGGTGGAGGAATAATTATTTTGCATGTAATAAGGAGGCACTTCCTTGCGGCTGCCGTGGACCCAGCTGTCAGCCTCTCCACGTATAGTACTCTTCCGATGGAAGTCAGTCGTTGACTACATTGACCATGCCGCGCCGAGAGCACCACGGCGAGGCCTAGGAAGGGGACGACGCAGAGCCGGGGAAGACACGGCAGTGGATGCCCACACGGAGAGGAGTACGAGGGTTCACTGGTTCGGCTGCGGTGTGAGGCTGCCGTTGCCACAGAATAACAGGGGGAGTGGGTGAGTGGAGGGATGGCCTGGCTAGTGGTGTGAGTAGTATGGGGATGGTGAGGCCTCCGCGGCAGCACAGCCGGCCACGGGAGGCAGGAGCATGCGGCACGACCGGAGCTGCTTTGGGCGGCTGGGGTAAGAAGACCAGAGGTTGAAGAGGCACTACGGCCGTTGGATGGACATCATTGACCATGCTGTGCCGAGAGCACCAGGGTGGTGGATGACGGCGAGGCCTACGAAGGGAACGACACGGAGCCGGGGAAGACACGGTAGTGGCTGCCCACGGGTGGAGAGTACGAGGGTTGACTGGTTCGGCTGCCGTCGCCGGAAAATAACAGGAGGTGTGGGTGAGTAGAGGGATAGACAGGCCAGGGATGCGAGTATGATGGGGCCGTGAGGCCTTCCCAACAGCACTGCCGGCCACGGGAGGCGGGAGCGGGTGGTTCCGACGGCGCTGGTTTGGGCGTCTGGGGCAGGAAGATCAGAGACTGAAGAAGCACGATTGCCGTTAGATTGACATCTAACAGTCTGACGCTGGTAGAGTTAATTGTTGACTAAGTTTCTTTTTTGAGAAACCTTGTGTACGCATGAACTTAGTAGGCCCACAAGTCAGCATACAAATCTGTGACAGACAACATAAAGCCCATTTGCTCTTTTTTTATAATTTGCAGCCCATTTGCTAATTCTTAAGTAATTTATTACAGCCCATTTTCTGCCCAGGACCACGGTCAAAAAGTCCAACCTTATTTTGCAAATTTCGGTGGATTCTGAACTGTTGTAATTCCGAAATGATAAACATTTTTTAAGAACTTATTGATTTGCCAAAAAATCGTTTTGTTTTTGTAATGAAATAAGACGTGGGACAATTTAGGTTGTTTAAGGGAAAACCAGTGGAAAAACAATCAGTGCTGGGTGGGAAAAAACAACAAAAATAAGGATGTAAATATAAAAAGGGAATTTTATGTGTTTTCAATATAATGATACCTGTATATGAACTAGTCAAACTATAGGTAGAGATTAGGAAACGGATGTAGGACATGTGTTTCAAGAGGAAAATAGAACTAGGCTGTGTGTTTGATTCAGTAAAAAAACTGCCTACGGATGTTGTAATGCAAAATATAACTAACGCTGGCGGGCCAGAGGCCAGTAGATACTTGCTGGATCTTTGTGCCCCGTTGTCGTCATGGGCTGGGCCTGTTAAAAACAAAACAACCCTGGGCAATCTACAGCCCAGTTGAAACTTGCTCGACCTGAAAAAACAATATACGTGCTCAATAAACGAGAGAATTCTGCAAGTACAGACTGATAACTGGGATGCAGCACGGATATTTTTTTATCGTGATAATAAGTGCATGCACTTGTTTTGAAAAAATTGGAGAACTGGGAATTCGAACGGCGGGTGCTTATGCTACCCATCAAATAAAAATCAGGTGCCTGAAAATTCGTTTCGAAACAAATAATTCAGCTTTATATCCACGCCGACCCTCGGCATGATGGTTGGAAGCAAATGCAAGTTCATACCAAAAGATTGTTAACAACAATACCAACTTGCGGACGACAAGGTAGTACAACTACCAATACCAAACTAACTTATAATCTTTTTAGTCCTGGCCCTAGTGTTCGTCTGGTAGAAAATCTTGCAGAGGACCAGCTCCCGCTCCTTCTCTTGCTCCAGGTCCCCGAGGTGGTACTGGTGCATCACCCAGTTGGTCCTCTGCTGGTCGAAGTTCTTATCGGTGTGCAGCACCAGAACCTTTTTTGCTGCCCGTCTGCCGGCCGTTGACCATCACCGGCAAGGTATTGCCGGTCTTGTGGCACATCGCGTGCATGCCGCACTCCGACTATATCTTGCGACGCGTCCACGCGCCCCTTTTGAATGCCCTGGAATTGCGCTGGAAGAAATGCTTCCTTAGGCCACTCTGTGTGATACCTGTAGTATTGTTGAATATAGGTTTTAGTGTACCTAGTTGGCATTTTCATAACATCTTTGGCATGTTGTAGTCACTTGTTTCACTTTTTATTAACTGTCAAATTGTAATTGCTTCACCAGGTCTGCGTCTAAAAAGAAAAATAGAGCTATAAACAAAGGAATATGTTTGTGCAAGTAGACGGCCGATCGGTGTCTTACCTAGAAGTTTCTCAGGTTGGGTGTAACATATGCCGTGCTCGCTGTCGATGGTTGGTATGAACAAATCAATGACAGACTGAAATCTCGCGCTGTCAGCACTCACTTTGGCCTCAAGGTGCTCGATCAGCTCCTGATCCGTGGGATCGAACTTGACGCCAGCCGGCAGCACGGGCCAATCCTTCTTCAACTTGCATCGGTAATTCCAGTTATATGGTACTCAATGTATGATCAATCGACTGTTTTAAGTGAATGATGAAAGATTTCGACAGATAAGTGGTACTCCAAATCTGAAGTCCAGAATACCCGAACATGCTGTCGGGATTCTTGTGTCACCTCACGCGCAGTGTGTTGTCACGTCAATTCAATGTGTGGACATGATGAATAATTTGACCGACGTATACTAGTACTTCTACTGTACTACTTACTAGTCATATTTAGTGTCACAATTTATACATAGGTTTAAGTAACAAGTACGCACTTGAAGCCTAACTGATATATATATATATATATGGCTTCTGCACAGCATCTCCATCATCATTATCAGTACATCCTACGCAGGTGAGTTAGGATGCACTTGGTCCCAGGAAGGTATCTATCCTTCAAACCAGAGGAGTGCATCAAACTAACAACAGTACATAATATCCAACAAAAGAGGGTCGTGCTACAGCAGCAGAATACATGGCTTAGTCTAGATATCAGCACGAATCAAGTTGTCCATATTTGATGTTGGCATGAACCACATCGCCACATGTCAGGTTTGCAAAAGCCATCCATCGCATGGAAGCTTGATGCCTTTCACACACTGAAGATTATCTGGCAACAAGTTGTGTCGACGAATCTCTGGATATGGTGATTCATGAAACCCATGGTATGATGTGTAAACACAGCCCCCCCTCACGAATGGAAGTTGCATATCACAGTAATCATCGCCGGTGATATGATCAATGATTGGTTGGATGATCGGATTATTGAGCCCGAGGAACAAGGAGTGGTTGCCGAGGCTATAAACCCGCCTCTAGTTGAATACGCCTGGCCCAACGGAGCTGGGATCTTTCTTGAACACGAATTAGCCATAGCCATTAATGTCATGAACGGCCCACGCATTGTACTGCATGTGGTTTGATGTAATGGTTTGGTCAATTTGGTACATGCGATGAGCATCAAATGACCGCCGTCAGCTGAACGAGCGATAAACCACCACCCATCGGCTGCAATTTGGTCCTGGAATCATGAAGGCCAGCGCATTTGTGTCTGCTGCAACAATTCAAATTGGAGACCAAAAGGACAAAAATAAACAATCATGTTCAGAGTATGTGTGGAATTAAGATTATTATAACAGTGACACATATCATAGACAGAGAATTGTAATGTTGTGGTCATAATCATACCCCAAGTTAAAAAATAAGCCAATGGCTTTCATATTCTAGAAATATGTTATGGTTCAAACATCATGTAACAATGAGAGGAAAACAGCTATGACAGCGCCTACTCATATTCTACCATAGCACTTACTACTACTGTTCTCATATCAACTCTAAGCAATAACATGCATTGTTATAAAAATCTTGTAAACGAGAGTAACATATAGCAATCATGATGTTATGCTCATAATATGTATTCTAACAATCATTAGATGCCAATTGTTCTCATATCAACTCTAACAATAACATGTGTGGTCATAAAAATCTAGGAAATGAGAGGAACATATAGCAATGATGGGTTATTGACATGCTATGCATTCTAAATTCGTAAAAAATGAACAGGCAGACGTATTCATAAGGTAAATATGAGATGAGATAGAACAATTACACAACGATAGATTCCACACAAAAAGGTAGCCAATCTGTGCATCGACCGCGTAAATGATGCCATCGTGCACTATAGCATCAGACAGAAATGTTTCCTCAACATGATTGATGATGAGCCATAACCATGTATGGCGACCGGATTCCAGATAGACTAATCCCTTGTTGAACAAGGCAATGAGCTTGTAATCCATGTAGTCTTCTGATGGTGTGGGCACTTCACAGATTACAACTTTCTGCAAACAGAGGTCGAGCCAAAAGCTTGACGCATCTCGTGTGTAGTAGGCAGGAGTGTCCGGCGGGCCGCGAGGCTCGATGGCGGCGGTATCCAACGATGGAAGGGTGATCTCTCGCTGGGTGTAGATATCCATGAGACGCCACGGACTACCGGTGTGGTGGATGAGGACGATCCAGTTGGCCTGCATGCCCGCCCAGTAGTGGCCGCACATGAAGGACAGGTGGACGGGTAGTGGTAGCATGTCTAGGGGCACCACGACAACCTCCGTAGGATCGACAAGTCGGTGTCTGGGCCACCTGCGAGGATCGGGCATCAGCAAGCAGGGTGTCTTGAAAAGAGCCGACCGGTTGAAGACGAGTAGTCGGTACAAAGACACTGAGCATGCGGCCAAACGGACGGTGTTGAGTAGGTCCATACGACTACAGATCTGCTCCAAGAGAACATCGGGGAGGGAATTCCAATCGCGGCTCTGCATGTCAGTCGGTTCTGCCATTGGGGTTTACGGTGCCAGCGAGCCAGTAGGGAAGTGGATTCGGGCGGGCGAGCGAAGAAGCTTCTCCTCATGTGGCCGAGCAGTGAGCGGGGGGATATGGTACGCGCGAGCTACCAAGGAAGATGGCGCGGGCGGGCGAGCTGTGAGCGGGGGTAAATGGTGTGCGGCCGATGATGGGGAAGAGAGGAGGAAGAAGAAGAGACTAGTTGAATAGTTTTCTCTGACCGAGATGGGGAATAAATGGATCACGAGGACTTCCTTTCTACAGTATCCCTATGCCTCTACGCTCACTTCACTCATTTTGCTCCGTACCTAGTCACTTGTTGAAATCTGTAGAAAGACAAGTACTCCGTATTTGGGAACAGAGGGAGGCTTTTACTCCGTACTATTTGGGAACAGAGGGAGTATCACCATATGGAGGGAACATAGGAAGCTTGAAATACGAACATGTCAATGGGAGGGAGTAAGCCCCATGCATGCATGCAACATGCAACACTCACACGTACACATGGACGCACGCAACACTCACGCACCCATGCGGCACACAGCACACGACGCAACACACACGCTCACGCATTAAGTGCTCAACCTACTCCCTACGCCCGTGAAAGACTTTACATTTAGAGATTTACACATTGACCGGGGCATAATTAATGCCCAAAAGTAGCAGACTTACGTGTGCATGCGACCATTGAGATAAGAAGATTAAATAAAGGTCGTTGCATGCTGTAATTAAGGATAGACATGTAGCCTATACCTACAGTACAAGTTGGTGCATTAGTCAATCAATATCGATTTAGATTAAAGGCTAAACACATTGGAAATGTAGATGTACATCATGTAGTACACTCTTTGTTGGAAGACCGAGGGAGGACACGTGCATGCACTCACATACACAGCCAGGGCGGTTCGCGCGCAAGGATTGGACTCGTGTTGCGCCTGTATAAAGTTTTCTTTAACTGGTTTCTTTGCTCTGCCAACTGACAGGTGGGACCCAGAAACCAGGTGACAATTTAACCAGTCAACAAAGTGCCACGTCGACTATGTGGCCGATCAGTAGGGTGCAATACGGTGCTCTACGATGAGCTAGTGATCGCATAATCGCCGCAAAACTATATATAGTGACCGTAAAGAGCGTACTGTACATACGTTGACCGCCAGTGTATTTTTCTCATTTCAAATTAAGCCATATTAATCGGAAAGGACGCAGTATGGACTACTACTACTAGTACTAGTACTGCTTTGATGTGTCCCGTCAACTCGCCAAACGAGGAGAAGCTTGCTTACTACGCATCTCCCTCGCCCACGCGCGCGGTGGTTCGCAGGACGAGGAGAGGGTTTTGACTACAACGCCCTCTCCCTCTCCCTCTCCCTCGCCCTCGCCCTTGCGGTGGACGTGCAGCAGTTCAATCGGTGTCAGATTGCCAGAAGCATATTGTACTGTAGTATCATCATTGTTGGACCTTTCGAAGAGGCGAAGAGCCAAGTGCAAGGTTCACACGAGTACGAACTGTTGAACCTCCCGAAGAGGCAAAGAGCCAAGCGCAAGGTTTTATAGGAGTTGTCGTCCTAGTAGGAGTGTACTAGTACAACTATAGCGAATGATGCTACTGTATGATGCACCATGTCACGTATATCCAAAGTTGTGCCACCTTTTTTCTCAAAGAGCGTGTTGGAGCCCGTGCAACAACCACACAAGTTGCACGTACACATAACAAATTTACTAGTAATAAATTCTAAAGGACAAATGCCAGTATGCCACACAAGTTCATCTCTAACTCATGTGATAAATTTGTGCACGACTAGTCTACATATATTCACAGCGCTACCATTCACAACTACCGTACTCCACTTGCACGTTATAGATGGGCTACATGTCCTCCTCTAGGTTCTAGTCCCAGGTGTTCTTCATGGATGGCACGATCCATAAGGTGGGCAACGGGAATCATTGTTGCAGCTTTCTAGTCCGGTTCCACACGATGGAGACTCATCCAAGCTGAAGTGGCATAAATCAGGACTAGCGTGTCCCAGCATGTCGTTCATCTGGCGGTGTGCACTGAAGAGACAACCATGCTTCATGAATGGTAGGCCTTCCGTGTCGCGCACAGAAGGTGGCATCCGCTTCACAATGGGGTAGCTATCCCCGATGAAAAGAGAGTACTCTCCAAGAGTGTTCCTCGGCACCCACATAGCATCACGGGGGTCGAACTCGGCGCCGTTCATCTGGTACACGCGGCATCCCAGATCTGGACACATGGTGACGTACATAGTCAAGGTCCATGCATAATAATATTGTGCTCAAATGTGGCGGTCAGTAATACTGTGCAGCAAATAGTACTACTCCGGTATAGAGGAAGTAAAATAACCGGCTTATTATATATAGCCACTCTTGGCTACATGGATGACATAGTAAGACATGGAAAAACAAAAATGGTGGTAGCTAGTGGGATCAAGACTTCAAGGGCCTAGCTAGCTATACGCGTCCTCCAAGGTAAAAATTACTCCTACTAGTACTACAAAGTATACTACTAGTACAACAATGAAAGAGAAGGTGAGAGGGTTAAAAAATGGAATACCTGGGTAGATGGTGACGGTCCGATCATGGTAGATTGTGTGACCATGTTGCACATCAGTGGTACCATGGGTAACGACTGCTAAGATAGTTGATCCAAATATGCCAAAGTCAGCTACAGGGTTCTAGGTTAGACCAAATCGCGGATGCAAATGCACATCCAGGATCGGCAATCTTATTTTGATCGGGGGATGACTGGTCCTTGCAAAATAATGGAGTACCATTAGGGATGTAAATGATGGTTTATGCATTCCATTTGTAATCTCGCGTACCGTAGGATGTCAACCAGATGAAACAAGTCCCATGGCTTGTCACCGCGAAGATGCGGCCTAGATGGCGCACGGCGTCTTCGAACGTGAAGGGGTACAAATCTGCCGCCGCCAACATGCGCCAGCCTCTGCCATTACTGCCTCCTGCATTGATGGCAATCCTTATGTCGAACACCACGATGAGATAGTAATCGTCGTAGCCGCGTCGCTTTGTCGGCGGGTCCGCAATTGCTATCTTCTTCAATCTCATGTAGGCATCATCATACGTATTCTTGCCCAGCCGGTCTGGAAGGCCGATCCCAATGGTGGAGAAGGGGTCTACCGGAACGGCCGCACTGCTGTGGATGTTGTGCAAAATGATGGTGGTATCCGGTCGGAGGTATGCAAGCCAATCTTCATTGGCGCCGACCCAGACCTATTTATAAGACGGTCGGCAGTGGAGAAAATTACGTCATGGAAATGGAATAACTAAGTAGTACATGATCAAACTCCATTACTGACCTGCTCATGTGACAAAATCCGACTACCTCTCAACATCGGCAACTCTAGCGGAGTCAACGTGCAACCATGGCCGAGGAGCGGTGGACTGTTCGAAGGATTGTCCCATAGAAGAACCTTCTCCTCGAGGATGCATGGAAAACCAACAAGCATGGCCTGTTTAAGCAGCATCTTGAAAAAGTTGGTGTAGGAAGAACCGAGTCTTGCGGTGGTGAAGACGTCGTGCGATTTCTCCCACAGGATCGTCGTCCAAGGTCTTCCAGCCCCGACGAGGAGGAGAACCGCCTGGCGAATCCATGGAAGCAGCGATGAACTGCCTTCTCTTCGGGGGGAGGGGAACTGCCGAGGAGGAGATAAGAGCGTAGTAACCGTAGGGCCTCGTCCCTTCCAATTGTAGATCGTTCCTCAGCGAAGTGGTGAGGCTATTATTTACTACTAGTACTCCCTCTGATTCTTTTTACTCTACACATAAGAGCAGACCCGGATACCAAGGCAGGGGCTCGCTGCATGCTTTCTGGACGGAAATACCCTTGGCGCATGGATGGGAGGAGTTAGCAGCTATAAATGCCCCATGCAGCCCATTGGTTGTCCGCCCGCGTTCTCCTCTCTTTGCATGCTGCATGGATGTCTCCCTCTCTCTCACATGACTACATGCGGCGGCACTGGCCTATGAGAAGCTCGCGTGGAGATAGCAATCTTCTCTCCAAAAGAGATTTTTTTGAAAGAAAGGGATTATGGAACGTTATGGGATTGCATTATACTATAAATAATAGCACTAGTAAGAAATTTTTGGCACTAGGTAGTAGTTTTTGGCGTGGATTAAGAAATTTTGGGTATGTTTTTGCCATTTTTTGTACACGCCAACTAGTGTCAAAAAATGTCTTACATTATGTGATGGAGGAGTACGTACTCATACTGTAGCAGTACTTGTACTACTTTTCTCAACTAGTAGTGCGATGTACTGTACTTCTAGTCTAGTCTAGTATAGTGCACCAGTTTTGAACTCTTGAATCTCAGGGCCAAGGAGCTACAGTTGGAAGTGGAGGGTACTACTGTTCTCTAGAACCATCGCTGTACTATCAATGCAGGGGAAGTACACCTGCGTAGTGGCCTAGTGGGTACTCTCGATGCTCTATTCAGCCGCTCCTCTCATGTAGCTGGCCTACTCAGCCGCTCCTCTCAAGCACACACTAGCAGCCTATTTATCAGCGACGGTTACTACGGCGGTAGAACATTTGAGTTATTTGATACAACGAGACTAGGCTTTTCGCTTCCATTTGTGGAGGTGTAATGGATCTCGTCGAATTTTGTTAGTAGTTCCTTCTTTCTGAATGAGATGAAGCAAAGCTTTGGCCTCCGTTTCAAAAAAACACGTCAAGAGGAATTTCTTTTATAGTAGAGCCGATAATGGAGTGAAGTCCATGCATGCAACGCCACAAGCTACAAAGTAGTAGTAGAGCACTTTACGTACAGAGCCATATTGCATAGTTCCAAATGCCCCGCCAGGCTTTTCCAGCTCCTCAGGCCTAATTAGGAGGCGCTAGTTTAAATATGCTACTAGCTGGAAGCTGCAAGCAAGGTGCGGCTAGGGCGAGCACGCGAGCCACGGGATGCTGGGAAGGAAACCCGTTCACGTGGCTAGGCTGTCCAGTGCACCCAGATTGTGGGGCCGCATGTCCGTTTGACTTCAAAACTCAAACTACCTGTGTAAAATATTGGCTCGCAGCGAAGTGTAGTAGTACTATTTTTTTCAAAAGGCCGTCGTGTGTTTGACCGGGATCGAACCCACAAAATGAGGTATACACTCCTGCAACCACTAGTAGTACTCGTTGGAGTACAATGCAACCTAGAATCGCCTTTTGTCGCTAGTAGTACGTACATTGTTCCTTACAAGAAACCCCTAAGAGCATGGTTAATAGTATAGCCAGCTGCTGGCTATAAGCTAGTGCCATGTCATCTACAACCCATCTTATAGCCAACATGTAGTAGTAGTTTATTTCTTATAGCCCACTGACTCAGCTCTATTGTACTTGCTCTAATAATGCAAGCAACCACTAAAATGCGAAGAAACTACTACCACTTGCATATGTGGCAGACTTAAGATAAGACTACCGTATCAACCATTGTACATGCTCTTACCAACAAAAATCCTCGAGTGACCTCCTACCTCCGGCCCGTCCACCTAGTCATCCTCGGCCATGGGACACAGCTACCGCCACCGGCAGAAGGCGAGGTCAAAACCGCCGGCGGTGCGGAGCTCATGTTGCGGCAGCCCGGATGCCAGCTCCGTCCGATGCTCGCAGCCGCTAGCTAGCCAAGATAGCTCCGTCCAGCTGCTTGTCTGCAAGGTTTGCTAGCTAGATTGGCAAGGCAGCGCGGCGGCTTGCTCGCGCGTGCCGCGCTAAGGCCAGCCATCTGGATCAAGCGAAGGCCAGCGCGGTGGCTTGCTCGCTCGTGAGACACACTCGGGCCAGCCTGCCAACCTGTGCGGAGGCCAGCGCGGCGTCCGGCCCGTCCGGCGGAGCGGAGGCCAACTCGCTCATCACCGGCGCCACCGACGAACACACATCAGTACCGTTTGAAGTAATGTTCAGGAAAAATAATGATTTGAGGGGGAATAACAGGATAGAAGGTCAGATGTGGGTCCCTCGTGTCAACGGTCAAACAAAATGTGTTGGTTTAAGCTGCCTCGTCAGCACGGACATGTGGGCTAACCCTGTCATAAATGGGTTTAAACGAACCTAATCGGTAGGAGTACTAGGTAGTTTTTGGCGTGGATTAAGAAATTTTGGGTATGTTTTTGCTATTTTTTGTACAATAGATTCCACCTAGGGCTTGTTGAAAGTGGTAGTTTTTTTGTTAAATACTCTACATATTGTAAGTAGGAGTGAAAATTAAGCTTTGGAAGCCAATAAGCAAGGCTAGTTACATAGTGCATATGTGTACATGATTGAAAGTAAATATCAACCATGAGTGACTAATATCTTGATGGAAAACTCGAAACTATGGAATACTAGGAAAATAAATGCATGGTTGGAAATACTAGCAATGTTCATGTCCGTTGCAACAAATCATAATTAGAATAATACTTCTTCACAAACTTCGTAGAAAACACTCTAATTTTGATATACATATGTCACTAGAGATATATTATGTTTCAATTAGAATATATTCCTTGGGCTGTTTTGGTGAGGTCAGGGAGGGATGTGGTTGGTTTTAAGATACTAATTATGGGTTTTTCTGCAAATTGGTAGACAAGTGGGATGTTGGTGAGAAAAGGCAACAACTTACCTCACAATCGTTAGATGTAGATCTAATGGTCAGAAACGAAGGATGGCAGACACACCAGCATCACCAACTTAGTCTTGTGTAGGAGTACTAGCAAGATCCGTGCATTGCACGGAACATCAAGATGCATTTCTTTATAAAACACTTGTTGTGATTGACCCTTGTGGGAGTAATCCCATGTGTAAAAACTAATGATATCTCGAGAAATATGAGATAAGGTGAAGAGGATTTGGGTGTGGTGGTGGTTGGCGGTCAAACTGAGCGGAGGCATGGGGATTGACGACGCCGGTAGCGGCCACCAGGCCAGTTTGTTCTAGAGGCTTCCTTTCTTAATTGCTCAACAATGAGGTTTGTTGGAGATAAGGATGAACGAGGGAACGCCTTGTCTGCAAATGTGGAGAGGGGTGCGGGTATCTTTTAGTTTAATTTCCATCCGTCAGAGATAGATCGGACGGTCTATATTGCAAGATGGCACACGTACCATCATCACCAACTCGGTTTTTTATAAGAGAAGAAATATAAGTATGGAGATACGAACGATTATCGATACTTGCTTCCGTAAACTAGCATCTACATTCTATTCAACGCCTAGGCATGTGGGGCCTTAGCACAATGACTTCTCGACTGTGTAAAATGAAGATTTTCCCGTCGCCGACAAGGAGGGGGTGACGGCGGCGCGCTTTTTGGCTTGCTCTAGTCCTAGTAGTCATACTAGGTGGTCTAAGCACGTGTAGATTTATTCTTTTTCATGTCTCGTGTTCGGCGTACTTCCACGACTGTTCATGAATAGACGGTAAGTTATTCATGGGGAAACCCTTGTTGAGCGTGTTTATGAGAGAGAGAGTGTGTGTGCGTGTGTGATATGTTAGAGACTGAGGCAATGATAACAGATTCTTTGTGTCTATGTGTGTGGAGGATAGAGAGAGACATGTACATGGGGCTTTGTGTTGTGTAACGTGGAGACACATATACATAATTAGAGAGTGAGTGTGTGAGATACACATGCAGACATGAGGAGAGATGAGGATACAGGTAAATGGGTGTTTGTGCGTGTCTGTGTGTGTTTGTGCATGCGTTTGTGTGTGAGAGGGAGATGAGAGACCACTGATGATGTAAACCTAGTATATGGGAAGGGGGAATGGTGTGACATGTCTAGTAGTGAGATAGCACGGGTGCGGGCGGGGGGAGCAGACTATTTGGAAGAGACATCGAGTGTGTGTGTGGGAGAGGGGTGTGAGAGCGAGAGAAAGAGAGAGCTAGCGACGGAGAGAGAGAGAGAGAGGAAGAGAGGGGGCGAGAGGGGTCGTTTGTGTCCATAAATGGCGTATAAATAGGGAGACAATGTTGATGTTGTCCGAAATTGGCCTATGAACGGAGACGCAAGGGAAGCGAGTCATCGTGTGAGTCATAGGGACTTCATGAGAGATCTAGAATAGATGGTGTAGAGAAAAATGTGCGAAATCGAGAACAATTATACATTAGGGAGCTATGCAAAGAGTCACGACATATATGTATACAGGGAAGGAGCTGGGGCGGGTCCGCATGTGGGGGAGATAGAAAGATGAGAGTGGTGCACAAGGAGACAAAGTGTGCTTGTTTGCAGTGGGGGTGGTGTGTGAGGTGAGTGCGCGAGAACCACATAACTAGGCAGATAGACGTTTGGGGGCGACGTTTTGTGTGTATGGGAAATATACACTCTACATAGTGTGTTTGCTTGGGTAAGAGAGATAACGGGAGACCTAGAGAGTGAGGGAAGAGATGTGTGCATGCCCGAGAGACAAAGTGATAGAGACCTATGTTGGGGTCCGGACTTTACAAGAGAGATGGGTGTTAATGTGCTCGTGTGTTGGTGTTTGGGGGAGAGAACGACTTCTCTGTGTGTGTGTGTGTGTGTGGTGGGGGGAGCGTTGACTTCAGATAAAGAGTGAGGTGTCTATATTTGAGGGACTTTACCGTAATTGAGATATTGTACACTCATGGTTGATCAATTTGTTTCACAGTTTGTACTATGAGATAACGATACTTTTGAACATGTGTGATATACCTTGATGTACCAGAATTACAAACCTAAGATTGGAATTTTGGAATTCGACTCCATCATTAGCTTTTGTAATTCATTTAAACGGAGGTACATTTTTTAAGCCGGGATTTCGTGATTTCAAATTCATATAACAAACCTAGAGATATACACATACGGGCATGTTCAAACTTTATAATCATCCACTTTATTCATTCACATACACATTTTTGCTTGTGTCATCATATTTAGGATAAACACATTTGGAATTTCATTTGAATTGGACCCTATGATGGTATTTGCTTCTAGTAGCTCAATGATCCATATTTGAATTGAATGGACAATCTAAGTTTCAAGTTGGAGACATTGATATTCAAAACTTGCACTTTTTTTGCATGCAAAACAAACAAATTGTCGGCCATGATATCATAGTCGGACGTACGAGAGCAGAATACTTATAATTTTAGGCGCCAAAAGCTTTCAAACTTCCCGCTCACATCTAAATATCACGCGCCCGAAAGTTTAGCCCTGCGATATTCCTGTTTTACCCCTGCCACATGAACGGAAAAGGGCTGCTTTGGTAACTCCATTGTTTTCCCCTCTTTGCCCCCAACATTCTTCCCCAGAGCCCCTCCACTTCCCCTCCCCGACCCCCCAACCACGGCAAGCCACCGAATCTAGTCCTCCACCGCAGCGGTGGACCTCACACCCCGCCGGATCTACCTTCCGCAAGTTGGAACCCCCAACTGCCAACTCACCACTTCACAGGAGCTGCTTCAGCGATTGGCTTGTCCACCGCTCCAGATCTCCTTGACAAGCCGCCGAATCTAGTCCTCCGCCGCAGCGGTGGACCTCACACCCCGCCGTATCTACCTTCCGCACCTTGGAACCCCCAACTGCCAACTCGCCACTTCACCGGAGCTGCTTCAGCAACTGGCTTGTCCACCGCTCCAGATCTCCTTGACCGCCATCATGGTCCACCGCACCAGATCTGCTTAACCGGCGCCCTCGTCCACCACAACGTAGGCCCTTCACTGACTCCCTCGCCCACCCCTTCGCTGGCCCTTC
Organism: Triticum dicoccoides; assembly: GCF_002162155.2. NCBI lineage: Eukaryota > Viridiplantae > Streptophyta > Magnoliopsida > Poales > Poaceae > Triticum > Triticum dicoccoides. The sequence continues at coordinate 701,115,289 of NC_041382.1, read as the reverse complement.
ATACAAGCCCTCGTCCGCCGCAACAGATCTGCCTCACCAAAAGCACTGTACAACGCGCCCGCCGAAGCCTTCGTCCACTGCATCGGACCCGCTCCACGGACACCATATTCAACTCCACCTATCGTGGTTTTTTCACGACAGATGTCCTTAGTGTGAGGACTTAGTCGCGAGGCCAACGCATCTATGTGGTAGCTTGAGAGGGGTTGAGCGGAATCGAGAGACACAACACAAGACAAGGGTTTAGACAGCTTTGGGCCCCGGGAAACATCATCCGGCAACAACCCTACATGCTGTTTGAGGCTAGATTTCATTATCATCACGAGGGAGTCACCATAAACCGGCTCTCCTCTAGTTTGTCTAGCCCTAGAGGTTGTTTCTTTCTCCTCCCCCTTTGAGGAGCACTGCCCCTCCTTATATATGTTGAAGGGGCGGGTTACATGTGGAGTCCAACTCGGACTTTAACTTAAACTATTTTGACTTCCCTTCCTGGGCTTCTTAACGTCTGCCGGTTTAACATTGTCTGCCGGTTTAACATTGTTTGCCAGTTTAACACCAGCCGGTTTACCGTCTGTCTTAGCCATCTGTCTTGACTCTCTGTCTTAACTCCCCGCCGGTTTACCATCCGCCCGTTTACCAAGTCCCAGCCTGTTTACAACTCCAGCCGGGTCATACCGCAGGGTATATCCCCGACATTAGCCCCCAGTTTAATTTGGATTTATCCATGTTAAACTGATCTTGATTATCCTGAAGTCCTTGTCACTTCCTTCTTCTATAAAATCCGAGTCAATAGACCAGCTTCGTAATCAATTTGCTGACATCGATTTGTCATAGTGAAATATTGTGAAGAATAACTCCTTTGACTTCAGCTCCCAATGCTTAGCAAAAATATTGGCCTTTGAAATACTGATTTGATCTTCAGCTGGTTTAAGAATGTAGAACTTTCCGGTTTGAGAATGTAGAACTATGCCGGTTTAAGACTTGAACTCGCCGGTTTATCATTGCCGGTTTACAAATATTGATGGCACCAGGTCATAATTGTAGTTAACATGAAGCTTGAAAATATACCTCTTATATGCCTATCACTTGTAGCCCCCAAGTCTTAAGAAGGTAGCATAGCAACAGCTTAAGACTTGCTTCAACATGAATATCACAGTCTTGAAGAAATCCAGGTTGTTCATCAATCACTAGTCAGAATTGAGTACTCTACATATGTAGCCCCCAAGTGTCGGGTTGTCATGCTTGCAGCAACCTGGGACTTGAAATTTCCTTATTCTCATAAAAACTTCAACCAGTGTAGCCCCCAAGGGCCGGGTCATTATGCAATAATGAGCAGGGACTTTGTAAATATAATCTTGTAAACTTTGATCATCAGCGTGTAGCCCCCAAGGGCCGGGTCAGTAAGATAATATTGAGTTGGGACTTTGATATATTCTTCAATGAAAATAACATCATATGATGTAACCCCCATCATGGGGCTTGAATTCACGTCCACAAGGTTAAGAGCCTTATGCTTTACCAACTGAGCAGTGGACCCTTCAATGTAATGGATAAAAAGCTTTGTACCTTAAATTGTTGACACAGGCAATTGGTATCCCCCAAGGGCCGGCTCATTACCATGTGATGAGTTGGGTCTTCAATAAGGTGAGCAACAAAATGACTTTGCATTAGCCCCCAAGTGTCATGGTGCATGCTTGCAGCGACATGAGACTTGTGTATTTAATATAATTTCAACTGAAATAATGTAGCCCCCATGTGTCGGGTTGTAAGCGTGCAGCAACTCGGGACTATTCCTTCAATTGTAGAATAAATCATATCTATTGATAATATGATAGCCATTGCGCAAAAGCGACTTTAGAAACCTTAATCATAATACCTTATTGATAACCATAATTAAAATCCAGCCATGTTGGCTATTTGAATAATATACCCAATGATTTATAAGCGCATAGTTCCAATGGCGTTATCCAAATATATACTGGCGACTTATAGTCCAAAGCCAGGCCGGGTCAATAAACACCGAATTATAAGTGATTATGTACTAACAACTTGTAGTTGAAAGTCGAACCAGGTTAACGAACACCGGGTTAATTTGATGACTGATAGTCATGCCGGGTCAATAGACACCGGTTCAACATAAAATTTATCAAATAGAAAAATCTTGACAAAGGCAAATAAAACCGTGTAGTCGAGGCTTTTCAAGGGCTGCCAGGCCCAAATTCGAGGCTTTTCATGGGCTGCCAGGCCGCTGAGTTAAACCATTTGACCAAGCCTTTTAAGATGGTCCTCCAATTAACCAATCGCTGTTTTAACTTTGACAAGTTTAGGGTTTGTATAAGAGTAACTTGTCAAACGTTCAGCGGGTCATGCCAGGATTACCTGGATAGGAGTCGCTTACTCGATGAAGGCAGGTTAACCCGGGGTTTTTGGTGAATACACCAGGCTTCCAAGCCGTGGGTTGATACCCAATTACAAGGGTCCTCTCAAACTCTTTGTTACTTTGCACAAAGAGCCCCCAAGTAACTTTGTGAGCTGTGCTCAATGGGTGCCTATGTTTGAGTTGTGCGTAGCAACAAGACTCTCTTTGGCCCCTTGGGTGTGAAGCTCCCAAGCTTTGTTGTGGCGTGATAGCCGGATTAATGGATAGGACTCTGTTTTGCAAGCAAAAGCCCCCATGTGATATATTTCTGAGCTGTGCTCGCCGGGTGCCTATATTTGAGTTGTGGTGTGCAACAAACTCTCTTTGGCCCCTGCCGATAATATTGCCTTGATAGCCGCATCAAGAGGGTAGTAACGCCATGTTCTCTTTGGTGAATACACCTATGTTTGAACAGGAAGCCCCCAAGTAATCATATGAAGATGAGCCCATAAGGCAGGACACCCATGTTTAAACCACGGGTCAGGGCAGCAGGTCCTCTTGGGCAACCTTTAACTTTTTGCAAGAGATAAATTCTTCTTGAACCGGTATTTTGAACCGGCTATCGAGAGCTTCAAAGCTTTGTGGGAGATAACTTTCCCTTAAGCCGGATAGTAAACCGGAATCCTTCTTTTTAAGCCGGAAATTTTCCGACGGCCTTTTAAATTGGCACCAATATGGTGGTTTAGGGTCCTACAGTAGATAACTTTGCAAGCTCGAGTAATTGCCTTTTTTAAATAAAGCAATATATAATATAAAAATATAATGGATGGATTTCACCTGATATGCTAGGCCAGAAAATATCCACTGCGGAGTTGACCATCACCATGATGAAGCGGAAATCAATCATGAGTTAGTCCGCTGTGGGAGTAGACAGATGAGTCGTCCATGATATTTATAGGCCAGCACAGGCGGGAGAGTCAGCTGCGGGCACGGTCCTAGCAAGTTGATGTAAACCAGACTGTAAAGGCGGCGTCTTTCATCAGGTAATGTGGCACGGAGGAAAACGCCATTGTAGAACGTTATCAGTGCGTGCTTTATCCCCGCAGTATAACAATGATTTTTCGTGTATATAAAAACACCAATAGGAGAGTGTAATGGTGCTTAGAGGAATTTATAATGTCCTGATAACATATACATAAGAGGGATAACACCTGATTTTGATTTTGTCAGATGAACGCAGATGCTAGTGCCATATAACACTGAATAGTACATGCAGGTTGAGCTCCGCTGATGTGATGTAGCATAACATCCACGTGACCCTCAGTTGTTGTCGGGGGTTGGGTGCGACATATGCCAAAGGATGGCTTATCATAGTGGGGGCAAGTAGAATGTCGCCGGTGCCTGGAAACGGGATGAGGCGAAGGCATGCACGCCGGTGAATCTTACCCAGCTTCAGGGCTCTCCGGGGAGATAATACCCCTACTGCTACTCTGCGGGGTCTCCGCATGGTCACTATGGCAAAGTGTTTACACGGTTGCTCCTTGAGCTGTTTCTTGGAGGTAGGAGAGGGCAAGGCTAGCTCTCTCCCTTCTATATGATCTGGCCTAGAGCTAATGGGTTCCAACCCTTTGCATGGGTGCCCTAGGGGGTTTATATAGGCCTACCCCCCAGGGGTACAATGGTAATCCGGCTGGACGCGGGCCCAGCCGTCAGTGCCTCTGGCCTCCGTCTTCTCTGCCGACCGCTGGGGCCCGCCGACTGGCCTGATACGGGGCCGACAGGCCGCGTCCGACGTGGGCGGGTCTTGCCGGCTGCTGATTACTGTAGTCGTGCTTCTGATGAGGCGGGCTTGATCATGAGGTCGTGGCAACAGCCCCGCCGCCCGGCGGGCGATCACTGTCGCCACTCCCCATCACATCTTGATTAATGGCGCGTGGGCCCCGGGGGAGGGCTCGGCCGACTCCCCCAGGCCGACTCCCGACGGGTCCGACTGGTGGTCCTCTTGCCGTCTCCTGGGGTCTTACCGACTAGTGGGACCTGCTGCCTCTAGGCCATACAGACAAGCCATCGTGGGTGCAGGATTCGGTCCTGCGGTGCTGATGTCAGCGCTGGCATGGCAACAGTGCCACGCCACACGGAGATCTTCCAGGGTACGGCGTGCTGTGGCCATGCCTGCCCTTGGTAAGGGGCAGGAGCGGGCTTCATTGTTGCCACTCCCCTGCCCCGTCCCACTTGATGAGATCGTGAGGGGTGTTGGAGTCGCAGGCCCACTCCCCAAAGCCGGCTTCTCTGGAAGTCGCTAGTCAGGAGTCGGCTTTCCCTGAAGTCGTCCCTGGGACTCGGCCGTGGGTGGTCAGTCGGTCGTCTTGCCATTGACGTCCTGAAGGCGGCTCTTTGTCCTAGGGTCTTGAGGGGCGCAGCCTGCCCCGATGTCTTGAAAGGTTCTGGGGCTCGGGTTGGCCTACCCGTGGCCCATTACTTCGACAGTAGTCCCCGAAGCTGGTGAGGAGCCACGGACGATCGGCCGAGAAGCCTCAGCAGTTTCTCTTTCCGGGTGCTCAACACATGGTCTTTGATTGACTTCTGACGGGCCGACTAGGAGGAGTCAGACTGGCTCGATTTGGACTCACTCAATTCCGACTCGCATAATATTTCGAACGTCGCGGCAGGATCCAAGTGGCATGCTAGCTAAGCCTCCAGGCCGCCGCCGATTCTAGGCCTGTCACGCGATGGCACGGGTCTGGGCCATCCTCCCAGCCTACGCGCGCGACAAGACAGGACCATAGGCGAGGCCCGCCACTACCGCGCCTCGGCGACCGAGCAGATCCGCTGCGGCCCCGGCGGACGGTTGGGATTCCCGTGGAGTTACTGTGCGCAGTAACTTTATCGTGGAACGTGGGGGTCATGGGGCCGTGGCGCAGTAAATCCCCACGATCGCCCCCTCGGCTTCGCAGCCCACAGGGCTATAAGTAGGGGGAAGAGGGGGGCACGCGCGCCCCTCCTTCCCACCACTCCTCGTTCTCTTCCTTCTCACTACTCCTCGCTCTCCTCCTTCTTCTTCTTCGCTCCGCCGCGCGCCCAAGCTCCGGCGAACGCCGCGGAGACAGCTCGCGATGAGTTCTTCCTCCGCCGCCACGCCTCCCCCGGTGCGCTCCGGCACTTGGGACGGTTCCGAAGTCCACGACGACCACATTGAGTTCCTTCACCGGACTCGTCGGCTCCCCGGCGAGGATCACGTGCGGGTGCGCCTTGCGCCGAAGGGGGAGATTTCCCCCACGCCGCAGGAGGGCGAGCGGGTCATCTTCCGCTCGCACTGCTTGTGCGGGTTGGGGCTGCCGGCGAGCAGTTTCTTCCGATCTTTCCTGGAGTTCTACGGCCTCCAGCCGCACCACCTCACCCCCAACACAGTGGTGCTGCTGTCCGCCTTCATGGCTTTGTGCGAAGGCTTCCTCGGAGTCCTCCCCACCCTCGAGCTCTGGGGGGAGCTCTTCTTCTCCAACTCGGCACCCAGGCTGCGGGCGTGCCGGCTCAGTGTGGCACTTTCATCGCCGTGCGAAGGTCAGGGGCCGACAATCCCTTCCCCTCCATCTCACTAATAAAGTCGGTGAAGATGTGGCAGAGATCCTACTTTTACGTCAGGAGCATCTTCGCGAGAGGGGACTGGGTCAACCTGCCGGCTTTTGAAGCCGGCTCGCCGGCTGGGTGACTGCCCAACTGGTCGTACTGGGCCAAGTCGCTGACGCCTGCGGGAGCCAGCGCCATCGCGCGACTCTGAGTGCTGGCGCAATCGGAGGGTTTGACTGGTCCAGACCTGCTGGCCGCCTTCGTGGCGCGCCGAGTTCTCCCACTCCAAGGCCGCCCCCACATGATATGCCAGATGAGTGGGCACCGCGACCCGAGTCGGATGTGCACCAAGGACATGCCTCACGAAGAGGTGGCCTTCATGGTGAACTACCTCTCGGACAGCAAGCTCCTGGAGGATTGGCGGTTCGGCAAGGAGCCGTACTCCCGCGCCAACCCCCCGCCCGTGGTGAGTTGCCTTTCCTTTCTTTCTTTGGATTGTCTTCTCTCTCGCTCGAGTTTGTTTTGACCAGTCAGCTTTGGCTAGAATCCCCTCCTCCACCCGCTAGCCGGCACCTCGGGGCCGGTCCGCGAGTTCCTCGTCGACCGGGCGGAGAGCGACGTCGACGACCCCGATCTGGGGGCGGGGCTCTGGAGGATGACGCCGAGGGAGGAGGAGGAATGGCAGGCAACTTCAGGACTTCGGCCACTTTCACCGACTAGCCTGATGACGACGCCGAGGGGGAAGTCGCCCCCCGCCATCGGCCAGGAGCCAGCCAGCCTGGCGCGGGCTCTTCTGCCGCGCCGGGTGCTCCAGGCGGCGGGAAGAAGCGCAGGGTCGTGCCAACCTTGTTCGGCAATCGGTCGAAGAAACCCAATGGTTCGGCTGCGGTGACCGGCGGGACGAGGCGGCCGCGAAGGCCATCCGCTTCCGTAAGGAAGTGAAGAAGCCGCCATTGGTCTCCGCGTGAGTATTCTGTCTTAATGCTTTGTTCTTTCTTTGTGACTTTGTCTGAGTCTTTGCTTGCCCCCCTTGCTTCAGGGCTCCCCTCTCTCTTGAGAGGGTCATCGCCGCCTCAGTCATGGGGTCAGCGGAGACGTCCGCCACCACTCGGCGGATTGACCCCGCTGCTGACCTCCGAGAGGCGACAGAGCGGAATGCGCAGGAGAAGCGCAACGAAGAAGAGTCCGTTCGCCTGGAGAAGGCGGAGGCCAACAGGTCGGAGGCCTCCGCCAAGAAAAAACTGGCGGAGGCCGAAGCCGCCACCGCGACAAAGCAGCAGGCTGAGGAAGCCGCACGCCGCCAATCGGCGGTGTTTGTCACCCCGTTGAACTCTGCGCCGCGGCCTCCGGAGCTCACGGGGCAGATTGGAGAAGCCGGCGGGGAGAACACCATCGTGGAGAGGGAGGGTGGCAACCCCTCTACGCCGGATGTGAACGTTCTGCCGTCGACTCTGCCGCCGTCTGAAGGTGCGCAGGGCGAGCAGCCGGCGGACCCTTCGGTGCCGCCGACCGAAGACGAGGCCGTGGCGAGGCTACTCCTCCAAGTCAGCTCGCCAACGCGCCGACGTCTGGAGAAGGCGACTTCGGCACCCCGCCCACTGGAAGCTGGCATTGCCAGCTCGGCGATCCCAGACGCCAAAGCGACGAGCGCCGCACCCATTGGGTGGGTGCGATGAGGCGGCATAGGGCCGCTAAACCAGGCGCTCCTGGACGTCCAGGCGAAGCTTCATGCTGAGGGCGACGCTCTCCAGAGTTGCACCAAGGCGTTCCTGGCGTCACGGGCAGCCGTCCGAGTATGTTTTTTCCTTTGGTTTTTGTTTTCTTGTTCCCCTCTGTGGGGGCGCGCCAGCGCACCCATTGGGTGTAGTCCACGAGTTTCGCGCTGGCTGCTGAGCAGGTGGCCCGGAACTCCAATTGATGAACTCTGGGTATTGATTTTTTGTCTGAAATGCTTGACACAGGATTACCACAACCTCCGCGTCACTGCCTTCAATCGTAACTTTGAAGAGCTGGGCAAGTGGACCGCCGATTTGTTGGAGAGCCGGAGTAAGTCTTTTTCCTTCTTTGCGGGGGCGCGCTGGCGCACCCACGGGCTGTAGTCCCCGAGATTTGGGCCAACTGCTGAGCAGTCGGGCCGGATCTCCCTGGCGACCTTCTTTATTGATGACATAACGCCTTCTTTCTTCCTTCTTTTCAGGGGCCAATGCTGCTCTTCAACAGCAGCTGAGCGACGCCAACTCCGCTCTACGCGCCAAAGAGGAGGAGTGCAGCAAGCTCGCCACGGAGCGCGATCTGCGGGCCACTCAATTGGCAGAGCAGAAGGAGCTGCTTGTGAAGACGCAGAGGGAGGCGGAGGAGACGGAGACCGCCCTCCTGGCCGAGTTCGCGAGCGAGCGCTCCTCCTGGTCTGACAAGGAGGCGATGCTGGCCTCCGGCTTCCATGAGATCGAAGACATCGTTGATGGTGAGTTTCTTTACTTTCTTTCTTTGAGCTGCCGATTATAAGTCGTGCTGACTCCTGGTTTTTGACTTGCTTCTTCGTTTCTTCCTGTCTTTGCAGACTTCTTTCCTAGGCACTCGCAGGCCGCCATCCAAGCCATCGAGGCTGACTGTGAAGGTCGGAGGGCGGAGGGCGTAGAGATTGCCGCTGACGCCTCCCGAACTCTTGATGAGCACATCCTGAGCATCGAGGCTCGCCTTCGGCCGGATCACCGGATGCTGCGCCGGCTTCAGCGTGTCGGTGCCCAGGCGATTGTCACCTTGTGGCCGGACATGCAGGCTCCGCGCACCCCCAGCCTGACGACCAACTGGCTAGAGGCCGCGGCTGGTCGTCTTGAGGCCTGGAAGGGCTCTTCGGCCTGAGCTGGAGCGTGTCGGGCCTTGGAGTTCGTCAAGGCATGGTATCCGGGGCTGGATCTAGACCGGCTGGCCACGCTTCGGTCGGAGGCCCAGCCGGAGCTGGCAGCTGCGGAAGACGCCCTCGTCAAGCATGCTGCGGCGATCGCCGAGTACACCGACACCAGCATCTTCGTCCCCGAGCGGTCTGAAGACGGCGAGGAGGTACCGCCGGAGTGGTTTGGGATGAACCCAGACTACGGCGAGGACTTGGCGGAGGTGATTGGCTCCAGCGTCGAGGAAGAGGGCGAGGCGGAGGACGGAGGCGAGGCGGAGGCACCAGAAGACGGAGCAGACGGCCAGCCTCAGCTCGACCATGCCTCCAGCAACGAGCCGCGTGCGACCGAGTAGACTGCCGCCGGAGGCGATCAAGCCGAGACTACCCAGCCGGCCGCGCCGACGCCTGATGCTGCCGCGTCTTCCGACCCTCCGAATCCGTCTGTTGCTTCCTAAGCTGCCGCTTTATCTTTATTTTATCTGCTTCAGTAGTCTTTGAAGAACTTGTTAATTCGCACAATTCCACCAGCGGGGTGTATTTTGAACTTCTGCTCAAAGATTCGGCCAAGGGCCTATGTTATGTAAATATATTTATCCGAGTTCTATCTTTTCTTGCTCATTGCTCTTTTGGCATTTTTCCTTTGCCGCTTTCTCTTAGTTGCCTGCCTTGCCAATGGGACAGCCGCTCTGCGGACTGCCACTGGATTAAATGCTTGGCTACTTTGGGAAGGCAAGTACTTAGCCGTTTTTAAGAGTTTTTGAGCAAGTTGAATAGAAGGCGGCAATCCGACTATTCAAGAGTCGGTTTGCGAAAAAGGCTGGGAGCCGTCTTGAGCTATGTTTTATGCTTTGAGTCCGTAGCCAGTTTTCATGCGAATGCCCATTCTACCTTACTTCTGCCCACCGTACAGTCGCTCTGCGAGCTGCTGCCTCTGACAGGAGACGGTTTAGGCGCTTACACACTACTTATCCGACTACAGGAAGCATTTCATAGTGCAAGGCGGCAAGTCCCCGGGCCGACTTGTCGAGCCCGGTGCCAAACGGCATAAAAAGGAGTAACATACTTGCAGGCATAATTTTTATTGTACAGACAAAAGAGGGCAGTCCCCGAGCTCGTCTCTGGGGGCCCAAAGTCTTGGTACTTTAATACAAAAGGTAACATGGTACATACTGCATCAACTGTAAAATCTTCGGAGAAGATTTGCATTCCATGGCCGCTCTGTCTGCTTGCTGGAGTCGTCCTTCTTGCGTGCTCGGGGCTTCTGAGCATCAATCAGGTAGTAGGAGTCGTTGCCCAGTACTTTGCTGATGATGAAAGGGCCTTCCCAAGGCGCCGACAGCTTGTGCTGGCCGGCTGTTCACTGGATCTGCCGGAGCACCAGGTCTCCTTCTTGGAAAGATCTTGGCCTGACCTTCCTGTTGTGGTATCGGCGCAGGCTCTGCTGGTAGATGCTGGACCGGCTGAGTGCCAACAGCCGGCCCTCTTCCAGCAGATCGACGCCGTCTTGCTGTGCTTCTTCCGCTTCCTCCTTAGTGTACATGGTGACTCGTGGGGAGTCAAACTCTATGTCCGTTGGGATGACGGCTTCTGCACCGTAGACGAGGAAGAAAGGCGTAAAGCTGGTTGACTTGTTTGGAGTCGTGCACAGATTCCAGAGGACGGCTGGCAGCTCATCGAGCCAGCAGCCAGCTGAGCGCTCAAGAGGCTCGATCATCCGGGGCTTGATGCTGGACAGGATGAGGCCGTTTGCTCGCTCCACCTGGCCGTTTCACTGTGGATGGGCGACGGATGCTAGGTCCAGTCGGATGCCCTGTGTTGCGCAAAAATAGGCCAAGGCGCCTTTGGCGAAATTTGTGCCGTTGTTGGTGATGATGCTGTGTGGTATGCCGTACCGAATTGTGATATCGGAAAAGAAAGTCACGACAATCGGACCGTTCAGTTTCTTGATTGGCTTTGCTTCTATCCACTTGGTGAACTTGTCCACTGCGACAAGTAAGTGAATTAAGCCACCTCGTGCTGTCTTGAATGGTCCCACCATGTCTAGACCCCAAACTGCGAAAGGCCAGGCAATGGGGATGGTCTTGAGTGCAGAAGCCGGCTGGTGTGGCTTGGAGCTGAACTTCTGGCACCCTTTGCATTTTTGGACCAACTCCTTGGCCTCTTCCAAGGCAGTTGGCCAGAAGAAACCGTGTCGAAAGGCTTTGGTGACAAGTGCTCTTGAAGCCGCATGGTGGCCGCACTTGCCTTGATGGATGTCTTTGAGAATCGCTTGGCCTTGCTCTGGCTCTACGCAGCGCCGGTAGACACCAGTGACGCTGCGCCTGACCAGCTCTCTGTTGACTATGGTGTAGGCTGCCGCCCGGCGTTGTATTTGCCGACCTGAGGTCTCATTGGTCGGCAACTCTTTGTTCACCAGGAATTTGAGGATGGGCTGGGCCCATGAGGGGGCTGCTATTTCTTCGACCCGCAGAACTGCGACTTGGACGAGGGCGGTTGGGATGGGAGGCGGCGGGTTGGAGTCAACAACCGCTTTGCTGGGTTAATGAAGTCCCCGGGCCGACTGGCGCGGCCCTTGGGCCGAGTTCTGGAGTCTTCCGCCAAAATCCCCGTACCGACGGCCGGGGCCCTGGAGTCGGATCCGACGTCTTCGGGAGGAGCCGGCACAAAAATGGAGTCTGATTCTGGTGAAGGCTTGACAGACGGCTTGAGGAGGCGTTGAAGGGCGACGCCATATGGTATTGCTTGGCGGGTAGAGCCATTTCGTGCTAAGGCATCTGCTTGGTCGTTGTTGTTTCTTGGCACATGGAGGAACTCACACCCTTCGAAATACCCGCTGAGTTGTTGCACGAGGAAACGGTAACTCGCCATGTTTGCATCTTTCGCGTCCCAGTCACCAGATGACTGCTGGACCACTAAGTCGGAGTCGCCATAACACAAGATCCGGCGGATGCCAAGTTCTTTGGCAAGCCGGAGCCCGTGAATGAGTGCCTCGTACTCGGTGACGTTGTTGGAGGTAGCGAAATGGATTTGTGGTGTATATTTGAGCTTGTCGCCTTTAGGAGAGGTGAGGACGACGCCGGCTTCCAAGCCGGTGCGCATCTTGGAGCCGTCGAAATGCATCCGCCAATGGGTGGAGTCAGGCGCTGGATGTAGGTACTGGGTCTCGGCCCAGTCGACGAAGAAGTCGGCCAGTGCTTGTGACTTAATAGCGGTGCGGGGCTGGTAGTGGATGGTGTAGGGAGCCAGCTCTATGGCCCACTTGGCCACTCGGCCAAGCATCTCGGATACCAATGATCTCGGCAAGTGGGGCCGTGCAGACCACCGTGATTGGATGCTCTTGAAAGTAAGGCTTCAATTTCTTGGCAGCAAAGTGTACGCCATAGCACATCTTCTGGTAGTTGGACTAGTTCTGCTTGGAGGTCGACAGTACCTCGCTCAGGTAATATACCGGTCTCTGGATAGGTAGCGCCTTGCCTTCCTCCTTGCGTTCCACTACAATGACCGTGCTGACTACCCGGCTGGTGGCGGGATGTACAGGAGCATAGGTTCCTTGGGAGTCGGAGCCGCCAGGACGGGTGGAGTAGTCAGCATCTTCTTCAACTGGAGAAAATCTTCGTCCGCCTTATGGTTCCACTCGAAAAAAGTTGTCTTCTTCATGAGTTGGTATAAGGGGAGAGCTTTCTCGCCCAATCGACTGATGAACCGGCTGATGGACGCCAAGCAGCCGGTGAACTTTTGCACATCCAGCAGTCGGCTGGGTACCTCCATTCTCTCAATGGCCTTGATCTTTACTGGGTTGCGTTCTATGCCGTGTTCAGAGACCAGGAAGCCAAGGAGCTGGCTGGCTGGTACTCCAAAGACACACTTCTCGGGGTTGAGCTTGATCTGGAATCGGCGCAGGTTCTCAAAAGTCTCCTTGAGGTCTTCCAGCAGTGTTCCACGCTTTTCCGTCTTCACCACCACGTCGTCCATGTAGACGTGGGCGTTCCTGCCGAGCTGCTTGAGGAGGCACTTCTGCATGCAACACTGAAAGGTGGCGCCGACATTCCTTAAGACGAACGTCATGGTGAGGTAGCAGAAGGCTCCAAACGGCGTGATGAAGGTGGTCTTCAGTCTGTCAGCCGGGTTCAGCTTGATCTGGTGATATCCTGAGTATGCATCCAAAAACCTCAACAGCTCGCATCCGGCTGTGGAGTCTATCACCTGATCGATTCTTGGTAGAGCAAATGGGTCCTTGGGGCAGGCCTTGTTGAGGCTCGTGTAGTCAATACACATTCTCCACTGCTTGTTCTTCTTCAGCACCAGGACCGGATTTGCTAGCCATTCTGGACAGAACACTCTTACATAATGAAGCCAGCTGCGAGGAGTCGGGCTATCTCTTCTCCGACAACTCTTCTCTTTTCTTATGATAGGCGGCGCAGGAGATGCCTGACCGGCTTTGCATCAGATCGGACATGTAACTTGTGCTCGGCGAATTCCGTCGGTACACCTGGCATGTCTTTGGGGGACCATGCGAAGATGTCCCGATTCTCACGGAGGAAATCAACGAGCTCGCCTTCCTATTTGCTGTCGAGGTTTGCACCTACGACAGCGTACCTCTCTGGGTGCTCTAGATCCAAGGGTGTCTTCATTGTTTCTTTGGCCGGTTTGAACGAACCCTCAGCCTCCGACTCTTTTGGGTTGGACGATACCTTAGGCCGCTTGCCGGCCATCGCCACAACTCGCTCAAGGAGCCGTTTCTCGGCCGCAATTACCAGGGACTCGGCCAGCCGACTGCTCTCAGCCGCGCAAGCAGACGACTTCCGGTAGTCACCAACCACAGTCAGAATTCCTCTGGAACTGGGCATCTTCATCTTGAGGTAGGCATAGTGGGGGACCGCCATGAACTTGGCCAAGGCGGGTCGGCCGAGTAGCGCATGGTATGGGCTCTCGAGGTCCACCACCTCAAACCAAACAGACTCTCGGCGGAAGTGATCTTTGTCTCCAAAGAGGACGTCCATCAGGATCTTGCCGATTGGTGAGCAGGAAAGCCTAGGAACAATGTTGTGGAACACAGTTCGGCTGTTCTGAAGCTGTCTTTGCTTGATTCCTAACTTCTCCATGGTGTCCTTGTACAGGATATTGATGCTGCTGCCTCCGTCTATCAGAACTCGCGAGAAACACGCAGCTCGTCTATCCGTAGCAAAGGTGGCATCCAAAACCAAGGCATAGGAGCCCGGACTTGGCATCACCTCTGGGTGGTCAGCCCTGCTCCAGCTGATGGGATTTTCGGACTAGTGCATGAACTCTGGCGTCTCTGATGCCACCACATTCACCTCTTGTCGCTGCAGCCGCCTGGTGCGTCGATCATCGGCCATGCTGGTAAACACCACGTAGGCTCCGTGTTCTTCAGGGTATTCATCTTGTACTGTGTCGACTGGCCTGACAGTCGGCTGCTGGGGCGGAGGCAAAAGCGGCCGGCTAGCAGGCGGGGGTGGCAGGAGGCCGTCCCCCTTGGCGATCCTGGTGAGCCAGTGGCACTTCCAGGTGGTGTGGTTTGACGGCTTCGCGCCGCTATGGAACTTGCAAGGGCCATCCAGGGTCTGCTCATAGGAGAAGGCCGGCAACTAGTTTGGCTTGCCGCCTTTCTGTCGCTTGGGCGGAGGCTGCTCATCTGTCTGCTGGGCTTCAATGGTCACGACCTGCCGGCTGCTGGAAGCCGGCTACGAGGCCTTGCGCTTGTGGTCGCCCTGCTGTTGTCGCCGGTTGGCATCTGTCGCCGGAGTCCTTGGAGCTTGAGGGGCCACTTTGCCAGTTGTGCTGATTTGAATCTCCGCCTTCATGGAGGAGTCGGCCGTGGCGTACTTGTCCGCTATGATCAGCAGCTCGTTGAGGGTTTCTGGCTCGTCGCAGAGGAGCTTGTGCTTGAGGAGGGTGCCTTCTCTGCACCCGGCTGTGAAGTACTCGATGTCCTGCACCTCGTGCACACCCTCACAGGAGTTCCGAAGCTCGGCCCAACGTGTGAGATAATCGCGAGTCGACTCGTCGGGGCCTTGCACGCACAAGGAGAGCTGACGAGGTTTGGGAGGACGCTTGTACGTGCTGGTGAAGTTGCGGACGAACGCTTCGGTGAAGTCGACCCAGCTGTTGATGCTGCAGGGCTTCAGGCTCTTCAGCGACGTCCGAGCCGTGCCCTGGAGCATGAGTGGAACGTACTTCACGGCGACGCGCTTGTTGCCGTTTGCTATGCTGACAGCCGTGGAGTAGTCGACCAGCCAGTCTTCCCGCTTCACGGAGCTGGTATACTTGGGCGTGTCTCTTGGGAGCATGAACCCTCTGGGAAAGGGCTCGTCTCAAATGCAGGGCCTGAAACAAGGCGCTCCCAGCTCGTCTTCTTCTTCCAGCGCCAGGGATAAGTGAAGCTGGTCGATCCGGTGGCGGGCGTCATTCTCTCCAACTCCCTCTCGGCGGCCAAGGCGGTCGCCAAGAGTCGGATGATCAACAGGCGGCGGGGAGACTCGCCTCTCCTTGCAAGGAGGGGGAGGCGGACAGTCGTTCCTTCATTCCACTGCCCTCGGGCGGCCGTCTCGGTCGCACTCTTCCTCCTCATCTTCCTCGGGCGAGTCCGACTGTGGCTGACAGCCGGCTCCTTGTCTCTTCTTCCTCGGGCGCCGCCAGTCGGTGTCCGAGACGTCGCGCCTTAATCTCGGTGAAGGTCGTCGTTTGACCGCTGTGGCGCCTCCGTGCGGCAGCCGGCCTCATTCTGCGCGGCGGCCGCGTCGAGGAGCCGCTGGACTCGCTCCATCATGAGGCGGCGTTCTTCGCCCTCGAAATTGTCTAGCTCATCCGTCGCTGCCTGGGCGGCTCGGATGTTCTCCGCTGGTGTAGTGTACACAGGGCGGCTTGCCCCAAACAGGTTGGCAATGGCTACTCCGCGCTGCTGGACCGCGCCAAGGTGGCTGGGCCCCGCCGGGGCCGGCGAGCCGCCGATGGCGCGATCCATCTCCCGCTGGTAGGCTTCTGACAAGCGCCTCATGCTGGCCAGCTTCTTCGCGCCTTCAACAAGCTGAAGGCGGTGCACCTCCAACGTCTCCGCGTCAGCGTCTTCCGGAATGGGCGCAGTTAGGTCTTGTAGCGCCGCGCCGAGTGAGTCGTGCGCTCCTCCGCCGGGGAGCTCGTCATGACCGATGAAGAGCACCTCGGTGACGGTGCTTCCGTCGCTCTCCGCGCGAGGGAGAGGTTCGTCGTAGACCACCACATTAGTGGGGAACGCGTCGAGCGACGCGGTGTCGGAGTCGACCAGCATCGGGTCGGTGGAGCCCACAGACTCTAAGTCTACGGCAAGCTCACTGGAAACGTGGAGTTGATCGAGGAGGCCCGCGAGGAGGCTCTCGGGGCCACTTGTGCCTGCGTTGGATGCAGGTTCATCGGAGAGGCGGACCTCGCCGACAAGTTCGGCCAGGCAGTTGGCTGTGCAGGCGATCTCAACGCCGCTTAGCGCATCGGCGCAAACTCCGTCAGGCGTGCCTGGCTGGCTGCGCTCGCCAGGGAGAAAAAGGGTTCCCGTCCAGAATAGGTCTCCGGACGGTGGTGAACCAGGCCCCACGGTGGGCGCCAAATGTCAGTGGTTGGGTGCAACATATGCCAAAGGATGGCTTATCATGGTGGGGGCGGGTAGAAGTCGCCGGTGCTTGGAAACGGGACGAGGCGAAGGCATGCACGCCAGCGAATCTTACCCAGCTTCAAGGCTCTCCGGGGAGATAATACCCCTACTGCTGCTCTGCGGGGTCTCCGCATGATCAGTATGGCAAAGTGTTTACACGGTTGCTCCTTGAGCTGTTTCTTGGAGGTAGGAGAGAGCAAGGCTAGCTCTTTGCCTTCTATATGATCTGGCCTAGAGCTAATGGGTTCCAACCCTTTGCATGGGTGCCCTGGGGGTTTATATAGGCCTACCCCCCAGGGGTACAATGGTAATCCGGCAGGACGCGGGCCCAGCCGTCAGTGCCTCTGGCCTCCGTCTTCTCTACCGACCGCTGGGGCCCCCTGACTGGCGGGCCCCGTCGACTGGCCTGGTACGGGGCCGACAGGCCACATCCGCCGCGGGCGGGTCTTGCCGGCTGCTGATTACTGTAGCCGTGCTTCTGATGATGCGGGCTTGATCATGATGTCGTGGCAACAGCCCCGCCGCCCGGCGGGCAATCACTGTCGTCACTCCCCATCACATCTTGATTAATGGCGCGTGGGCTCCGGGGGAGGGCTCAGCCGACTCCCCCGGGCCGACTCCCGACGGGTCCGACTGGTGGTCCTCTTGCCGTCTCCTGGGGTCTCACCGACTGGTGGGACCTGCTGCCTCTAGGCCGTACAAACAAGCCATCGTGGGTGCAGGATTCGGTCCTGCGGTGCTGATGTCAGGGCCTGCATGGCAACAGTGCCACGCCACACGGAGATCTTCTGGGGTACGGCGTGCTGTGGCCATGCCTGCCCTTGGTAAGGGGCAGGAGCGGGCTTCATTGTTGCCACTCCCCTGCCCCATCCCACTTGATGAGATCGTGAGGGGTGTTGGAGTCGCAGGCCGACTTCCCAAAGCCGGCTTCTCTGGAAGTCGCTAGTCAGGAGTCGGCTTTCCCTGAAGTCGTCCCTGGGACTCGGCCATGGGTGGTCAGTCGGCCGTCTTGCCGTTGACGTCCTGAAGGCGGCTCTTTGTCCTGGGGTCTTGAGGGGCGCAGCCTGCCCCGATGTCTTGAAAGGTTCTGGGGCTCGGGTTGGCCTACCCGTGGCCCATTACTCCGACAGTTGTAACACCTAATTTTTTTTCTTCACTGTAGCAGCGGGAATTGCCCTTTATTAGCAGTCAAATACTCGTTATTAGCAGTCAAATACTCGTTTCTTTTTCCTGAACCCCCAGGACCGCCCAAGCAGCAGTCAATGCGTTAGGCAGCCAGCAAGGCTAAAGCAGGAGCAGGCAGAAAGCTGAGCAAGAAATGAGCGGGTGAAGACAGAGCAAGGGAGAACCGGCCGAGGACTCAAGGCAAAAGTGATAGCAAGGCACAGCCGGTTCAATGATGTGGCTCCCTGCGGCGTTTTAGAAACGAAGGTCGGCGGCTCTCGGAGCAGCACGAGGTGCATGCCAAGGCGACGGAGGATGGGAGGTCGATGAGTCACCGGCGAGTTGAAATCAAGGACACGACTGTCCCATCCCTGACACGGCGGGTCAAGCACAAGTGTACGACCGGGCATCCTTGATGCGACGGTTTAAGCGCGACAGGGCGGTTTAAACGCAAGATCACGACTGGCCCAAAGTAGCACGAAACATGGTGACTCAGAGGCAATGGCGCAGGCCAGCTGCGGCTAAGGGCCAGTTCACGGCACAACAGCAAAGTGGAGTAATGCCACTCAGTGGCCATGGAAGCAGGTCGCCGAGGCGCTGGTGGGTCAACAACGGCCATGGGCTTCGAGTCCGGCTTGTTAGCTGCATCCGAGTGGAGTTTGAAGGGGACTCAGCACAGAAGCGGTGGCTTGACGGCAGCAACGTGTGGCCAAAGCGAGCGGCGGGTTAAAGACTGCACGTGGCACCGTGGTGCTAAACAACCAGCAAGCTGAACCACCGCGGTTGAGAACACAGGCTAGATGACGAAGAGCAACAATCCGGGGCGACTCCAAGCGGCAGAGTCGGTGAAGTGGAAGACCGGCCCACGCACAGCAGAGATGACTCGGCGAATGCAGCGACTCGTGGCCGAAGCGAGGTGGAGCGGCTCGCGGCCGGGTTATAAGTCAGATGTGATTCGACAGCGGTCGGATACTACAGATGCCACGGCGCCGCTCCAAGCAGCACTAGGGCAGCTCAACGCGCTATAGCGGAGCAAGGTAGAGACGCTCGACGGCGGGGGCACTCAGTTGTTCAGACGGCTTGGAAGGAGGGAGTGAAGGTGGCGGCGCTAGGGAAGCCAGCTCAGGGCCCGTGAGGGCAAGCACAGGAGGCGACGGGAAGACGCGGGCGTGGTAAGGCCGGCGGTGGTTTGGCCGAGATAGAGGGGCGTCGGTGACTTGCCACATGCGGGGCGAGCTCGGTCACGAGCGGATTGGCACCAGGGCCAGATCAACGTGGCGCGTCTGTTGAGCGAAAGGTGACGGCGGCACGGTTATTGGATGACATGGAAGCGGCCCTAAAACGCTCACGGCGCTCCATCCTGGCTCATAGCGGCGGCTGCTCTATACGCAACCGGCGATGGCACGACGCCTTGAAAGCGGGGGCGAGTTACAGAATCAGCGGAGGCATTTTGATGTAGCAAATCCGGGTTGACGCAGCATCGGCGGCTCATGTAGCGGTAGTCTGAATCTACGGCTCACTGACGGCCCCTGTAGGTGGCCACTACGGAACTCACGACGAACCAACGATGATGGCGGCGTTCATGGCAAACCGGCAGGTGACTCAACAGCAAAGGCGGCCGTCGGAGCAGCAGGGCGGTGGTTCCTTGAGGCCGCGAACACGCCGGTTTAACTTGAAGGCAAGGCGAGGCCGATAGACCGGCATTTGTGAGTTGGAGCAGCAAAACGGGACTTCGGCGGCGAGTCACAACAGTTCGACAACGGCAGCTGAAGCAAGCCGCGCTGGCGAGGACAACCCGGCGGCGTGGCTGTGGGTCTCAGATGCGGGGCACTCGAAGAGAGCTAAGACGGCCGGCGGGCACTCGAAGTGTAAGCCAACCAGAGCAGGCGTGGGTATGACTTGGGGACGGAAACAGAGCCCGAGCTCCCAGCTTGCCGGCATTAAGTACTCTGCAACTCTGACCTTGTAGTTTTGGAAACTAGAAATTGATCCAATCTGGCATCGGTTAATTATGCGAGAGAAACACCACGTCCAATTTTCAGTAGAATTCATTGTATTGAGCAATCGGACATAGGAGGCCGTATTCAGCACGTATCTGTCCTGACGTGTGGTGTGACCCAATAGCAGTAGTTGAAGATGATTTTTGGTCTTTTCACCAGTCCCTAGTAAATTTGACGGCCTCACAGCGAAATTTTGATCCAGTCCGATGAATCGCCTGGTCGCGCATAACAGCGTACATAGATACAACCCTAACTCTTGATCCAATCTTGTATATGCCGTTCCAACTGTTGGTCAATGACGTATATCCTTCCATGCCAATGGCAAAAAACTTCGTAGCGAACCACGCCGACTTGTCCAACGGCAGAGAAAAATGAAAACGACGCAGCAGCGGGCGGCCCGAGCCAGTGGTCGCTCCAAAGTGGCTTTACTCAGTTGCGGGGCAGAGCGAGGAGGAGAACCGCTGTAATGATCCGGCGACAGTAGACTTGAAAACGCCCGGTCCGAAGCGAACGGTAGGGCGAGGCCATGAAGGCAAGATCGATTCCCATCATCTGACTTTACTATCCTGGTGTTTTGTCTTTACTTGCATATTAACCCCAACATCTAACACCAGGACGAATTGTCTTCAGTCTTGGTAGTATATATATACTCTATGAATTTGCAAAGGCAACTCCGATCTGGTCACTTCCCCATGTAGCAGTTTTGGCCAATAAAAAATTTGGAGTTGTAGATTAACTTGACCATCACGTGGCAGAGCACTAATTTAAGTATTATGATTGCTAGTGTTGTCTTGTACGAACAAAGGTGTCTTCCCATTGTTTTGAGGACACCGCATCTAGTCCAATTCCTTTGTGCATGTGCCACTTGATTGGTCAACCGGAAGAAAACAAGGATTCCTATGATTCAACCGCTTTGGTCTCGGCGACTTGCTGCAGTAGACAAACCACAACCCAAACCCTAATTTCTCTTGAATTTTCAACGGGACTTGATCCGATCGTGCGCCTTCGAGACAATGTAAATATTTCTGCAATGATTCTTCTTCACCCAGAAAATTGCGAATTTTTCAATCCCTAATAAAGATCCCTTCAAAAACTCAAGACCACCATGCAAGGGCCCCACGGTGGGCGCCAACTGTCGTGGTTTTGTCACGACAGATGTCCTTAGTGTGAGGACTTAGTCGCGAGGCCAACGCATCTATGTGGTAGCTTGAGAGGGGTTGAGCGGAATCGAGAGACACAACACAAGACAAGGGCTTAGACAGCTTCGGGCCCTGGGAAACATCATCCGGTAACAACCCTACATGTTGTTTGAGGCTAGATTTCATTATCATCACGAGGGAGTCGCCATAAACCGGCTCTCCTCTAGTTTGTCTAGCCCTAGAGATTGTTTGTTTCTCCTCTCCCTTTGAGGAGCCCTGCCCCTCATTATATATGTTGAAGGGGCGGGTTACATGTGGAGTCCAACTCGGACATTAACTTAAACTATTTTGATTCCCTTCTTGGGCTTCTTAATGTCTGCTGGTTTAACATTGTCTGCCGGTTTAACATTGTCTGCCGGTTTAACATTATCTGCCGGTTTAACACCCGCCGGTTAACCATCCGCCGGTTTACCAAGTCCCAGCTGGTTTACAAATCCAGCCGGGTCATACCGCGGGGTATATCCCCGACACCACCGGCCCTGCTTTACCGACGCCGCAGCCTCATCGGGTTATTTCGATCTGTACTCCTTCAGTTTTTCTCTTTATCGTGCAACTGTTCACTTACCACAGATGAGCTTTCTTGTATGTTGACAGGCGCCGCAACCGTAGCACTGGAGCCGCTTCAGTGATGGCGACAGTCGGCCCAAACAAAACCGCAACACGAGCACCATCGATGATCCTTAGCTATCAAGTATGACAACGACACCCATACGCCGCCGAGAATCAGGTACTATTTTCCAACGACCAGCGCCTATGCTCACTTTCCTAGCATAAGCACCGCACCTTTGCATTTCTTCAGGGCATCATTCAGTTTTTCATGAGACGCATTATTCTGCTTGCACCTATAGGGCCATACTTCTGGCAGTGAACATGTTACATGTGCTAAATTACATACCAGTGCACTTATAATTAATATGCTTTAGTTTTGTTCTGATGCCTCTTGTTGGTTCCATTCGACTGCTTAATGTTCTCTATGCTTAATTACACATCAGCAAACTAGCATGTGGTTCCGCTGCTTTTTGTTTGTTTTACCCTACATTTTTTATGCTAGCTATTACATCACTGCTCCGAGCCTCTGTTCATTACTTGTTTGTGTGTTCTTGATCTTCCCAAGTTGCATGACTAATTTGATGCTTCTATTAATTATGGAGCTGCCAACCCCATCAAGCAAAATATTTGTTCTTTTGGGGCTGGCACCTCGAACAAGC
Source organism: Triticum dicoccoides (assembly GCF_002162155.2). Lineage (NCBI taxonomy): Eukaryota > Viridiplantae > Streptophyta > Magnoliopsida > Poales > Poaceae > Triticum > Triticum dicoccoides. Next base: position 701,093,263 of record NC_041382.1, on the reverse strand, counting down.
ATAAAAATAGAGGGAAGCAGATATACTCCCTCTGATTCTATTTACTCTGCGCATAACTCTTGACCCGCATACCAAGGAGGGCACTGGTTTAATTTTTCTGGACTAATTTGCCAATTAATTAGGGCAGAGGCAGATGGGGCGGGGCACAAAAGGAAACCAGCGCTAGGAATCAGCAACGCGCAGACTAATACGAGAAAACTGAGAAAAAGTTATACGCAAAGTAAAAAGAATCGGAGGGAGTATTGTCGTGTATGCACACACCCTTCTTTCATTAGTTTTGATGAACCATTGATGATCAATTCGGACCAGTGCATGCGATTAAAATTAATTTTACCTAAATAGATGGTGCAGAATAAACTACAACAACTAGATTTGCAACCACGGGATGCTGACGATAAACATTGCAACAGCAGCTAGGCTTCACAGCAATATATGGTAAGCCAGTGTGTTTATGTACATGTGAAATATAATGCGAGTGAGCTGGTTTCTTGGCTTGTGCCCTCAAGGTGTAATCCTACCAAATTACAAATACTTCAGTTGTCTGCTTTGCTATATTGCTTGATTCGAATGCTTATTTGTTGTTATGCTATACCTGAGTTGGCCAATATGTCAGCAATGCCTGCTGTACTATCGTAAAGAAATGCATGCCTATTTCATTTGAGTCCTTAACTTTTCCTCTCAACTTCATCACAAGACTGTCTTTGTAGTTTATATGAGGCCACACTGTTAAGTCCTTTCTCAGATTATTTCAACTACTTAGATGCCTTGGCAACTTAAATATAGCAGGTGTACACTCCCTTTCAACTAGGGATGTCAACTGGTTCCGTTTTAATCCCGATTAAAGTCCACTAGTGGTATGATAGTTCAAAAGAGTTTTTGTTTTTTGAGGAAAATGAACTAGGGAGGTAGCAAAAACTAACTAGATGGGACTGGTGGATTTCATTTATTTGCCACTTACATCCCTAGTTTCATCTTACCATTTTAATTTCTTTTCGGCCGATGCTGCTTCGAACCATTTAAATATAGTTTGCCATGCTCTACAATAATTCGTCCGTCGTTTCCCATCTAAGCTTACTACCTGGATCATATGATAACTATCTCTTACTGATGTCCAGCGGAAACCTTTCAGGATGCCGTTCACACTAGGACACAATGTACAACCCCAGAATCTATTTGTGGAAGCAGTGCGCCATCCATGTTACCAGATGGTAGCAGTTCAGAGGCAACACCGCTGAAGAGCAGTCTGAGCACAGATATTATAGTGCTTGAGGCTCTACTAGAGGTAGAAAGATATGGTGTGGCTGCCATGAATGAGGTAATATTTATCTTGATGCTGGAAATTACGGAATTAGCGGCATGCATTATGCAAGCAACCCAAGAATTGGAGAAAGTAAGAATGTTGCATTTGAAGACGGAGGAGGTCCTGCTGTTTCTGCTATCTGAAGCCCAAGATAATCCCGGTTCTTCTTTAGATACCAGTTGAAATTTTCATTAGATTATTGTACTTGCATGTTGTGTCATGTCTCTGAATGGATTATGTTGCAAGACCCCCTATGTTGTCCATGTGTTGTAATGATCCGAATTTTTTAGGCGAGGTAATCCTCAGAACTTGTATGATTGACATAAGGTGAACTGTTTGTCGTGTGAGCATATTGTATTGGATGAAATAACTATTTGACTCAGAGTGTATCCAACCTACTGAATTCGAAGATCACAACATTTCTAAATCATAATCATATATAAAGGTGGAATAAATCTTTGTTGTGGTTTTGAAGAAATAAATAACAAAACGTATAATTATCTGTGGATATTCGTAATTGAATACAAATTGGATTTGAATTTAGTTTGCCAGGTCCTAGGGCAAACGTGAATGCTAATTCTCCCAAGTTTTGAACGAAGCGGCTAAACACCCACTATAATTTGTTGGCTGCTCGAAGCAAGTGTTTGCGAGATGGAAATTACTGTCTACCCCTGACACTTGACATCCTTATAGACAGGATTTACACTGCTGTCGATAGGGGTAGACTAGTAACTTCAATCAGACGTGACACGACAGCCTCTGAGCCCATTTAGACACGGTGGGCGCCAAACGTGGGCGGCAAAACACATTTGATTCAAGCTCGTCTGAAAGACATGTGTCTCTTCCTCCATTTCCCCATTCATACACGGTGGGCGGCAAAACAAACTCTCATCTGAAATCGATGTAGGCTTATATTTTAAATAGGGGCAGATGTGTAACTTCCATCAGACGTGACACAACCACCCTACCTGTCAGCCCCGTTCATACACCGTGTGCGGCAAAACACCCTCTCCTCGCCCGAAATCGATGTAGGATAATATTTTAAATAGGGGCTGATGTGTAACTTCCATCAGACGAGACACAACCGCCCTACCTATCAGCCCCGTTCATACACCATGGGCGCCAACCGTGGGCGGAAAAACACCCTCTCCTCGCCCGAAATAGTTACCGGCAAATATTTGGGTGATGCGAGATTACCGTCCTATCCCCAACCGACGAAATGTCCGAAATTTTAAACGGGGGATAAGTTCGTAACTTTCCCCCATTTCAGAGAAGCGCATCCCAAATTTTGAGATCCCCCCTCCCCTCCATTTTCCCATTCATACACCGTCGGCGGCAGGACAACCTCCGCACTACGGCCAGCCTCCTCCGTCCGCAACCCCATCCTCCACCTTGCCGGAGCCACTACCCCTACCCCATCGTCCACTGCAAGAGATGTACGTCTCTCATCCATGGTGCTGGACTAGCATCCTTTCATCGCCTCCTCTCACTTCATCGGCGCCGTCGTCCACCTTGCCGTTGCCGCTCCTACGACCGCCTCGTCCACGGCAAGAGGATATATCCCCCGACCCGGCCGTCTGCCGTCTAAAGTCTTCTTCCCCGCCGCCGACAGCCATCGCACCCGCAGCACCCTCAACGTATCAGCATAGGCCTACACGGCATCGCAAGAGAGGTAGTACTCTTCCATATGTGCTTAAGTTATTGATCTCACCCGGAAAATAGATCGTAATTTGTTTACTGTACTTTTCTTGTCCGTACCAAATCATAGTGGCTAGTTGAAAGCAAACATTGGTTGCGAAGTAGCTTTGTCCAATTTGCACCTTCAAATCCGCCATGGCACGGGCACTATACTCGTAAAGCCTATGGTTTCCCCCCTTTATATTCACTGCCATCATCGTAGGTGCTTCGTGTCGTGCTAGCACTACTCCTCAAGACCTCAACCCAAAGCTTACATGTTGAAATACGAATCTGATATGATGCTCATATCACTAAAATAGAGAATGTTTAATTGGTCACCTAATGTTCCTATATTCATTTCGAAAAGCATGTGCGCCACCCACTGGTCCAGCTAGTTCCACTTTCCTGATTTTTCTCTTGATGCTTAGGGTTTTCCCCTTTTATCTACTCTACTATGATCTGTGTAGGTGCTTTCTGTTGTACTAGCATTACTCCACCCTTCAAGCTAAACAACACAACACTCAGAATTCAAAAGCTTAGTTTTTAAAATATTATTGTGCTATGATACTGATATTAGTTAACCGACACATTTAATTGGTTAGCTAAAGGTCCCACTTGAGTTTCCAAATGCATGCCGCGACATATAGATAGACAGCATAATTGCATTTCTTTGTCACTTGTTGACCGTACTTTCTTGTCCATACCAAATCTTAGTTATTATTTCAAAGCAAACAGCGGTTGCTAACTACCCTCTGTGCGGTTTGCAGCTTCAGATCTGCCATCCCACAGCCACGGTCAACACTCTACTCATCATGCTTATGTTTTCCCCAGTTTATGATGACCACAATCAGCCTACGTGGTTCGTGTCGTAATAGCACTACTCCACCCATCGAGCTAAACAAGCTTAGTTGTACAAATTCATATATGATATTATTGCTGATATTAGTAAAACTGAGAGATGTTTATTTGGTTAGCTAAATGTTCCTACTTTAGTTTCAAAATGCATATGAGCCACATATGGAGAGACCGGAAAGAATAGTAATTCTCTATGCGCTCTTGTTCATCATGGGTGGCCAACCGACATTGTATTAAAAGACTTGTAATATCTTCAATATGCTTGCTCTTCTTTAAGATGATACTCTTCTCTTGCGGTCGACTGGTTAGGTCAAGTTGTTCTCCCTTAGTATATTTTGAATTTGTCAGGTCAGGTCGACTTGTTCTTCTTTACTATATGTTGAAGCTATCATCTGCGAAGTGTCATCACTTCTGGAGCTCTCATATTTTGAGTAGTAGGCCACATTATATTAATGCACACAACAAATTATAGCATGCATGGCATCTTTTAAAAGAATTGCAGAGATAGCACAAAGGGGTTTACAGGGAGGCAGTATTGGATTAGAATCACTTCTGCATTACAAAGAAAATCTCATCTGTTTTTATGTTTTCATGCATGTTAGATATTGAACATTATCAAAATTAATATGAGAATGGGCGCATGAGAGGAATATTGCGGAATGATCCACTGCCTAACAAACTTGGCATGGTGGAGGAAGGCCTATCTTATTCACCCATCAAGGTGCTTGCTCTAACTTTGCAAAGTTGTATTGGTCGCACATATTTTGCTTCTGACCTCTTGCATTACTTCTACTTTGTTACACCATCTGCTTAGTTTAAGCATCATATATGAGTATATGCCATACCTATCCATTTTCTGTACCTATTCCATGTGTCGTCACACTATGTTTTTCCAGTCAAATGTTGTTCTTTTGTAATAGGTGTCCAAAAGGAAGAGGGTGAGTGCAGGTCATCAAGGAGTACAAACTAGGTATTTGGAAAGGGTAGTGATACCTGTTAAATCAGATAGATCAGCAGCCACAGAAAACACAGGCCCAACTGTACCACACTTTACCCCTACTCCAGTGGCCAAACCCCTATTAGAACTGCTGGGAGCCCAGCGCCAGGTACTGTCTATGATATCAATTCAAAATTTGAACTCCTAATTTCTGCTTGTGCCTTACCTTCTCTCTTGTATGAAATCTAATTTCAGATGAATCTCCTTGCTCAAAGGATCATACGATCTCAAAACAATAATGGGCTCTGCATTGCTCTTGCCAGTACCTCTCTCCCTTTTGCCTTGTAACGCTATACTTAATTAATTGCTATTTGATTATGTATCATCAGTCTGCACCTGAGCTTCATTATCCTCTGTTTCTTCCAATATTATTTGATCTATATTTACTCTTTGCAAAATGTAGAATAATGGCAACGCTTATAAAGAATTTTCTTTGGGGAATTTATTGAATTATCCTTCCATCAACATGGAGAAGGGCTTTGTCCAGCCCGTGTTAACATGTAATGTAAGTTCATCCTTCTCAAGCCTTCAAACTTTGTTCTAGTATAGATTTGGATAGGCATCATTTCCTCCACTGTTGTTTGCTTTGCTATTTACATCTGATTGGATGTTTGCAACAACTACCAGTTTCAAATTGTAGTTGTAAAAACATGTTCCTTATGCAGAATAGATCCATTTATTTTCTTATATAATTGTGAAACCTGTTATGTGTCTCCTTGTTTCTCTTTCAGACTCGTATCTCTTACGCCAGGCAGAACTTTAGGGAAGATAGTGAGACAAACCATCTTGAGGACAGCGAGATGACCCCAAGGTCCTGTCTTGATGAAGACAGTGAGTTGAAGCTACTCACCAGTAGGTGTGAGACAACCTCTGTGCAGTCGCTGCCTCAATTAGTTCGACTTCTTCAGTCTCAACTTAAAGCGGAAAGGCTTGCTTCAGCTCAGCTCCGACTTGAAGTCAAAGATGCAATGAAGATGTCAGAGGACTGCCGTGCGCACCATCATGCCTTAAATCTAGTGTTGATGCATCTATCGTTGACACAACTGAGGTCTACTCAGCTTCTTCAGCTGTTTGGGGGGCCCGACCTGGCCAGGCCTACAGCCTTCTGAAGTGCTCTCAGTTTTGTATATTCTTTTGTCGGCGCGTTATTTGCACTGGTGGAGAACTTTGATGCCCAGTGGATGTAATATGTGTAATAGACGTGATAGCCTAGCATAAGTTGCTTGCTTATTTATTTCCTTGTTGTCTTGTTTATTTGTTTGCTTCTAGTCATTGCAGTTCTTTTTCCGCAGTTTGCTAGTGGCTGCAATAACCTATTTTTTAAAACTAGGCCACAATAACCATGGGCTAATATTTACTGTAGTGACACTGGGCCTCCTACGGTCCGTAGAAATAGTGGGCCTTCTACGGGCCGTAGAAACAATGGGCCTTCTACCGGCCGTATCATCAATGGGCCTTATACGTGTAGTATGATCGATGGCCAAACATGGGCCAATAACAGGCCACATTATGGCCGTAAATGGGCTAGAGATGGAATCATCCGTTCATGGGCCGACCATAACGGGCCATCGTTAATACGCCGTATTTGATGACGCTATGAAAACGGCCCAACGTATTAACAAACCACAAACGGGCCGACTGTAACCACGGGCTGAATTTGGCCCACAAGCAAAAAATGACAGTAACGGGTCGTAAGTAAACGAATGCTGGAAATGAGCACAAGAATAAATGGGCTCTGAGAAGGCGGAAAGATAACATGGGCTGGAAACGGCCCAACGGAATAACGGCCCGTTAATGGGTATAAAGTGATACACTGTTCATTACGGGCCAGTTTCACCACAGGCCATTAATGGGTGTATAGTGATAAACTGTTCATTACGGGCCAGTTTCACCCCGGGCCGTTAATAGGCCAAGAGTTACATAGGGCCTCATATGGGCCGAAAGACGTCATAGGCCATACATGGGCCAGAAGTGAAAACGGGCTGGAATCATATTGGGTGGCCCAGATGACGCTACTGGGCCTAATTCGGATAGGGTGTAACGGGCCTTGGGTTAGCGGGCTGTAAATGGGTTATATGCGAACAGGCCGTTAACAGGCTTTACATGGGCCGGCCCGCCACCTTTTGACCAAGTCAAACAGGCCAGCCTTTTCACAGGAATGGGCCTCTGTTGGGCCATGCCATGTGTCGATGTATCATAGCGCCTATCTGACCCACTGACGAGCTGACACGTGTTTCGTCCGGCCAATAAGAATTTTACACGTGGAAATTTCCCATTGGTCGGGGCTGTTAACGGGTTACCAGATCTAAAACCCGACCCGATTTCTTAACAGCGTTCCGTTACGGTGGATGCCACGTGTCGGTCACCCTTGACGAAAGCACTTCTGTGACGCGCGATTTATCGTCATGGAAGTGGACACTTCCGTGATGATAATTTTGGTAATGTCATGGAACACTTCTACGACAGCACAGGTATGACTATCTTGATTCTGTCATAAATTTGTCATGGATGTACATGCATGACAAAAAACGCGACCTACTGTGACAAACACGTATCATCACGGAAGTGTATTTTTCTGTAGTGAAGGTCACTGAATTAAATCATATGCTATTTGCAATTGGACATTTAGATGCTATATATTATGTTAAGTCCTCAATTAATTCTGAACTTAAGTGAGGGCTGTTAGGAATAATCCAAACAGAGCCCACAATTATCTTTAGGATTTTTGAAAACATTTTGGTATTTTTAATAAAGCTCAGAAGTTGCTGAAAAATAGAAAAACAAAAACAGAAAACTGAGAGAGAGAGAGACCCACTTGACCTACCTGGTAGCCCACCTGGCCTAGCTCCTCCAGCCGGCCCAGCCCACTGGCAACTGCCAGTCGTCTCCCACCTCTGCCAGAAGGCAGAGGCGTGTCGCCCATGCGCGCATCGGACGCCACCTCATGCTTCCACCTCCTGCTTCCTCCCCCGCCCTCGACCGAGCGCCTGGAGGCGCTACACAGCCCCCTAGTCCCTCTCGCTCACTCCCTCGAGCTCATCCCCCTCCTCTGTTCTCTCTCTCGCACGGTCCGAGCGCCACCGTCACCGTCGACAAGCATCACCGCGGCCACAGCCTCCCCCTCGCCCTCTGGACATGCCCGGGAGCTCCGCCTCCATTCCCCGCGCCTCCATCAACTCGCGACGCCGAACCCTCTGCATCACCCTCTGTACCGCCATCTTCGCCGCCTCTGCTCCGATATCACCGACGACCTCCCGTCGTTGTCAGCCCCTCCTCGAGCTCTCCAAGACCACCATAGAATCTGCTGTGAGCTCCTCTTCGTTTCCTCTCACTCCTCGAACGTTTTTGCTTGCTCTAGCCATGCCAATCGCCGGAGCCGTGAGCTTCCAGCCGCCGTCCATGTCGCCGCCGTGGACACCGTCCCCTAGAGCCGCAACCGAGCGCACCACTGTGCTCAGCACGTTCCCAGGAGTCGATCGCGACCACCCGTGGCTCCTGCCGTTCCCCGCAACACCGATTCGCTCGACGCCCGAACTCCGGCCGCCGCGCAAGTCGCCGCCGTCGTCGTTTTAGTCCACCAGAGCTGTTGCAGTGAGCGCCACTAGACGCGGATGAGTCTCCTCGTCACGTAGATCCTCTCCGCCGCGCAAATCGTCGCCTATGGGCGATTCTCGATGCCCTCGCCGGCGGCTAAACGCCGGCGGGTTGACCGCTTTGACCGCCAGTGGTTTAGCCCCGGTTGACCATGGGATTTGACCTCCCCTGGGTCTATGACATGCGGGCCCCGCTCGGCTAATTAATCTAGTTTATGTTTAAACCTAACTAGTTTAACTTAGGTTAGTGCTACCACTGACACGCGGGCCCCACTAGTCAGTTTGACCTGGGCTGCACCGTTGACTTGCTTACATCATGCTGACATAGTGCTGACGCAGTAATGCATTTTCTGGAATTAGTTTATTTCTAAATAACTAGAAAATCCAGAAAATTGTCTAAACTTCTAAAAATCATAGTAATTCAACCGTAGCTCCAGATCAAATAATTTATATGTGAAAAATGATTAGAAAAATCCAATCTATCCATTGGTACTGGTTTCATGCATGATAAAGCAACTTAACCTTGCTGTTCATATCAAAACAAGATAATGCACTTTATAAATTCATAGTTTGAGTTTGAATTTGAAACTTTGGTTCAAATAAGCTCAAACCCTTCTATTCTTAGCTGCATTGGGTCAAATCATAGCATATTGCCATGTCATGATCATGCATCATATTGTGCATTGCATTGATCGTGTTTCTTCTCTATTTGCCGGTGTTGTTCCCCCTCGGTAGACGTTGTTCCGACGATGAGATCGATGACACCGATGAAGAACTATACTATCTTCAGAAGTGCCAAGAAACCAAAACCCCCTTGTTCATTTCGATACAATCCCACTCTCTCGCTTCTTCTCTCTTTTACTGCATTAGTACAACAACAGTTCAACTGTTACAAGCTGCGGTAGTTGAACCCCTTTTCCTCTGCATGACCTGTCATTGCCACAGTAAATAGATGAAACCCACTAGCACGAGTAGGAGTTGTTTGAGCCATGATGTGCCTACTCATTCATGCTAGTTTGTCATGCCTGTTATTGCTTAGAGTCGTGTCAGGTCTGATTCATCGGGGATGAATTGGAAAGTTGTGAACATGTCCTGCTGTGTGTGAGCTAAGTGTGTTGAACACGATGTGGTAAAGGTATCGATGAGAGGCCATGTAGGAGTACATGGTGGGTTGTTTAAGAACCAGCTACTACCATGCATTGGGCCCGAAACCAATGGATCCTCTCGGCTTCTTAACCACCTAGTCCTCTGTCCAGGAGTTGCAATTAGTTTCTGGTGTTTATAGGATATGTGTTAGCGGCCGTGCGTAGCGCTGACCCTAGGGGTGAGCTATGATGCAGTAGATACACCATGGCTGGGTATGCCGGGCGCCCGTTTGGTGTCTCGGAACCCTGTACACATTGTCCGGGGCCGTATGTGGAAACGTTAGCCGGACTCCCTGCGGATGGAACCTGGATAGGTGATAAACCTGGACTAGAGACTTGAGTGTTTAGGTAGGCCGTGGTCGACACCCTCGTTGGGCCTCCGCTTGAAGGTTGCTGAGTAGATGTCGTGTAATAGATTGTAATTGGTCAGAGCGTGTATGAAGAAGTATACCCCTGTAGGGTTAACATCATCTTTTCGAATAGCCGCGTCCGCGGTAAAGGACTACTTGGTTGCCTATACAGTTCATAGACAAGTGAAAGTGGATACTCTAAAACTCGCATGATAAGCGTGAGTGCTATGGATGGCCTTCTCGTAGGGAGACGGGAGCGGATCCATAGTGGTGTATTGATATGGTGAATATGTGGACTCGTGTGCGCCACCTCCGAAGAGTTACTTGCAGTCGTAGTTTAGGATAGCCACCGAGTCAAAGCTGGCTTGCTGCAGTTAAACTCCACCACCCCTTTGTTGATAATGATGCATATGTAGATAGTTCTGATGTAAGTCTTGCTGGGTACATTTGTACTCACGTTTGCCTATTTTATGTTTTTGTAGAGAGACATTAGTCTTGCTAATAGTGTTGCGTGGACTTCGACGTTTAGCTTGTTACCTCAGCTACGATCTTGTGCCCTCAGCAGGATCTGGTAGATAGTCAGGCTTCTCAGACTTTTTCATTTGTAGATGTCTGTACTTAGACATGTTAAGATTCCGCATGTGCGTTGACTGTTATGCTCTGAATGTTGGGTCATGAGATCCATATTTGTAATATCTTGCTCCTCGGAGCTTAATGAATAAATACTTTCAGTCGTAGAGTTTTGTTGTGATGCCATGTTGTATTTACACATATTGAGCATATTGTGTGTATGATTGAAATGCTTGGTATGTGTGGGATCCGACAACCTAGTTGTTTATCCTTGGTAGCCTCGCTTATGGGGAAATGTAGTCTTGTGCTTCCATGAGCCATAGTAGTCCGCTAAAGCCCGGTTCACCGGAGTCCTACTAGCCCAGCACTACTTCTCCGGAACACTTGACTGGCCGGCATGTGATTCACTTCGTTCCTGTGTCTGTCCCTTCGGGGAAATGTCACGCTGTGACATCTGGAGTCCTGCCTAGCCTGCTACAGCCCGCGTTCCCGGAGTCCTGTTAGCCCAGTGCTACAACCCGGATTCACAAGCTGCTGACCGACATGCTCAATGTTGACTCATGTATGCCTGTCCTCGTAAGTTAGTGCCACTTTGGGTTCACGACTAGTCATGTCAGCCCAGGTTCTCTGTCATATGGATGCTAGAGACACTATCATATACGTGAGCCAAAAGGCGCAAACGGTCCTGAGCCATGGTAAGGAGACACCCGTGGGAATACCGTGCGTGAGGCCACAAAGTGATATGAGGTGTTACTAGCTAGGTCGATGTGACTTGGAATCAGGGTCCTGGCAATCAGTCCCGATGGAGACTGGTGGGGAGGGCCGAACTCAGTTCGACCCTTAGCCGGACTCAACTCCGGAGACTGAGGCTGCTCCAGAATCCGGCACGCCACCTCCTTCGGAAGAAGGGAGTATGCCCGTTCCCCCGGTGACCCCTGTCCAACCAGGGGCACCAGATAATCTGCTGGAAGCGCTGCGAGGCGCTTCCATTGTGGATGAGCAACGTGTCCTTATGGGCACGATAATTGAAAGGGTTCAGTCTGCCAAGAGTGGACTAACCGAAGCCTGCAGTAACCTGTTAACAAGTTTTGAGGTAAGCAGCGAAAAAAAGGAGAAACTCCCCATATAGACAGTAGCCCCTGAGACACTGTCCGGTTTTCGGAAAGAAAAACCGAACAGAGGATCAATCTCCTATTGCAGGAAACTAATTAAATCTGTCTGAAATGTATGCACAGACATCGCTGTTGGCCGCGGCCTCGCATACTGCCGAAGTCTCAGGACTAAAGCAGAAACTGGCGGAGGTTGAGGAGGAGCTGGGCCAGGTGTCGGTGTCAAAACCGACGGATCTCGGGTAGGGGGTCCCAAACTGTGCGTCTAAGGTTGATGGTAACAGGAACCCAGATTCGGGCCCTCTTGATGGAGGTAATACCCTACGTCCTGCTTGACTAATATTGATGAATACGAGTATTACAAGAGTTGATCTACCAGGAGATCTTAATGGCTAAACCCTAGAAGTCTAGCCTATATGACTATGGTATTGAGTATCCCCTATCCGAACTAAGTCCTCCGGTTTATATAGACACGAGGGGGATCTAGGGTTACATAGAGTCAGTTACATAATATGGAACCTTCATAGTTGTTCGCCAAGCTTGCCTTCCACGCCAAGGAGAGTCCCATCCGAAAACAGGTACAGTCTTCGTCCTCCATATCTTCACAGCCCATCAATCCGGCCCATAGATAACAGGAAGGACGCCCGAGGACCCCTTAGTCCAGGACTCCCTCAGTAGGCCCTGAACCTGGCTTCAATGACAAGGTATCCGACGCGTAGTGCTGTCTTCGGCATTGCAAGGCGGGTTCCTACTTCCGAACTCCCGAATAGTCTTCGGACGAAACAAACGTGTCCGGATCTACAATGCACAGTTGTAGAGGGTATAGCACTTTCATGAATCTTATCTGCTGGCAACTTTAATAATGTGACTTCACGCCCTCCCAGCCTTTATTTCAAACCGTTTCCTGTTCCGCCGTTCCACGTATTGGGGGCGTGGTTTTTACTGGCACGTCTTGTCGAAGCAGGGATCGTGCCCCCTTCTTGCGGGATTTTCATCAATACGGGTGTGGGTAACCCAACCATCCTGCGGGAAAGATTCCTTAGGAATAGGCTGGTTCTTAGGCTTTAGTAGGAGGCGTTCAATACCGGAGGCCTTTATAAAGGAACCAAGGGTCGTATTTTTTACGCCAAACTTCTCCTCAGCCTTCCTAACCCCGAGTTCCAGCACCCAAGGTTGTACTCCATTGCTTCCATCCTTCCCATCATGTCCGAATCCAGCTCTCAAGGTCGATGGGTGGGTTCCTCTGTTACAGAGGAGGATATTGCAAAACTTCGGGCAGCCAGATATCTGACTGCAGAGATCCACCATCGGCTTCCTGCTTAAGGACAAATTATTCCGACCCCCAGATCCGGCGAGAAGGTTGTGTTCATCCCCCACTTCCTCCGAGGGTTAGGGTTTGCGCTTCACCCCTTCGTCCGGGGGCTAATGTTTTATTACGGACTGGTTTTTCACGACCTTGCCCCGGACTCGATTCTCCATGTCTCGGCGTTTTATTATTACATGCGAGGCCTTCCTTTGAATCCCCCCACACTTCCGCTTATGGCTCAAGACCTTTAGTGTGAAAAAAGATAGCCGACGGGGAACAGGCAGAGTGCGACAGTGCTATAATCAGCCAACTCGCCAACACTCCCTGGCCAAAAGGTTCCTTTACCAAGACTTCCAATTACTGGCAGCGGGAATGGTTTTACATTACAGAGCCCCATAGTACTAAGTGGGTTGCTGCACCCACTTTCCGTCCTAGCCCACCATCACAGCTTGCATCATGGGTCAACAAGGGGCTGGACTGGGGATCGGTTGATGAAGTGCGGACTTTACAAAGCCGCATCTGAACCCTCCACGGGAGAGATATCGATCTTGTTAGTGTGATTCAAGTGATGTTAGTCCACCGAACCCTGCCCTGCCAGAGCAGGCCTCACCGCATGTGGGAGTTTAATCCAGAAGGACCACAGACCCCCCAACACTTCTTCAACGCCACACACGAAGGGATGTGGAAGTTTTTTTGGGAAGCGGAAACATTGGCCGGATACCGCTGAGGACGCTGGTCTCAACTGTAATCTTCTGGATACCCCGGTAAGCACTTGGCTCTCGAATACTTTGCGATCATGCATACAGTAATATGATACTGACTAGGCTATATTTTTCTAGGGCTGGACAAACAAGGCGGAACTGATTATGTGTTCGGCCCCTCTGCCCGAGGGTCCAACGAATCCTGTCCTAACAAGGATGCTGGCCCCAGTACCATACCAGATGCCGGAGAAGGAGGACGAGGCGGAGTACAAGAGGACCAAGGATGGCCTCTATTCCTAAGGGACCTCAGACTTTGTGTCCGGAGGAATAAAAATCCCCTCATCCGAAGACAAAAGTAAAGGGGGGGGGGCACTATCTCTTTCCCTCCCAAGAAGAAGAGGGCTGCCTCCGAAGATAGGGAGAAGCAGGCTCCTAAGCGAGGCTAGATGCCTCTAGGAGGCGGCCTGGGCCTGGAGGACATCAAAGCGCAGTCTCATGATGAGGACGAGCCTCCGGCCCAATCGTAAGTGAACAAGGTTGTTCTAAACATATCCCATTCTTTTCATATGAAGCCTGAAATATACATTTTTTGCAGCCCAACGCGCAGTCCCCTTCAACAATCCTCTTCCTCGGGGGACCTTCTCCCGGAGATGATGGAAAGCGAGGCGCCCCCACCAGCCTCTCCGTCCAATAGGGCAGACAATCTTGATGTGTCGTCGTGGAGGGTCTCCCCCGACCAACAAGTGGTGCAAGGGATGACGAAGATGCTATACGAGGTGATACTTCGGCGGCCTAGGGTCTGGGGAACAATAATGAAGACCCAGAACAGTCCGGAATGCAGTCGGATACAAATAAACGGATCCCTTCAAAGGGTGGCCGTACTCCTGCGGCTGCCTCTGGAGACCCAGAGGCACCGGATATCTTGACGTACATGCTGTGGTAGGCGTCTGTTTCAGAGGAACATCGTACCTTGATGAGTACGGTGGTTGAAAAGGTCCTATCCGTGAAGAGTGGATTGAATGAGGCCTTTGCGAGCCTGCTAAGAGGCTTCGATGTTTGTAATGTAACATGTGCAATTGTGTTCTATTCAGAAAATACACTTGTGTATAGACAGTAGCCCCTGAGACTCCGGTTGGCTTCCCCTGGGAGGCGAACGGAAGATCAAAAAGAAATTTTGGAGGACTAAACTGATTTGAACACAGGCTGCTTCCCCCATGGCTACTTCCTGGACTGCGGATATTGCCAAACTGCAACGGAAGCTTGATGTGGCTGGGGATGACATTACATTGATCAATATGCGTCTTGACGAGTCACAAGGTATGTATTCGGAACAGTCTCTGTACATACATTTTTGTGATATAAGCATGACGCTGAAAGATGTACCTGGCTGCAGATGGTGCTACCACCGTTGAAATTCTTGGGCGGAGATAGCCCGGGCCAAGGAGCAGGCCCGGTGTAGTAATGCGGCTACCAAGAAGGCATCGGCTGAGTTAGAAGCCAAACGGGCTGCTCGTCGTCAAGATGAGGAGAAGATATCCATGATGGCGCTTGAGCTGAAAAGTGCTGCCAGCCGCTCTGAGCTCCTTGAGAAGGAGGAAGAAGCCAAAACGGCTGAAATTGAAAAGGCTTTACGAGAAGCAAGAGAAGCGCGGTCTGAATCCAGAGCGGCCTGTGAGGAGATCCAACAAGCTAGGGAGATTGCGGCTGGTAAGCCATTTTTACTACAAGCTAAGTTCGGCGACCCGAACTATGCTCAGCTGAACCAATTGTGGAGTTCTCCGGACGAGTTTTTAGACTTCCCGAAGAGTTCTTCCGATGCGGTGCAGTATTATCAGGCACGAGAGGGGTACGCAACGGAGAAGCTTTTCTGGTCACGATTCGGCGCATCGAAGCGCCCCCTGTTGCTGAATGAGTAGATGTCCCAGTGGGCCGAGCTTCATAGGATATCCGGTGCTGCTATGAAGAACGTCATAATCCGGTTATGGCCAACTAAGCCTATTCTGAATAGTTACTTTGGCTTGGTGCAGCGGCTTGTTGATGCAGTGCCGTGTATCGACGCTGTGAAGCGATCGGTGTGCATCGAGGGTGCCCGGATGGCTTTTGCCCGAGTCAAGACATTCTGGGGGAATATGAAGGCTATCGACGTTGCGGTGAAGAGTCCACCCTAGGGCAGGGACCGCCACGAACCGGAGCATTATTTTGAAGACATCCTAGTAGCCGCCCGCTTGATAGAGGGTCAATGCTCGAAAGACATAATGTTCGAGTGAGGTGTATAAGAATTCTACGAGATAATCTTATAGTGAATCTATTTGTATATTGTGTTTGAAAGCTTGTGTTCCTCCCGTGCAGCCGTTTTAATATGAACTGGAAGATTTCCAGTCGTCGGCTTCAGCCCCCTTGTAGGAATTACAGGGGTGTTCGAAAAAGCATATGATCACTCTTGACCCAACGTCTTGGTCCGTAAAGGAGGTGTCAACGCGGCGAACCAGGAAACTAGACTATAGGGCGTTAACACTTTCACTTAGCCATAGGAGTTTTATGGTGGGTCTATGACATAGCCCCTAGTATGTATGCGGCTTATTCATATGATGCGTTTGCATAATTGACCGGAAAAGAGGTCCTTCGTGTGACACGGAGGAATCGCTAGAGACTCTGATAAGTCATCGAGTGGTTGACCAGCTCTCGCCACATCATGACAGTCAGTTTTCGGCTTTCTCTACTGAGGTGCGTCACCAGGTGAACCGGTAGCGCAATCACAATAGTTCTCCCTTTACTACCCTAGCCGATAGAGCGGAATGTAGGATAGCAAACACAGGAGCTGGGCAACCCAACTATTGACCAAATACATGATTCGGAGCTGATGCATATAAGGCCAAACTCACGACGCCGAAGTACGTTGTAAAATCTGTTCGGACTTTGTAGGCAACTCATTTGTTCCCGTACCGATCCCCTGGCAAGTTAAGCCGGGGTATGTTCGTGAAACAACCATGGGAGGCGTATTCATTTTGCGGAAAGACAAGGGTGATTAATTCGGATAGTATGAACTAGGACCTGAGTGATATGCCAATGATTAATTAATATATATATATATATGTGTGTGTATGCCAGGACGTTGGTCATTTGATATGCAATGGGTCGAAGGTAGAGTAAAAATGCATGTTACTGGCTCTAAAAAGAGTGTAGTCTACAAAAGTTTATTTTGGACCTCCTGTCGCACGTCTGCGCCGCCTGACCTCGGTGAGGGGAATCATTGAAGGAGGTAGCCCCGTAGGTGAGTGTATGGATCCGGACTCCGATGGAGTCGGTCTTAAGTGATTCTCCTTTGCGCTACCTGCTTTTAAGAAGTATTGAAAAAAATATAGTATATAAAAAATGTTACCGGAATGTTTGCAGACTTATCCGTATTGTGCTTCCGCCGATGCCCATGGTATCTTAAGTGCATAGTTATGTATGCGCGGTATAGCTTCATCGTGTATATGAGATGGGTGGCGGAAGCCGAACTGCTATTTCTGTTCCGGACTTGGTCGATCTTCAGGGGGAGATTCCTTCTGGCCCTCTGCATTTAGTTGTTGAACCATTTCGTCGTCCCTATTGCCTTGCGGCCCCTGCTACCTCTTGAGCACTGCGTTCGATTTCCTTGAAGAGGAAAGGATGATGCAACAAAGTAGCGTAAGTATTTCCCTCAGTTTATGAGAACCAAGGTATCAATCCAGTAGGAGGCTGCACGTAAGTCCCTCGTACCTGCACAAAACAAATAACTCCTCGCAACCAACACGATAAGGGGTTGTCAATCCCTTCACGGTCACTTACGAGAGTGAGATCTGATAGATATGATAAGATAATATTTTTGGTATTTTTGTGATAAAGATGAGAAGTAAAATAAAAGCAAAGTAAAAAAGCAAAGGAAATAACTAAGTATTGGAAGATCAATAAGATGTAGATAGACCCGGGGACCATAGGTTTCACTAGTGGCTTCTCTCAAGAGCATAAGTATTTTACGGTGGGTGAATGAATTAGTGTTGATCAATTGACAGAATTGAGCATAGTTATGAGAATATCTAGGTATGATCATGTATATAGGCATCACGTCCTACACAAGTAGACCGACTCCTGCCTGCATCTACTACTATTGTTCCTCTCATCGACCGCTATCCAGCATGCATCTAGAGTATTAAGTTCATGAAAACAGAGTAACGCCTTAAGCAAGATGACATGATGTAGAGGGATAAATTCATGCAATATGATAAAAAACCATCTTTTTATCCTCGATGGCAACAATACAATACGTGCCTTGCTGCCCCACTGTCACTGGGAAAGGACACCGCAAGATTGAACCCAAAGCTAAGCACTTCTCCCATTGCAATAAAGATCAATCTAGTAGGCCCAACCAAACTGATAATTCGAAGAGACTTGCAAAGATAACCAATCATACATAAAAGAATTCAGAGAAGAATCAAATATTGTTCATAGATAATCTTGATCATAAACCCACAATTCATCGGTCTCAACAAACACACGCAAAAAGAAGATTACATCGAATAGATCTCCACAAGAGAGGGGGAGAACATTGTATTGAGATCCAAAAAGATAGAAGAAGGCATCTAGCTAATAACTATGGACCCGAAGGTCTGAAGTAAACTACTCACACTTCATCTGAGAGGCTATGGTGTTGATGTAGAAGCCCTCCGTGATGGATGCCCCCTCTGGCGGGGCTCCGGAACAGGCCCCAAGATGGGATCTCGTGGATACAGAAAGTTATGGCAGTGGAATTAGGGTTTTGGCTCTGTATCTGATCGTTTGAGGGTACGTAGGTATATATAGGAGGAAGGAGTACGTCGGTGGAGCAACAGGGGGCCCACGAGGGTGGAGGGCGCGCTCCCCTACATCGTGGCTTCCTCCTTGATTTCTTGACATAGGGCCCAAGTCTCCTGGATCATGTTCGGTGAGAAAATCACGTTCCCGAAGGTTTCATTCCGTTTGGACTCCGTTTGATATTCCTTTTCTTCGAAACCCTAAAATAGGCGAAAAAAACAACAATTCTGGGCTGGGCCTCCGGTTAATAGGTTAGTCCCAAAAATAATATAAAAACAGATAATAAAGCCCAATAATGTCCAAAACAGTAGATAATATAGCATGGAGCAATGAAAAATTATAGATACGTTGGAGACGTATCAGCCCCCTTCCCTTGTATTCGGTGTTGAGCTTGCCGGCCTGCTTGAGGACCCAACAGCTTATGTTGGTATGATTGGCTGGTTTATTGGGGTGTCCATGTATCTGGCAGGGTCGTTCTAGTATCCTTTCTAGGTTGGATGGTCCGTCTCTGTTCGCCTTGAATGGCTTTTTACATTGATCGGGCTTGGGATTGCAGAATCTAGTGTTAACCGCCGTGTCGCGTGATCTATCGTTATCATTGAGACTATTGTATTTTCATCGTCGTGTCTTGCCATTGCCGTCTCGGATTTCAGAAGTGCCCGAGTTGCTGGTGCTATTGCTTCTACGAGAAACCCAACTGTCTTCTCCCGTGCAAAAGCGGGTCATTAGAGCGGTAAGGGCTGTCATGGATCTAGGTCCTTCTTGACCGAGGTGACGTGCAAGCCATTCATCCCGGACACTGTGTTTGAAGGCCGCGAGGGCTTCCGCGTCCGAACAGTTGATGATTTGGTTCTTTTTAACTAAGAAGCTCGTACAGAGCTTCCTTGCTGACTCTCCGGGCTGCTGGAGAATATTACTTAGGTCATCGACATCCGGTGGCCAGACATACTTCCTTGGAAGTTGTTGCGAAAGGTGTCCTCCAAGTCCTCCCAGTTGCCAATAGAATTTTCCGGCAGACTGTTTAACCAGTACCGAGCTGATCCTTTGCGTTTTAGTGGTAGGTATTTGATGGCGTGAAGGTCATCTCCGCGGGCCATGTGGATATGGAGGAGGAAGTCTTCAATCCATACTGCGAGATTCGTTGTTCCATCGTATGATTCTATATTCATGGGTTTGAACTGGTCTGGGAATTCATGCTCCATTACATCATTTGTGAAGAACAGAGGGTGTGTGACGCCTCTATGTTGGGCCACACTGCGATGTACCTCTGACAGAGTCCATTTGCGGTTTTCAGCCCGGGCGTGGCTAGGTTTGTCACATCCGAATAGGTGGCCGTCGTCACGTGTCGAGGTGTGTCCGTGTGATCCATAGATCGCTCTTGGGTATCCTGTTTTACTACCCCAACCCTGTTGAAGGTTGTATGTACAACCTTGAGCTATTTTGTTCTTGCCTTTACAGCGAGGTGGGGCGGTCCGTAGTTCGGCTTGAGTTGCCGCTTTAACTGGACCAAGTTGTTGTCGACCTGCCGCATTGTGTGATGATCGTACGAGCTCGAACACCTTATCGTCGCCCTGGGGTAGCGATCTATGCTTCGGGTAGCTTTTGACTGGGCTACCAAGGCCGTATTTTTCGGCGGCTAGGACTTCGGTCCGTCTGTCATTAAGCAGATCTTGGTCAGCTTGAAGCTGCTGCTAATTCTTCTTCAGGCTCCTTGCAGTGGCTATTAGTTAGCGCTTTAAGCGCTCCTGCTCGCGAGGTTCCTCAGGCACGATGAAATCTTTGGCGCAAGGATCACCTCATCCTCAGAGAGCGAAAGGTAATTGTCATCCTCCGAATCTTCGTGTGTGGCCTGTTTACCGAGGCTGTCCTGCTCGTCGTCCCGTTCATCATTAATTGTATCAACAGGGTCTTCATTGTCTTCGGCGTCATTGTCCATGCCGTCAATATTCCCAGAGTCGTAATCAAGTGTTTCAGTCGAATCCTCGACTGTTGCTATGAAGCGGGTGGTGGGTGGGAAGCAAAATTTTCCATCGTCAGCCCCTAGCTCGAGCCGGATATAGCTCGACTGAGAGTCCTACGCCAAGGAAAGGGTTTTTAATGAGTTTAGCATGCCGCCCAAAGGCGAGTGCTGGAAGATGTCTTCGGCGCTGAATTCGAAGATCGATAAACGATCAAGCTCGGCGTCCGCAGGCTCGCGTGGTTTGGAACCTACAGCCGAGGACGAGTTCGGCGTTCCGGTGGAATAGGCATCGAGTGAGACCAGGTCCATGTGTGGCTCCAACACCGCGGAATCTGCAGCCTCCATGGTGGGGTTAATCCTCCCATCTTTGGATGGCGCGGCCTGCTCCGGCTCTAGGGCCAGAGCGGTTACAGGAGCGATCTCCTGGATGCGGCCCGATGACAGATTTAGGTCATGATCATAGGGGTGATCGGGAGCGGCTACTGTGTTATCAGATCCGGCGAAGATCAAGTCTCCACGGATGTCCGCGACGTAGTTCAACCTCCTGATCTGACCTGATGGCCAGGGGCGTAGATTTCGATCTGCTCCAGATGGCCAGATGAGTTGGCCCGTAGTGCGAAGCCGCCGAACACAAAGATCTATCCGGTGAGGAAAGTTTCTCCACAGACAGCGGCATTATTGACGATTGAAGGGGCCATCAAACCTTTCAGTGACAGCACAGAGGAACTCTCAATGAAAGCACCAATGTCGGTGTCAAAACCGGCGGATCTCGGGTAGGGGGTCCCGAACTATGCGTCTAAGGTTGATGGTAATAGGAGACAGGGGACACGAAGCTTTACCCAGGTTCGGGCCCTCTTGATGGAGGTACTACCCTACGTCCTGGTTGACTGGTATTGATGAAAATGAGTATTATAAGAGTTGATCTACCACGAGATTGTAATGGCTAAACCCTAGAAGTCTAGCCTATATGACTATGGTATTGTGTATCCCCTATCCGGACTAAGTCCTCCAGTTTATATAGACACCGGGGGGATCTAGGGTTACATAGAGTCGGTTATATAATATGGAACCTTCATAGTTGTTCACCAAGCTTTCCTTCCACGCCAAGGAGAGTCCCATCCGGACACGGGTACTGTCTTCGGTCTTCATATCTTCACAGTCCATCAGTCCGGCCCATAGATAACAGGTCGGACGCCCGAGGACCCCTTAGTCTAGGACTCCCTCACCAAGTGAAGAGGCAGCTCCAGGAAAGACAAGGTAAGTAATAACCTATTATGGATTTGAAAAAAGAAAAGGGGAAAATGATATGCAATGATCCGAATACCATGATGTGAACAGAGGGGACGACCGAGGTCGAGGCCCTGAAAGCGGCCCTGGTCGAAGCCGAGCGGAGGGCTGTCAAGGAGCAGGCCGCCCGTAAGAGGCTCAAGGATCGGGTCAATGAAGTACAATAGGAGCTCCAGGATGCAGTGAAAAAGTGCGAGACCTTGGAGCACAATGTGTCGGTTCAAGAGGCCGAACTTGCCGAGGCTCGTAAGAGTGCGGAGGTGGCCCGGATTGAAGCCCATGGCACCCTCCATGAGATCCAGGAGGCTAGGAAGATTGCGGCGGGTAAGGCATTCAACATGCAAGGAAGGAGTGTGAAGAGAAAATTTCTTTTACTAACCCGGATTCGGAGTTCTCCAGGGGCCCTTACTGATCTGCCATGCAGTGTAACCGACGCTGCGGAGTTCTTCTGAGCCAAAGAAGGGAGCTCCGCGGAGAAGCTGTTCTGGTCAAAATATTGCGCGCCAGAACATCCGGTGCCCTTCAGTGATCAGCTGAAACAGTTGGTCGAGCTGCACAGGGTGGCCGAACTGGCATGAAGGATATACTAGTCTGACTGTCGCCAGCTGAAGCTATTCCGAACAGCAACTTCAGCCTCGTGAAGAAGCTGGTGGATGTCTGTCCTCGGCTTCATGTCATCAAGCGGTCCGTCTGCATCAAGCACGCACGTCTGGCCTTCTCTCATTGGAAGGTCTAGTGGGCGAAGGTGGACACTGTCAAGCTCGTGACCGGGGGCCGCCGGAGGGCAAGGAGTACTGCACACCTGAGCGATACTTCAGCGATGTCTTAGAGGGGTCCTGCATTGTTGCAGATCATTGTGGGAAGGACACCATCTTTGAATGAATGTATTCGATCTCCCTCTACCTTGTATGATGAAACGAAAATGTTTATGCAATATAATGCTTGTTATGTTTTTAAATTTTTACTTCCTGTGCGGCCGTGTTGTATGAAATCTGAGGGTTAACCAGTCATCGGCTTCTGCCCCCATGTTGGTAGTACTGGGGTGTCCGGGATGGAATCTAAACAATCTTGATCCAATTAGATGGTCCTTGAAGGAGTTGTTTAGCGCAACGAACCAGGAAACCAAACTATGTGGCTTTAACACCCTCACTTAGCCATAGGAGTGCGACAATTAAAAATGGGCGCAACCCCTAGTATCCGAACTAGAGGGCTATAAGCGTCTGATGAAGTACCAATCCTTCGTGTAATGCAGAAGAAATCTCCAACGGTTTGCAACCTCCGAATAGTTGACCAGCTCTCGCCGCATCATGACAGTTAGGTTTCGGCTTTCTCTACTGAGGTGTTCCTTTGGATAAACCAATGAACAATCGCAGAAGTTCTCCCTTTACTACCTTAGCCTATGTAGCAGAACGTAAGGTAGCAAGCACAGGAGCCGGGCAACCAAACTATTGACCAAAAACATGATTCGGAGCCAATGCATATAATGCTAAATTTGGGGTGCCGAACTATACTTATAAAAAGTGTTTGGACTTTTGCTGCCGTAATGTGGGGTGCTATGAAGCCCCTGGCAAGCATCGATCGTACCAAAGTGTACTGGTGCTACCTGATAGGATTATCCACAGGGGAACTGAAAAGGAAAAAAAGAAAGAAAACAGAAAAGGTACAAAAAAGTTGGAGTCCTACAGCTCCGGTCGCAAACTTTTCTCATTGTAATTTAATTAGTATGTCAAGGCGCATTTATACATGTAGTGCGATAAGCAACAGCTTATTTGACATGCCGAAACCAAGGGAGAGCTGTGTGTGGGTCCTAAAAAACAGGTAAAGTTATTGTTAATGGAATCACCTAAAAATTCCCCCATACGTCTGTGTTTCTCGCCGTCTTGGTGTGTTTATCCTTCAAGAGGACCGATGGCTAGGCCATCAGATGGTGCCTGTGGGATTGAGACCTGAACAGGAAAAAAGTGAAAATGAAAGTATATTTGTATCTGACGTCGGTTGGCCCATACTACGGACCACAAGCTAGCCATGCCTCCGTCGATGCCCATGGGATTTTGAGCGCGTAATTATGTAAGCGCGGCACGAATGCCACCACTTGATCGAAACTGCAATGGAGGCCGAATTGCTAGTCGAGATCCTGACAAGCCAAGCTCTCCTGCTGCAGAGTAGTTCGGACCCTCTTAACGGTGTTCGTGCGCTCGTAAACCGAGTTAAGGTTCTCCTTGAGAAGGCCGCTCTGTACTTCTGCTGCTAAGGCAGCTGTGTGCTCTTCTGTACGGAGGGAGCGTTCTGTATTTCCATTGACTGTTATGACGCCGCGTGGACCGGCCATCCTAAGCTTTAGATAAGCATAGTGTGGTACTGCGTTGAATCGAGCGAACGCAGTTCGTCCGAGCAGTGTGTGATAGCCGCTACGAAATGGGATGATATCGAAGATTAACTCCTTGCTTCGAAAGTTGTCCGGAGATCTGAAGACAACCTCGAGTGTGATTGAGCCTGTACAGCGGGCCTCTACGCCTGGTATGACTCCTTTAAAGGTAGTCCTTGTAGGCTTGATCCTTGATGGGTTAATGGCCATTTTTCACGCTGTATCCTGATAGAGCAAATTATGGCTGGTACATCCGTCCATAAGGACGTGAGTCAGGTGGAACCCATCAATTATTGGGTCTAAGACCAGTGCGGCTAAGCCACCGTGCCAGATACTGGTCAGATGATCCCTATGATCAAAAGTGATCGGGCATGAAGACCATGCTTTAAAATTTTGGGCGACTGGCTCTATCACATAGACGTCCCTGAGTGCGCGTTCGCGCTCCCTCTTGGGGATGTGGGTAGCATATATCATGTTCACCGTTTTGACCTAAGGGGGAAACTTCTTCTGTCCCCCTGTGTTCGGTTGCTGGGGCTCTTCGTCATCGTCCTCGCTTTGCGATCCCTTTTCCCTAATGTCGGTGTTTAATTTGCTAGCATGTTTAAAAACCCAGCAATCTCTATTTGTATGATTGGGTGGCTTGTCTGGGGTGCCATGAATCTGGCACGGACGATCGAGTATACGGTCCAAGCTGGATGGGCCAGAATTGTTCTTTTGAAACAGCTTCTTCCGCTGACCGGACATAGGGCCCCTAAATCTGGCATTGCCTACCGTGTCCTTGGTGTTATCGTTGTTGTTTCGATGCTTGTATCTGTTGCGCCGAGACTTGTCTTTGCTAGTTTTGGGTATCGGCGTTGCTTGCATTGTTTTTGCTACGGGCCAACCAACTATCCTTGCCCGCACAAAAGCGGGTCATGAGTGCCGTGAGGGCTGCCATGGATTTTGGCTTTTCTTGGCCGAGGTGGCGAGCGAGCCATTCGTTGCGGATAATGTGTTTGAAGGCTGCTAGGGATTCGGCATCCAGACAATTGACGATTTAGTTCTTTTTAGTTAAGAACCTAGTCCAGAATTTCTTGGCGGACTCTCCGGGCTGTTGAACTATATGGCTTAAGTCATCAGCGTTCGAAGGTCGAATGTATGTACCGTGGAAGTTATCGAGGAATGCCTCTTCCAAGTCCTCCCAGCTGCCAATAGAATTTGTAGGCAGACTGTTGAGCCAGTGCTGAGCTGGCCCTTTGAGTTTGAAAGGGAGGTATTTGATGGCGTGGAGGTCATCACCGCGGGCCATATGAATGTGGAGAATGAAGTCTTCGATCCACACAGTGGGGTCCGTTGTTGCATCGTATGATTCTACATTCACGGGTTTAAACCCTTTTGGGAATTCATGATCCAAGACCTCATCAGTGAAGCAATGAGGGTGTGCAGTGCCTCTATATCGGATCATATCGCGACGTAGCTCGGATGGAGTCTGTCTGCAATTTTCGGCCCGCGCGTGACTACGTTTGTCATGTCCGAATAGGTGGCCATCGTCGCGTGTCGAGGCATGCCCTCGCGATCCGTAGATTGATCTAGTGTGTCCTGGTTTATTGTTTAGGTTTTGCCGGAGGTCATATTTATGCCCATGGGCTAATTTACCTCTGCCTGTGCGCTGAGGTAGGGCTGGCTGGTGTTCGGCATGAGTTGTCGTTTTGTCTCGACCACATGGTGGCCGGTCCACCACATTGTACGATGGAGGTATGTAGTTCGGCGCCTCCTCATCAAACTGAGGTAGCAGTTTGTGCTTTGGGTAGCTTTTGGTTGGGCGCTTGAGGCCGTACTCTTCGGCTGCTAGGACATTGGTCCATTTGTCATTTAGCAGATCTCGGTCAGCTTGAAGCTGCTGCTGCTTCTTTTTCAGGCTCCATGCAGTGGCAATTAGCTGGCGCTTGAAGCGCTCCTGCTCAAGGGGTTCCTCAGGCACGATGAAATCCTCGGTGCTGAGGCTCACCTCGTCCTTGGAGAGCGGAAGGTAATTATCGTCCTCCGAATCTTCGTGCGTGGCCTGTTTACCGGGGCTAACCTACCCGCCTTCCCGTTCGTCTTGTTCATTAGCTGTATCGACGCGGTCTTCGTTGTCTTTGGCACCTTCTAGAGTGTTTTCTTCTCCTGTGCCAGTACTGTTGTCTTTGCTGCGGCGTGACTTAGAGCGGCGCCGCTGACGCCAGCGCTTGGACTGTATTTTAGAAGGTTTATCCTCAGCTGGATCTTCCTTGTCCTCGCCGCTGTTCTCCTTTGGTGCATCCACCATGTATACATCATACGAGGAAGTGGCCGTCCAGTATCCGGTGAACAATGGGTTCTGGACCTCTTCTTCTCCGGCATCGTCGTCCATACCATCGATGTCCTCGGAGTTGTAGTCAAGTTCGTTGGTCAAATCCTCGACCGTGGCTATGAAGTGGGTGGCGGGTGGGATACAAAATTCTCCACCGTCAGCCCCTAGTTCGAGCCGGATATAGTTCGGCTGTGAGTCCTCTGTCAAGGACAAGTTCTTTAACGAGTTTAGCATATCACCCAAAGGCGAGTGCTAGAAGATGTCCGCGGTGCTGAATTCAAAGATCGATAAACGATCAAGCTCGACGTCTGCGGGCTCACGTGGTTCGGAACTTACGGCCAAAGACGAGTCCGGAGTTCCAGTGACCAAGACATCATGAGAAGTTGAGTCTATGTGCGGCTCCAACGCCGTGGAATCTGTGGCCTCCATAGTGGGATCAATCCTCCCATCCTTGGATGGCACGTCTTGCTCCGGCTCTAGGGCAAGAGCGGTTATAGGAGCAATCTCCTCGATGCAGCCAGATGAGAGATTTAGTTCATGATCATCTAGGTGACCGGGAGCGGATGCCGCGGTCTCGAATCTGGTGAAGATCAAGTCTCCACGGATGTCCGCAACGTAGTTCAAGCTCCCGAATTTGACCTGATGGCCAGGGGCGTAGCTTTCGATCTGCTCCAGATGGCCAAATGAGATGGCCCGTAGTGCGAAGCCGCCGAACACGAAGATCTGTCCGGGGAGGAAGGTTTCTCCTTGGACAGCGTCATTATTGACGATCGAAGGGGCCACCCCTCCTTTTAGTGATAGCAAAGAGGAACTCTCAATGAAAGCACCAATGTCGGTGTCAAAACCGGCGGATCTCGGGTAGGAGGTCCCGAACTGTGCGTGTAAGGTCGATGGTAACAGGAGACAAGGGACACGATGTTTACCCAGGTTCGGGCCCTCTCTATGGAGGTCATACCCTACATCATGCTTGATTGATATTAATGAATATAAGTGTTACAAGAGTTGATCTACCTCAAGATCGTAATGACTAAACCCTAGAGGTCTAGCTTGTATTGCTATGACAATGAATCTCCAATCTGGACTATGTCCTCCAGTTTATATAGACAACGGGAGGATCTAAGGTTACACCATGTCGGTTACAAAGAAGGGAATCTACATATCTGGTAACCAAGCTTGCCTTCCACACCAAGGAGAGTCCCATCCAGACATGGGTGCAGTCTTCGGTCTTCATATATTCACAGCCCATCAGTCCGGCCGATAGCTAACAGCCAGGACGCCCGAGGACCCCTTAGTCCAGGACTCCCTCAGGGGGCGCGCCCTACCCCCCACTACTAGGAAAAGGCATGCTAGTGGCGCACCGAATTTGCCTTCTAATGGCGCACTACCAGTGCGCCACTGGCATCACGCCATTAGAATTAAATTCTAATGGCGCACCACCGGTGCGCCATTAGTATCTGGTGTTCTAATGGCGCACCACGTAGTGCGCCATTAGTATAGCCTATAGTGCGCCATTAGAATGCCTCCCAGGGGGCCATATGTACCCATGTGCTTTGGCATTCTAATGGCGCACCAGGAGTTAATGCGCCATTAGTGTGATGATCACAGTGCGCCATTAGTGTCTTGTGTGGTGCGCCATTAGTATGAATATTAGTTTTTTTTTGCTTTTCTGATTTTTGCACAGGTTACAAAATATATTATTGGACAGAATATAGACAGCAACACACAGCAACATCAGATTCATCGAATACAATAGAAGATTAGTCTCCGAATACAATTCATCATATTAGTCTCCGAATTCAAAAGACCGAACAAAGATAAAACACTACAAGTCTCAAGACCGCGAGTATCGAGTTTGCCTTCACATTACAAGTCGATATCGATCATCTAAACTACCATCACATAGAAGAGAGCTATGGTCATCACAATGAGCATCATTGCGATCAAACTGGTCTTCATCCGGTTCCTCCAACGCTCCTTCCTCTCTCCCTCTAGATAGCAGGCGTATCTACATTCGGCCTCCGCCCTAGTGGTGTACCCTTTGTAACTGTTACCGCTGAAACAGTGAACCTGTCTTCAACACTCCTCCCAGTCGTCGTAGACTCCGGGAACCTTACCCTTGTACACGACATACGACGGCATCTCTATGCACAAGACAAACAACAGACAATACATAAGCAATATGTAAGTATGCAACAAAAGGATCGGAAGAGAAAAGCAAGACATTAATAGCACGATTCATGGTCCTACTAATAAATAGCATCGATTACATCTAAGTTGAACGACTGTCCAAACCAAAGAGACATACGAATTCATTAAAGTATAATTACAACATGAGCCAATCAATGTTTCAGAACTACACATCACTTCTTTCGACTCGACTCATCGGACAGGAACGTGGATGAAGCTGCCGTCTGTCGTGATGGTCATGAAATCACGGTCGTTGTCACCCCGCATTTGTAGCATTTCATCTATCTCATTGTTGGATGGTTGATATCTGAGGAAGAACTGCCCCGAGGTATGAAGGACATCTTGATGGATGATGTCTGCAAACTCCGACTGGATGTGAAAGAATTATTGTCTGAGGTCTGCGTCCTGGACTGCCGACAAGCTCGCGGCCCAATCTTTGAGATTATCTGGTAGCAGAAGTTGATGATGGTCCCTTACGATCGCCCGCATGTGATGGAGGGCGTAGTAGGCATCCTTCTGACCGCCAGGCGGCTGCTTGACGCAGCAGAACTTCATATTGTGTGAGAACATGTGCTTGCCGTACTTACGAACTGCCCTGGTGAAGGTGCCTCCAGATTTGGCGTAGGTGGGGAGAACATCATCAAGAACTTTCTTGACATTTGTGTAGTCTATCTTGGAGTTACGGTTCGGGTCTAAATACGTGGCCATGGAATATTTCGGGCTTAAGAGGATGAGTGTGCAATGTGTGTCACTGCACAGAACACGGAATGTTAGAAAAAAAAGAACGATCAAAATCTAAGAAATCATATGTTACGGGGCAGTTAAGGGATGACTTACTCGGGAAAGTAAGCCACAAGGAAGTTATCCTTATCTGGGTTTGCCAGAATGACGCCTTCGAGGTGTGAACTCGCAACTTGGCGGTCCCCAGCGCTGCTCAAGTGCTTGGCACGCATGTAGAAGGGGTCGACTATCACGATGTCCGGGGTCTTGTCTCTAATGATCCGCATCTCCATACTCAGCGAAAACAGCCAAACTAAGGTGTAGTGCAGCGGATGAAGGTTAAACATAGCAAAGATGTCATCAAACCGCAGGATGATCGTACCCCCGATGTCGCCATCCACAAAGCCATTGCCCTCTGGCACCTTGGCCACGAAAACCGGGTATGCCACTTCCTTCTCTCTGAGACGCCGCTTCTCCAAAGAAGGAACACTGTCGTGCAGACTCCGCATAGCACCGGTTGCAGCATTCAGCATATTTGGCGGTAGCATCGCCCTACCCGCCACATGCACCCTCCTCGAGATATCCTTAGGTGAAGGTGGCCCGTCCTGAGCACAGATCGAACTCGGTGCCGGCTGGCTCGCACCGGCGCCCTTGTTAGTCTTTCGTTTCCGTCCCTTCTTCTTGATCAACTGTAATGGGACCGAGTTCTTCTCACAGACCGCCTTCTTGAGCGTGTTGGGGCTGATAATATTTCGCACCTCAGCTATCTGAGGCTCGGTGAAGGCGGGAGCTGGAGGCGTGTCCTGAGAACTGAACGCCAGACGACGCCTGTTGCAATTGGATTTCTCCGCCGTACCAGCTAGATCGCGGTCGTCTTGGTTGGGTTCTTGATAAAGAGGCCCGCAGAACTCGTCAGCGTACCCATGTTCGGCAAAGTACTTATCAACTTTGCTAAATGTACCATCATCGTTGTCGTCGCCGTCCGGATCCTGTGCCATAGGGCTGTCCGGATCCTGTGCCATAGGGATGTCCGGCAGGTCCGGTAGGGTTGCGGCGTTCTTGCCATGGCTTGGCGTCGGCACGACTGGCGGTCTTGTCTGTGGGGTGGCGTCCCCCGCCCCAAAACGAATCTGGCTCTTCGGCCAAAGCAGGGGCCAGTTTACGCAGGTGCTGAGGGTCATCTCATCTTCTTCGTCGGCCCCAGCGGGTCGAATCGGAGGTAACAGCTCGTCGCAGCCTGGCAGCACCCGAACCACTTCAACACCATACATTGTGGGTGGCATCGGATTACCGTGGAACATGGGGTTGCCCGGTTGAATGATTCTGCCCTTGGCGACATCGACCAACTCGGCGCCCACGAAGTGCAGAAGAGTGCAAGGAACGTCGGCGGTGCCCTGCGAAAACATGTACAGGGCGTCAGGGATGCCCAGTCAAAGGCAAGGAGATGAAGTCATCGGCTGAGAGGCTTAGTTACCGTGATGCCGTCGAGCTCGGCTAATGTCGAGGCACCGCCAACGGCGGGCGTGCAACTGACGGAGGGGGCGCTTGCTGGCGAGGTGCCGGCCGGTGTACACCCGGGTGCATTAAGCTCCAATGCCCGTGCTGGCGCCGGAGACACGAATACCGCCTCCGCCTGAGACACCAATGGCGCCGCCGCCGGAGACACCAATGGCGCCACCGGAGACACCAATGGAGCCGCCTGCGCGCTGTGCGAGTTGCTGGCCGTGAAGCTGGGAACCGGGGGAGGCCCCTGTTGGCCGCCCGCAATCCACGTCGTCAGCCCATGAATCAACGTAGGCACCATGGCGTTGAGCGTCGTTCCAAGTTGTTGTTGCATTTGCTCTTGGACAAGTTCCGGAATCCGCGCCACTTGTGCCTTGAGTTCTTCAACCTCGCGCTTCTGGCTTTCCGAGCTGGTCTTTTTCTCCTTCCGCACACCAGCGGTATAGTATGACCCCCATTTTGTGGACAAGCCTTTGCCGGCCACACGACCAGCTGACGTCGGCTTAGTGAGCTTATCCTTGTTTTTCATTACGTTCAACACCCTATTTAAAGGGGTGTCGAAAGGGGACCTCTTAGACGACCCGGCGCTACTGCTTTCAGTGTCCTGCGAAAGGAACATGAACCATTTAGAAATATTGGGGATTAATTAGAGTGCAACCATATGGAGCTAATTACGCGGGGGTGTATTCCTTACCAAAATAAGCTCAAGCGCCCTGGTCTTCGGATCCGTGGCAAGCTCCTTTGTTATCGGGTCCTCCTTGTATCGGGCCCTGACATAGTTCCTGGTCTGCTTGTCACCGCTGTATTTCTCGAAGCGGGGCGGTAGGCCTTGCTTGGCACGCTCCGCGTCCTCCTTGTCCCATATAGGCTCTGCCACTCTGTAACCGCCGGGACCGAGTTTGTGTTCCCCTAAGTTCAACTCCCGCATTTCTTTCCCCCACTGACTTGATTCGGAGGTTGCACTGCTCTCGCACTTGATCTTGAACTCCTTGTACTCATCTTCACTCATCGAAGGATATTTCGCCTTGATCTTCTCATAACTATCACCTTTATCAATCATTCTCTTCACCGTGCTTTTCCAAGTAGACAGGGCCGTGCTCATCTTCGTGAGGGTGGCACTGTTCACTTTATTCCCTGAGAGGCGTGTGTTTTCAAATTTGGCGAGAACTTGTATCGTTCGTGTAGCTTCGTGAAGAGGAGGTTGCGCAAATTCCCTCGGTCCTTATGCCTAAGGTTCTCGGTGTTGATCGAGACGGTGCTCCGGAGAATGCACCCGAGCTGAACCGAGTACCCCTTGACTATATGTTTGGGCTCCATTGGATTCTCGTCGGAGTCCACTTGAGTGAATTCCTCCTTGACGGTGCGGAGCGCATTCGGGCGCCGGTCCTTCCTTTGCTTCTTTGGTTGGCTGCCATCTGTGTGTGCGCCGCCATCATCAGTGGTGGCATCCTCGGTGGCACCATCAGTGGTGTCATCCCCGACGCCACTAGGGGTTGTGTAATCAGGATCGGTGTCTTCCGCGGCGTCCTCATAGCGGTGAGGTTGTTCCTCCATCTCCTGGGACAGCTCCCAGAATTGCTTGCCGCTCGAACCACCGGCCTCATCGTTGTGGGCCATGTTTCGCTCTAAATAGGAAAAAAGTTTGGTCAAAAAGTTGGTTATTGTCAAGGAACAAGATCATGGTCTCATCATTTAGGGTTTGTCGACACTGAGGCACCCTAAAAGCCTAAGCTTTCATCATTTAGGGTTTGTAGACGCCGAGGCACCCTAAAAGCCTAAGCGTACATCATTTAGGTTCTCATCGACACTGAGGCATCCGGGGCAGCCAAGTTAAGTTTTCATCATTTAGGGTTTATCGATGCCGAGGCACCCTAGGTTGGGCCTAATCACTTGGCACTAATCACTTGGCTCTATTGCCACCTATGGTTTAATACAGCAAGAATAAAGGGGCAGTTGATCCTACTTAATTAAGTACTAAGATACCCCGGCCCATGCATTAGTAGCAAGTACCTCATATGTCCGTTTTTAGCAAAGTCATGCTAAAATTCACGGAAAATTTAAGCATGACCTTTGCTGAAAATAGGACATATGGAGTACCCGAATTTCCCAGAACGGAAGTTAATCGACATTCCGACAAACTCAAGGGCCTCTCGGGGTACCTGCAAAATCATGACGACACGAAGGGCCTCTCAAGGGCCTCAAGCAGCAGCGGCGTCTCCCAGGACCCCATTTTTTTGCTAAATTTCTTTGAGCAACAATCAAAGTAGAAAATTCTGCATATTTCTATACAACAGCACTGTAAAGATGAAGAACAGTTCTATAGCAGCCCATTTATACACAATAGCATCTTTGGTCATACCAATTTCTGAAAGAATTCAAATCTGAACTGTATCTTTGGTCATACAAATCTCTGAAACTATACAAATCTGAAATATATATTTGGTCATACAAATTTAAGGTACTAATCAAATCTGAACTATATCTTTGGTCATACAAATCTCTGAAAATTTTCTAAATCTGTGGTCATACAAATTTATGGAACTAATCAAATTCTGGATTCAGAAGTTGGACTTCAAAAATCTTTCATGCAAATTACTTGAAGTACTGAAGTTAAATTGTTTTCAATCTGTCCAGATATTGTCAGTGACAATTAGGGTCATTCAGAAAGATGCTGAAGAGAAGAAATTAACTATGTATAGTTTATTATTTTTATACCAGGAACTATTTTAGTTTATTATTTATTGTACCAGGGAGGAATATAACAATCTTTTTTTGGTATATATCAGGGTTTGGCTGCATTGGCAAATGCATTCCATGTACTGCAACCCTCGAGTCATCTGATGTTCCTGAATCATTATAGTTTAGGCACCATACAAGATTGTTAGTTCAATGTGCTTTATATCCTAGTTATACTACTGCAGGAAAGGAGGATCATCATACACATATATATGTATAGCAATTGACAGGAGCTTCATCATTTTTAGTAACAACAATACATATATAGCAATTGGAAGCAAACAGATGTACTCATAAGATAGAAATGTAGTGCTGAAAGTTTAATGCTTACAAAAGACTTACTGAAATAGTGAAAAATATGGAGTCACCAAGCTGGCTAAGAAACTCCCAAAGTCCACTAGCAAATCCAAGATCTAATCCTGTTACACACATCATAACAATTTAAGATAATTAGGATAAGGATAGTAGGAAATGAAAAAGAAAGAGCTCAAAAAACAATCACAACAGAAAAATAATAAAAACCTAGTCCTAGAATAAAATAAATCCTCAAAGAAAAGAAATCCTAAAATCTGGAGCAAGTCCTAGCAGTAGTAGTCCAAATAAAAGGTAACAATGATATTGCAGGAATAGACCTTCCTAAAATAGGAATGATAATCTACTGTCAATAACCATTGAATAAAACAGATTTACCAACAAAATCTAAAAGGACACCTGCCTATCAGATTAAAATAGTTTATCATTTTCTAAAGCCATAAGCACAACAATCATGATCAGAACTAACACTACTTCAATTAAGCGCCAAAAAAAAGCAAATAAACACTAATCAGCAGGCACTCTCCTACTACAGCTAACCAAATAATCAGTACTAATACAGCTAACAATGGCATAGCATGGTTAATAAGGCCACCGATTTACCTACCAGCATCCTTTGAAGCAAGGATAAGGACCCAAATAATCAGTACTCATACATAGGACAGTAGTTCGACAATTCTATCAATAAATCATAACAGAGCACTAATTCCTTAGTCATCCTCCAGGAACACTACTGAACAATTTATAAGGACCAAAAACAATATGCAGGAGCACCAATTTGTATGACCAAATGGTAGCTACATGTATGGAAATCTTAACAACATGTGATTTGCACGCATCTATCTAAAATGACCATTACTTATATCTCTATCTGAGAAACCTTAGGAACCCTATGGTTAATTGAAGATAAGCATGGCCGGAATTGAAGGTATGGCAGCAAACTGACAACAAGAAGCAGCAGCCGCGTGACGGCGGCGGCGGCAACGCACGAGCACGTGGTGCCGGCGTCCGCGCACGAGCGCGCGGGAAAGGCGGCCGCAAGAAGTAGCAGCAGCGGCACGACGGGGCGGCAGCAGCGAGCTCCTGCTCCTAACCCTAGGTCGCCGCCCCGTGGGAGCATGGGGATGAGCGGGGGAGAGAGGGAGGGAGGGACAGAGACTAACCGTTGTCGATGAGCAGCAGCCACGCGGGGAGGCTCGCGCCGCCGTCGAGGAGCGCGTTCGTCGAGCAGATACCTCCACAGACGGTGAGGCCGCAGTGGCCGGAGGTTGAAGAAGGCGCATACGGCGAGGAGGAGTCCGGCGAGGGTCGGGGCGGCGGGGGTGGGGGCGTGGGGGCGGCGGGGGTGGAGTCCGGTGAGGGTCGGGGCGGCGGCGTCATGGGTCGGGGTAGCGCGCGGGTGGATCTGGTGGCGAGGGAGAGAGGGTCGAAGGGGATATGGCGAGGGAGAGGGACGATAGCTAGGGGGAGGGTTCTAATGGCGCACCACCCAGTCGGGCGCCATAAGTATGACTATTCTAATGGTGCACCTCCCCTCGGTGCTCCATTAGAATTTTGTTTTAATCTAGCCCACTAACCATATCTACAGCCTAACCCTATCTACAACAGAACCCACCCACTCGCCCGACTGGTCAGCACGCAGCACACACACCAGGAGGTCCTGGGTTTGATTCCCAGGCTCCCCAATATTTTTTATGCATTTTAAATGCTGTTTTTGATATTTATTTGTGTTTAAATATGTTCAAACTTGTTTAAATCATAACAGTAATATTTTTTTATAAAAACAGTAATAATTTTTTTTAAATATGTTCAAATTTGTTACTTGAAAATATCATCGGCGGCGGCGGTGGAGCGGGGGAGGGTGCGGGGGGTGCCCGTTGGCGGCGGTGGAGCAGGGGAGGGTGCGGGGGGCCGGGTGCTCGTCGGCGGCGGTGGAGCGGGGGAGGGTTGCCGTGGGTCAGCGGCGGCGGTGGAGCTAGCGGGGGAGGGTGTGGGTGGGATCAAGATGGTGGGGGATCGAGATTGAGATGGAGGGGGAATCGAGATCGAGATGGAGGCGGATCGAGATCAAGTGTCCTCATGAATTCAAAAAGTGCCCATGAAATTTAAAAATATTCATGATATTAAAAGTGCCCATGAAATACAATCGAGAAATGAAGACTACGATTTAAACACAATCGATCTTAGCTAGCTATCTGTTCACAATCTTCTTGCCCTTCTTTTTCGCAAATGGAGTTCTTCTGTGGAATGGAAGTCCTTTAGGTAGGGTGGTCCTGCTTCTTCTTGTGGTGTGTGCTGCTACTTCATCGTCGTCGTCATGTTCGATCTTTGGGTCGCCGTACTTGTCGAAGTCTTGCTCATTGGCTACTCCATCCATTCCGATGATCTTCCTTTTGCCTCTCCTCACGACAACACGACTGGGCTTTGACGGGTCGGTAATGAAGAAGCATTGGTCCACTTGGGAAGCCAGTACCCATGGCTCATTTTTCGCGGTGACGTTTGCGCCTGTGGTCTTGGATTTGGCTTCGGGTATAACCATGGTGGTGAAATACCGGTCTTCTTTTAGGACGCTCTTGGCCCATCTGACACGGAACATCGGGACCTTCTCTCCAGCGTAGCTCAGCTCCCAGATCTCCTCGATCCTTCTGTAGTATCTGTCCTTGTCGTTACCGGTGTAGGATTCCATCGTTACCCTAGAGTTCTGACAACCATCGCTCTTCATGTCCTTGTCCTCGGTGTAGAATGTGTAGCCGTTGATATCGTACGCCTCATAGGTCATCAGGTTGTGCTCGGCGCCCTATGACAAGGCGAATATGAGTTGTTCTTCTGCGGAAGAATCTTCATGTAAAGGTTACGACAAAAGCTTCTGCTTGAACCAACGCGTGAAACATGAGTTGTGCTCTTTGAGTATATCTCTGTCCGTCCTCTGTTGGCCTCGGTCATTGTACGTCTTCTCAATAAAGGTTTTGTGCTCTACCACCCAAGGATCGACCACGTCTATGTGTTGTAGCGCGACTAGGTTTGCTCTTTCAAAGTCGGCGAGTCGACCCTCGAAGTCGACATGCATTTCGCGGCGACCCTCACGGTGACCCCATCCAGCGAGCCTGCCGAGGTGCCTGTTGACGGGCAGACCAATGGGGTTCTCGATGCCTAGATAATTCATGCAGTAGGAGATGCACTCTTCGGTCAGAAAGCCCCTGGCTATACTTCCCTCTGGACGTGACATGTTGCGAACGTATCCTTTGATGACACCATTCATCCTTTCGAACGGCATCATGCTGTGCAGGAACGTCAGCCCGAGTTGGATGATATCCTCCACGATATGGACCAGCAGATGCACCATAACATCGAAGAATGCGGGCGGGAAGTACATCTCAAGCTCGCATAGTATCACCACGATCTCTTCCTGTAGCCTTCTAAGTTGCCTCACGCCAATTGACTTCTGAGAGATGACGTCGAAAAAGTTGTATAGGCCAAATAGCGTTTCACGGACGTGCGCGTCCATGATCCCACGGATTGCAACTGGAAGTATCTGCATCATCAGCACGTGACAGTCGTGAGACTTCATCCCGCTAAACTTCTGCTTCGCTGGGTCTAGGTATCTGCTTATCTTCCCCGCGTAACCGTAAGGAAGTTTTACTCCTAGGAGGCAGGTGAAAAACTGCTCGATCTCCTCCTGACTTAGAGTGAAGCACGTGGGAGGGTAGTCATTTCCGGTCTTCTAGGCCTTTTTGCCTTTGCGATGACTTTCTGTGTCCTGCTTCGCCTCATCATCATCATCATCATCATCATCATTAGCGTGAAGCTCCTGCCTGATGCCCATTGATTTCAAGTCTGCCCTTGCTTTCGGCCCATCTTTGGTCCTCCCTGGCATGTTGAGCAGGGTACCAAGCAGACTCTCGCACATGTTCTTCGTGATATGCATCACATCAAGGCTGTGAGGCACACGGTGGATCTTCCAGTACGGCAAGTCCCAGAAAACAGACCTCGTTTTCCATACCTTCAGCAGCGGCTCTGGCGCCTTTCGCTTCTTTCCCGGCTCTGGCGCCTTTTGCTTCTTTCCCGGCAGTGGGCATTCTTTCCAATTTTTCAACAGCTCGTCTATTTCCTCGCCGCTCCTCGTACACGGGCGTTTTCGGGGTTCGGTTTCACCATCGAACAGATCCTTGCGTTTCCTCCACGGGTCATCATCGCGAAGCCACCTTCGATGTCCCATGAACACGGTTTTCGAAGACCCGGGATCTCTTTCTAGCTGGCGATACGTTGTGTCATCCATGCACCTTACGCATCGAGAAAATCCGTGGACTACCTGCCCCACGAGATATCCGTAACCGAGATAGTCGTGCACCGTCGTGAGCAGTGCGGCTCTCATAGGGAAATATTCTTTCTCTGCGGCGTCCCACGTATTGGCTGGCATTTTCCACAGCGTGTCTAGCTCCTCCCTCAGCAGCCCCAGATACAGATTGATGTCGTTCCCTGGTTGTTTCGGCCCTTCAATTAGCATACTCATGTGAATGTACTTCCTCTTCATGCACAACCAGGGGGGAAGGTTGTACATCCACACAAACACAGGCTAGGTGCTATGTGTGCTTCTCTGGCTGCCAAACATATTGCCTCCATCGGTGCTCGCTCCCAGCATGATGTTCCTTGGATCCTTCCCAAATTCTAGGTATTCGAAGTTCAACGCTTGCCACTGGCTCGCATCCTTAGGGTGACTCAGCATCTTATCTTTTTATTTATCTCCGGATCATTTCCGTCATCTTCCCGCTTCTTCTCCTCCCTATCCGCGTGCCAACGCAGGAGCTTTGCTACCTTAGGGTCCGTGAAATACCGCTGCAGACGAGGAGTGATCAGAAAGTACCACACGGATTTTCGAGGAGTTTTCTTCCTCTTCTTTGTATCGAGTGACGATGCACACCGGACATATGGTAGACTCCGCGTGCTTGTCCCGATAAATGATACAATTGTTCATGCACACATGGTATTTCACGTGCGGTAAATCTAGAGAACACATGATTTTCTTCGCCTCCTCAAAACTGGTCAGGCACTTGTTCCCCTTGGGAAGACGTTCGTGCCAGAATGACATGTTATCGTCGAAGCATGCGTCGGTCATTTTGTGTTTTACCTTCATCTCCAGAGCCATGAGCGTTACTTTCAGGCGGGTATCCCCGGGCCTGCATCCTTCATACAATGGAGTAACCGCGTCTATCTCCAGTTGATCCAGCTTGGCTTTCTCTCGGGCGGCAGCTCTTGTGTTATCCGTCTGCTTGAGAAGCAGCTCTTGAATATGAGGGTCCTGCACCCAGCCTCCATCGTCGTCTGCTCTGGCATCTTCATCTTCATGATCATGCCCTTCGTCTTGATCTTCCTCATCATCATGTACGACATCTTCTACATGATGACTGTGTACAGCATCACCATCGTGATCATGTCCTGGAGATTCTTTGTCTTCTCGCCCTCCCTCGCCACGGTGGTACTTGTCTTGTTGCCCTTCCTCATTTCTTGCCCGGCCCCCATGGACGACTTCATAGTCATGTTCATCACCTTGCCACTGATAGCCATCCATGAAACCACGCAAGAGCAGGTGGTCCCGCACCTGCCCGGAATCCGGGTCCGCAATAAGGCTCTTCAGCTTGCATCTTCGACACGGACATCTTATCTCCGTCTCGTTCTTTTGAAGCATCTCAGCCTTCGCGGAGCTCAAAAACCTATTCACTATGCCTTCAGTCATCGTGCGGACCATGGTCGCCTGCGGGGTAGAGCAAAATGATATTTTAGAACCAAGAAAAAATTTGGCATGACCTTCCCTAAAAATAGGACCAAAAATAATGCATAGTGCCAAAATTCTCGCCGAAACGGAAATGAATCAAAACATTCCGGCAAAATATTGGCAACTATCGCATTTCAAATACCGGTACCTTCAAACACAAACACATATGCAACACCACAAACACATGCAACACCACAAACATACATAGATCTAGCTAGGCCACAAAAAGTGCATGTGCACGTTGTTGGAGCGAGCTAGGGAGAAAAAAAAGTAGATCTACATCATGAAGATAGCTTTCCCCTTACTTACCTATCAAAAAAAAGGTAATTTCACCACTTAATTTTGATGAATCTATGGTGGAAATGAGGTGAGGAGGAGGAGATGGCCGAAAGCTTGGAGAAGGATGTGGAGGGAATGAAGTGGGGAAAGTGAGTGGGTAGGTGTGGGGCTGTCCAAAATATCTTGTTGGGGTCCTAGGTTACTAATGGCGCACCACCAGAAAATGCGCCATTAGTAACCCTGGTTACTAATGGCGCACCTGCAGGTGGTGCGCCATTAGTAGTTTTGCAAAAAAGTAAAAAATAATAAATATATATACTAATGGCGCACCGGGTAATAGTGCGCCATTACTAGTTTAAACTAGTAATGGCGCACTATGAAACGATGCGCCATTAGTAGTTTTGCAAAAAAAGAATAATTTTTTTTACAGTAATGGCGCACTGTCTGCTTGGTGCACCATTACTACTTAGAACTAGTAATGGCGCACTTCGACCTGATGCGCCATTAGTATGTATGGAAAAATGGAAAAAATAATTTAATACTAGTGGCGCACCCTGTTTCTGGTGCGCCATTAGTGTCTTCCACACTAATGGCGCATCACCAACCGGTGCGCCATTAGTATATATTAGTGGCGCACTGCTTCCATGGTGCACCATTAGTATCAATCCTATCTATAGTCCTTTTCCTAGTAGTGCCCTGGGCGCGTCCCCCTGTCTCGTGGGCCCCCTGGCAGGCCTCCGGTGTCCATATTTTTCTCTAGGAAGTCTTTCGCCCTGGAAAAAATGAGAAGGAAGCTTTTGGAACGAAGCGCCGCCGTCTTGAGGCGGAACCTTGGCGAAACCAATCTAGGGCTCCAGCGGAGCTGTTTTGTCGGGGAAACATCCCTCCGGAATGGGGAAATCGTCACCATCGTCATCACCATCGATCCTCTCATCG
Organism: Triticum dicoccoides; assembly: GCF_002162155.2. Lineage (NCBI taxonomy): Eukaryota > Viridiplantae > Streptophyta > Magnoliopsida > Poales > Poaceae > Triticum > Triticum dicoccoides. Next base: position 701,052,482 of record NC_041382.1, on the reverse strand, counting down.
GGAGGGGGTCAATCTCCATCAACATCTTCACCAACACCATCTCCTCCCAAACCCTAGTTCATCTCTTGTATCCAATCTTTGTCTCAAAACCTCAGATTGGTACCTGTGGGTTGCTAGTAGTGTAGATTACTCCTTGTAGTTGATGCTAGTTGGTTTATTCGGTGGAAGATTATATATATATTCAGATCCTTTATGCATATTAGTACCCCTCTAATTATGAACATGAATATGATTTGTGAGTAGTTATGTTTGTTCCTGAGGACATTGGAGAAGTCTTGTTATAAGTAGCCTTGTGAATTTGGTATTCGTTCGATATTTTGATGAGATGTATGTTGTCTCTCCTCTAGTGGTTTCATGTGAACATCGACTACACGACATTTCACCATTATTTGGGCCTAGGGGGAGGCATTGGGAAGTAATAAGTAGATGATGGGTTGCTAGAGTTGTCGGATTTCGGGTTCCGGCAAAACCCTTGAGGTTCAAACACCGGGGTGTGCATGAAGATCTCTCCTTCCCCTCGCACTCTCCCTCACCGCGGTCTCAAGGCTCAGCGTGTCGAACTCGCAGAACAAAGGACACAGGGTTTATAATGGTCCGGGCCACCGTTGTGGTGTAATACCCTACTCTAGTGTGGTGTGGTGGATTGCCTCTTGGGCCGAGGATGAACAGTTACAAGGGAAGAACTGCCTCCTGAGGAGAGGTGCTCTTGTGCTTGGTGAGCAGGTGTGTTTGAGGGTGGTCTGAAGTGTCCCGCTTCAGTTGGGTTCGTCTTCCTCCTACTGTGGTGGCTAGCCCTATTTATAGAGGCCCTGGTCCTCTTCCCAAATGCTGGCGGGAAGGGATGCCACAATGGCCAAATTTGAAAGGTGACAACTAGTACAAGTTATCCTGACTAAAGGTGGTCTTCGCCTGCCAAAGGCTCTGGTGGTGATGCCGTCCTGGGCTCCACGGTGACCTCGGTCCTGCGGTCCTACTGGTCTTGGTCTCATTACACCGATATGGAAACCTTTGCCTGATGCCTTGGGACTCCTCGCCTACGCCTGTCCCTTTAGCACCAAAGAGGAAACAAGGACACTGGGCGTGCGGGCGCCCGCCTGGCCCCGGTCGTCATGGCTTGCGTTACAAGGACCTCACGAGGTGCCTCTTGCCTTGATCTCTCCGCCCCTCGTGAGCCAGCCTGGTGAGGCCGCCCCAGAGGAGGTCTTGCATTGTCCGCCTCGTGAGGGTCTTCAGTGTTTGCTGGTGAATATGGATCATACGGGGCTACTGGCGGAGCCACGCCGTGGGAGGCAGGTAGGCAAGTCTGGGGACCCCCGTTCCCAGGATGCCGACAGTAGCCCCCGGGCCGAAGGCGCGCTCGGACTTGGTTTCGAGGCGAAACCAAGGGGCAAGTGCGGAGCGCCGTGAGCCCCAACAGCCTACGGCCTCGGTTGATGCGTGGCGATAGATGGGACGTAGGCATCTCCGCTTCCCCTTGCTACCTTGGCAACTGCCCGACTTGAGGAGTCCCTACAGCATGCAGAGAGAAATCATCCTTACCTGTGATCGTGGGGATCGCGGGTTGTCCTTCTCCCGCTATAAATGAGGAGGGGGCAGAGCCCTCGTCGCTCATCCCTTCCTGCTCCGCTCGCTTCTTCTCCCTCGCTTCATCGCTAGAAACGACACACATGGTGCCGATACGGAGGTTCTCGGCCGCAGAGAAGGGAAAAACCCCCGCGACGATCTCGGGCCACTTCCACCGAAGAAGAGGCTGGCCCATCACCGCGACGTAGTTGTGAGGACAGAGGTGTCGAGGCCTTTGTGCAAGCGGCCACCTCCCGGGTATCCACTGCCTCTGTACGCCCAATCCGAGGGCTCCGGAGGGAGAGGCGGCGAGGGGCGCCGCCCACGCCATGGCCATGGTCGCCACGCCGTGGTGACGCACGTCGTCGCCCTAGGAGTCGACGCAGCGGAATCCTCGCGTGAACTGGTGATGTGGGCGGTGATGCCTCCACACACTTGGATTTGCTTTCCGCAGTTCTTCTCCGCCGAGATGCCGCCGAAGGGCCCCCTCGAGCATTGGCTGCAGCACACCGACTGCGACGCCCCGACGACCAGAGCGGAGGTTGAAGCCGTCTCCCCAAACACGATCTTCATGACCCGTGGCTGGGGTGAGGAGAGCGCCATGCGCCCATCCTCGCGAATGGCTATGGGGACACGCACCACTTTTGTCTCGTTCTTCCTTTTCTTCCTGCATTAAGAGAGAGACAAGTATGGGGCCCGAGGGAGTCCGGGATTAGGGGTCTCAGGACAGCCGGACTATATCCTTTGGCCAGACTGTTGGACTATGAAGATACAAGATTGAAGACTTTGTCTCGTGTCCGGATGGGACTCTACTTGGCGTCGAAGGCAAGCTAGGCAGTACGGATATGGATATCTCCTCCTTTGTAACCGACCTTGTGTAACCCTAACCCTCTCCGGTGTCTATATAAACCGGAGGGTTTTAGTCCGTAGGAAAACATACAATCATACCATAGGCTAGCTTCTAGGGTTTAGCCTCTCCGATCTCGTGGTAGATCAACTCTTGTAATACCCATATCATCAAGAATAAATCAAGCAGGACGTAGGGTTTTACCTCCATCAAGAGGGCCCGAACCTGGGAAACATCGTGTCCCCTGCCTCCTGTTACCATCCGCCTTAGACGCACAGTTCAGGACCCCCTACCCAAGATCCGCCGGTTTTGACACTGACATTGGTGCTTTCATTGAGAGTTCCTCTGTGTCGTTGCCGTTAGGCTTGATGGCTCCTTCTATCATAGATAGTGATGCAGTCCAGGGTGAGACCTTTGTCCCCGGACAGATCTTTGTGTTCGGCAGCTTCGCACTGTGGGCAACTCGCTTGGCCATCTAGAGCAGATCGAAAGCTACGCCCTGGCCATCAGGTCAGGTTTGGAAGCTTAAATTACATGGCCGATATCCGCGGAGACTTGATCTTCGGCGGATTCGAGCCCCTGCTTTGTGCGCCATGCGGTCACGATGAGTATGATTTAGCTCTACCCTCAGACCGTATTCAGGAGATCGCACCGGCAGCCGCTCCGAGCCTCAATTGGGAGCCAGTTGCGCCATCCATGGATGGGTGGATAGGTCCCGTCATGGAGGCCGTATCCTTAGCGGCGATTGAGCCGAATATCGACCTTACCCTTCACGAGAGCCATGTTGCCATACCGCCGGATCCTTCCCCGGCCACGGACTCCGAAACGCCTGCACCCGTGCCTATCAAATCTGACTGGGCGCCAGTCATGGAGTTCACCTCCGCGGATATCTTTCAGCACTCACCCTTCGGCGACATACTGAATTCATTAAAGTCTCTCTCCTTGTCAGGAGATTCCTGGCCGAACTATGTCCGGCAGGATTGGGATGCGGATGACGAAGAAATTCGCTGCCTACCCACCACCCACTTAGTAGCCACTGTCGATGACTTAACCGACATGCTCGACTTTGACTCCGAAGACATCAACGATATGGACGATGATGTAGGAGACAAACAGGAACCACTGCCCACAGGGCATTGGACGCCCACTTCATCACATGATGTATACATGGTGGACACACCAAAAGAAAACGACGACAAGGAATGGAAGGACACATCAAAGGGTTGTCCCCTCGAGAAGCAGTCAAAGCGGCGGCGTAAGCGCCGCTCCAAATCCCGCCTCGGCAGAAATAGCGATCATATAGACCCAGCGTTAGAGCAGGGTGAACCATCACCGGACCACGGCAACACGGAGAATCAAACCGAGCAACCCGACTCTGTCAAAGATAATAATCCGAACGACATCACACCAGACAGACACCCGGAGCAACAGAATGCCCATCAAAGGCTTGTTGCCACCGCGAGGAGTCTAAAAAAGCAGAAGCAAAGGCTCAAGGCTACGCAAGACACACTCAGAATCAGGTGGAGTAAAGTACTCAACACAACAGCGAAGTACGGCGGTAATCGCCCCACCATGAGCTACCCGAAGCGGAAGTTGCTACCTGAATTCAATGAGGAGGCCTTAGATCCCTCGCAACCAAAAATTAAAACGGCCATCTGGCTGGATAGACGACCCCACGGCCAACATAGAGCGGAAAATAACGCCGCACATAAGCCAATACACGATCCACGCGTTGACTCGCATCAAAAGGACGGCGCAACCAGATCCATCTATGGACCACGCAAGCGCGCTCCAGCATACAAAGCAACACAACAAACATCCGAACAACGCGGTACACCCAGATATAGGTGTGCTGCACACCCCCTATGTTTCACCGACGAGGTGATGGACCATGAATTTCCAGAGGGATTCTAACCCGTAAACATAGAGGCATACGACAGAACAACAGACCCTGGGGTCTAGATTGAGGACTATATCCTCCATATCCATATGGCTCGAGGAGATGATCTCCACACCATTAAGTATTTACCCCTCAAACTCAAAGGGCCAGCTCGGCACTGGCTTAAAAGCCTCCCCAAAAGCTCCATTGGACGCTGGGAAGAGCTCGAAGACGCTTTCCGGGAAAAATTTCAAGGGACTTATGTCCGACCTCCGGATGCGGACGATTTAAGTCATATAACTCAATAGCCTGAAAGCTTTGGAACATGTTACTTACTAAAAAGAACCAAATAGTCTATTGTCTGGACACCGAAGCCTTGGCAGCTTTTAAACACAGCGTTCGAGACGAATGGCTTGCTAGACACCTCAGCCAAGAAAAGCCGAGAACAATGGATGCATTAACAAGCCTCATGACCCGCTTTTGCGCGGGCGAGGACAGCTGGCTAGCCCGATGCAGCACCAACGACCCAAGTACATCCGAAGTTAGAGATGGAAACGGGAAATCACGACGCGACAAAAATAATAAGCGCCGGAATAAATAAGACAACCCAAAGAGCATGGCGGTAAACGCCGGATTCAGAAGCTCTCAGCCAGGTCAGCAAAAGCCGCCCTCTAAATGCAGTTGAGATGAATTGTCCAGCCAAAACAAAATTCTGGACCAAATATGTTAGATCCATAGCACCCCTGGTAAACCCGCTAATCATACCCACAGAGAATGTTGGGTCTTCAAGCAGTCCGGCAAGCTCAACGCCTTACACAATGGGGAGGATACACCAAGCGAAGACGAGGATGAGCCTCTCAAGCAAGACACTGGGGAACAAAAGAAATTTCCACCAGAAGTCAAAACAGCAAACGTGTTACACATGATCAAGGGGAGAAACAAAGCGGCACTCCCAGAGAAATATGCCCAAGGGCCTATCACCGCTGAGTCATGCCACTGGTCGTCTCAACCGATCACCTTCGATCATCAGGATTACTCGACAAGTATCCGGCATGCAGGATGGGCTGCCTTGGTATTAGATCCAATAATTAACGGATACCACTTCACACGAGTCCTAATGGACGGTGGCAGCAGTCTAAACCTGATATATCAGGACACAATCCGCAAAATGGGGATAGACCAAACGAAAATTTGACATAGCAATACTACCTTTAAAGGAGTAATGCCAGGCCCAGGGGCTCATTGCACGGGCTCCCTGCTAATAGAGGTTATATTCGGCTACCTCGATAACTTCCGTAGCGAAAATTTGACCTTCCACATTGCTCCATTCCAAAGTGGCTATCAAGCACTACTCGGACACGAAGCTTTCACTCGCTTTAATGCAATACCGCATTACGCTTCCCTCACACTTAAGATGCCCGGTCCACGTGGCATCATTACAGTAAATGGAAATATTGAGCGATCCCTGCGCGCCGAAGAGAGTGCGGCGGCCTTGGCAGCCGCACACTAAAACAGCCTCACCAGCTAAAGCATTTGATAGGTCGTCAAGACCACGGAAACAGTTAGACGAGTCTAGCGCAGCTATATGTAATTCATAAAGGTTTGATGGCCACACCCCTATTACAAATACAAGGGGCTCAACGCGCGTAGACAAGTGGCAATTTTTACTCATCTTGAATTGTACATGGTTTCTTTAAAACCTACCTTTTTGCACAACAACTTTTCACCTAAGTTCCTCTCTTTTACAGATGACCATCGTGCTACACCCGTCCAGCATACGGCACAACGGAGACACAGGCGCAGGCGTGCAGCAGGGACCCGTTCAAAGGATTCTTTTTAGATTAAGACCCTGCGTCCTCCTTTTTTACTATCTCTTGTTGATACCCATCCCTCGGATTCTCAGTACCATTGAGAAGGATGCTGACGTCTTGGCATGTGGCCACGTCAGAACAATGCACGTACCTGGACACCAGGGGCTTCTTACAAAGGGCACTGTTCAGGCCCACAGTAAAGATCGAATACCTTAGGGAGTGTTCGGCGTCTCGAGTTTGGCCTTATATGCATCAGCTCCGAATCATGTCTTGGGTCAAATATTGGGTTTGCCCAGCTCTTGTGTTTTGCTGCCTTACGTTCCGCTCTATGGGCTAAGGCGGCACCAGGAGAACTACTGCGATTGTGCCCTGGTTCATCCGGACGAGCACCTCAGTAGAGAAAGCTAAAAACTGACTGTCATGATATAGCGTGAGACTGGTCAACCACTCAATGACCTATCAGAATGTTAGAATTCCTCCGCCATAACGAAGGGTCGTTTCCCGACCAGGCATGTACGCACCCCGAATTCGGATGAGTGCAGATCCACGAGGGGCTATATAGTAGCCCCACTGTCAAACTCCTATGGCTAAGTGAAAGTGTTAAAGCATTATAGTCCGGTTGCCTAGTTCGCTGTGCCATCACCTCCTTATTAGGACCAAGATGTAGGATTAAGTGTGAATACGCGGCTTCTGTGAACACCCCGACATTATATGCGTGGGGGCTAAAGCCGACGACTGCAATCTTTCAGGTTATACACATGTATACATAAACGGCCGCACAAGAGGCATCATATTACTTTCGGTCAAAAGTATAAATACAACCTTGATAAATTCAATAAAACATTGTTTTTAGAATGGGAATGCATGTCACTCAAACATAATATTCTTCGAGCACTGGGCCTCTATCAAACGACCACCCTCAAGAACTTCTTCAAAATAGTGGTCGGCAGCCACTCGGCCTATGGACGAACCCTACGCCGCAACAGTGGTAGCATCCATCTCCGCCCAGTATGCTTCGACACGGGCAAGGGCCATCCCCGGGCCCTCTATGCACGCCGACCTCTTCATCACATTAATGCGCGGAACCGCACCAAGGAACTACTGCACTAAGCTGAAATAGCTATTCGGCTTTGGCTTTTCCGGCCACAGATGATCTACGATGGACCTCATGGCAAGTCCGGACAATCTATTGAGTTCGGCCCATTCGGCAAGCTGATCAGTTAGTGGAAGCGGACGCTGTGGAACGTTAAACTGCGACCAGAATAGCTTGTCCACTTCACGATCTGTTTGCTCTGGGAAGTATTCGGCCGCATCGACAGCACTCGCCGTCAAATCCAGATATGCGTCCGCCGAACTCCACAGCCGATCCAGAGGGGCATCCCGCAGATCTCCGAACTTCCTCCACAGCAAAAAGGGCTTCCCAGCCACAATATCGCCGGCTTCATGCAGCTCCTCCTTCGCTCTCATGGCAGAGTGGGTGTCTTTGGTCGCCATCGTGGCCTTTTTGAGGTCCTTCGCCTTTGCTCGGTTTTCTTCTTCAAGGAACTGGCAACGGTCGGCAGTGTATTTTAACTTTACAGCCATCTCGGCCATCTTCTCTTTGATCTCGCAATGTGTGGCCTTCTCGGCTTTCAACTCTTCGGCCACCTTCAAAGCAGCCGCATTACTACTCGTTGCTTGTTCTTTAGCTCGGGCAACTTTCGCCCGAAGGGTTTCCACGGTGGCAGCTCCATCTGCAGTCACAAAATATTAAAGATACTGGCATCACGCTGCTCTTACTATGTGACATTCATCAGAAAATATCACTTACCCCATGCCTCGTCAAGCCTCTTGTTAACAAGCTCGATGTCGGCATCCGCCACATCCAGTTGCCGCTTCAGTTCGGCAAACTCATTAGTCCGGCTAAGCACCGGAGCTTCCACTACCTGCACATAAATGCAGTATGGTTATTACCTGGGACTACGATCCTCTGTTTGCCACCGTTCTCGGTGACAACCAGAGTCTCAGGGGCTACTATCTACACATGGCACACCTAAAAATGTTCGGTACTATCACAAATGTATATCATTTCACGTACCTCAAAACCCATCAGTAGACTCATAAAGGCTTCATGCAACCCCTTTTGGCGGACGAAATCCTTTCCATCACCGTACCCATCAATGTACGGTGTTCTTCTGAGATAATTGCTCTCTCTAGCAGATCCCTCAGTGCGTCCGACCGCATACCAGACGGTGTCGGATTCTTTTGGTTGCTCTCTTCAAGAGCCGGACACTAGGGACTTCGGGCGACCATAGGATTATCTTCTGGCCTCACCTGATCCGACAAGGCCCTCCGTGACGACGCTTCATGGTCGCTCGCTTCTTGAGCGGGGAAGTCTGAGGGAGGCGTTTTGCTCTCCATCATCTCCGGAAGAAGATCCCCCGAAGACGAGCTCTGCTGAGAAGGGCTAATATCCGAACTGCAAGATAAATGCTTCGGTTATTTTCCTCAGAGGTAAGGTATTATATCTTCACTATTAAAGTACCTTTTGATTACTTATAGCTCGTTAGAGGGCTGATCTCCGCGCGGACTTTGTGCAGCAAGAGCACCCTCCAAGGCAGGACCCTCTTGGAGGTTTCTTCTCCCGTTTGGAAACCTTTGTTTCCGGATCTCCAGAGGTTTTCCTCTTCCTTCCCCGAAGCGAGAGAATGTCAGATTCTTCCCCTTGGTTATCCTCCTTCACGGAGGCGCTCATTCCCTCGGTTGGAATTGGTAGCGGTGGGGGCCCGCTTTCGCCCTCATTATTCCCCCCTTTATCTTCCTTTGAGGGCTCCGGGCAAGGTGCTAGCTCGAGCATCTTTTCGAGTACCGGATTGTCCAAACCCTCAGGAAGGGGGGCTGAACACCGAATCATCTTCACCTTTGTTAGCCAGTCCTGGTCAAAGAGCGATTTCTCAGAATGACGTCATGATAAACGAAAGACGGTGTGCTCGGCTAGAGGATTACTTACTTGGTCGGCACTGCGGTTGTTGCTCAGGCCCACGTCCTCGGTATTATCCGGACACTCTATTTGGGGTCCGAAGAATGATTTATACATCTCCTCGGGCGTCAGGCCTTGGAAATTCTGAATAGTGCGCGGTCCTTCTGGGTTGAACTCCCACATGCGGAGGGGCCGGCGTTTGCAAGGCAGGACTCAACGAACCAGCATGACTTGCACCACCATAACCAGACTGAAATCTCCTTTGAAGAGATCTTGAATGCGGCTATGCAGTATAGGCACATCCTTGGCTGGCCCCAGCTCAGCCCTCTGCTAATCCATGACATCAGTTGTGGTGCAGGGCCCGAGCGGAAAGCAGGGGCAGCCACCCACTTGGCACTTCTAGGAGCTGTGATGTAAAACCACTCCCGTTGCCATAATCCGGACACCTCTGGAAAGGAACCCTTTGGACATGGAGCTCAAGCGATCTTGCTTATTAATGCGCCTCCGCACGCTACATGCTGCCTCTCGACCATCTTCGGCTTCACATCAAAGGTCTTGAGCCACAGGCCGAAGTGAGGGGTAATGCGGAGGAAGGCCTCACATACGACAATAAATGCCGAGATGTGGATAAAGGAGTCCGGGGCTAGGTCATGGAAATCTAGCCCGTAATAGAACATCAAACCCCTAACAAAGGGATCCAGAGTGAGGCCTAGACCTCGGAGGAAGTGGGAGATGAACACAACATTCTCGTTGGGTTCGGTAGTAGGGACGACCTGCCCTCGGGCAGGCAGCCGATGCGAAACCTCGGCGGTTAGATATCTGGCCTCCCTCAACTTCTTGATATCCTCTTCCATAACGGAGGAGGGCATCCACCGGCATTGAAGGCTAGATCCGGACATGATTGAAGGTCTGAAGCACCTGACCTGGGCTTTGGGTGTTAGAACTCGAGGCAGGGGAAGGATTCGATTGAGCACAGGAGGGAAAAAAGTAAAAGCCTTGTCCCTTTATAAAGAGGGTGAATATCAAGCGTCCTCCTAGTGGCCGTTTGGGACTTGCCTAAAATCTAGGAGTCCTAGGCACGGTTGGGTTACCCACGACCGTATTGATGAGAATCCCGTAATTAGGGGAACACGATCTCTACTTTGACAAGATGTGTCAAGAAACCGCCTCGCGTTATGTGTGGAGCTAGTTGAAGAAAAACGGTTCGAATAATCACCGAGCCATGGCCTGATGTCATGTTGCCAAAGCATGTCAGCAGATTAAGATTTGTGGAAATATTATTCTCTCTACAGTGGTATGTGGAATTTATTTGGCAGGGTCGGACACTATCCTGGTATTCAAACTCTTCTGTGATGTGTTCGGAGGAGGAACCCGCCTTGCAATGCCGAAGACAACACTGCGCACCGGACTCATCGTCATTGAAGCCTGGTTCAGGGGCTACTGAGGGAGTCTGGGATTAGGGGTCTTCGGACAGCCGGACTATATCCTTTGGCCGGACTGTTGTACTATGAAGATACAAGATTGAAGACTTCTTCTCGTGTCCGGATGGGACTCTACTTGGCGTGGAAGGCAAGCTAGGCAGTACGGATATGGATATCTCCTCCTTTGTAACCGACCTTGTGTAACCCTAACCCTCTGCGGTGTCTATATAAACCGGAGGGTTTTAGTCCATAGGAAAACATACAATCATACCATAGACTAGCTTCTAGGGTTTAGCCTCTCTGATCTTGTGGTAGACCAACTCTTGTAATACCCATATCATTAAGAATAAATCAAGCAGGACATAGGGTTTTACCTCCATGAAGAGGGCCCAAACCTGGGTAAAACATCGTGTCCCCTGCCTCCTGTTACCATCCTCCTTAGACGCACAGTTCGGGACCCCCTACCCGAGATCCGCCGGTTTTGACACTGACAGGGCCCCACAGGGGCGTGCAACGTACCATGATTTCCAAGTTGCTATGCTATGTTTATCGTTCCTATGTCGCGTTGCAGCATCAGCGTTTTATGTAGGCGCATAGAAATAACTTAGCTTGGCACGCTCGAAGTAGTTTCCGCCTCGTGAGGCGTGCATTTCCCAATGCCTGGCGAGGCCTCCTTGTCGGCATTCTAGGAACGGGGGTTCCCAGACTTGCCTGCCTACAGCCCATGGCATGGCTCTGTGAGCGGGCCCGTATGGCCCATCTTCACCGGCAAGGAATCAAGACCCTCACGAGGGGCCAAGCCTCACGAGGCGGATGACACAAGACCTCCTCAGGAGCGGCCTCACCAGGCTGGCTGGCAAGGGGCGGAGAGATCAAGGCAAGACAAACCTCGCGTGGTTCAAGTGACGTGGGACATGACGATCGAGACCAAGCGGGTGCCAGCGCGCACAGTGTCCTTGTTTCCTATTTGGTGCTATGGAGGAAAGCGCAGACGCAGAGTACTAAGGCGTCAAGAAAAGGTTTCCATATCGGTGCAACGAGACCAAGACCAGCAGGATGGCAAGACGGAGGTCACCATGGAGCCCAAGACGGCGTCACCACTAGAGCCTTTCGCAGGCGAAGACTGCTTTTGTCAGGATAAGTTGTACTAGTTGTCCCCTTTCGAATTGGCCGTTGTTGGCTCCCTTCCCGCTCAATATTTGGGGAGAGGACCAGGGCCTCTATAAATAGGACTAGCCACCACCATAGCTAGAGAGAGGAATCCGAACAACCACAAGTTCTCCAAGCACAAGAACACCTCACCTCAGGAGGCTGTTCTTCCCCCTTGTACTGTTCATCCTCAGCCTAAGAGGCAATCCAACACCACCACACTGGAGTAGGATATTACACCACAACGGTCGCCTGAACCAGTATAAATCTAGTGTCCTTTGTATTACGAGTTCGTCGAGTTAGTCCTTTTGAGATCTTAGCGAAGCTAGGACGTGGATCGGTAGGGGGAGATCTTCACGCGCACCCCAGTTTCGAACCTTGAGGGTTTTGCCAGAACCTGTGATCCGACATTTGGCGCGCCACGTAGGGGTGCACCGGAGTTTTCCTTCCTTCGGTTTGCGCTCCACCATCTTCGCGCCCATCCCCCATGGCTGGCGCCGCCCTTCCGGCTGGGTCTACGGGTACCCACAGTGTCGTTCGGGGGCTCCGAGCCCTTGCTCCTGGCTTGTAGCAGGTGCAATGACCACCCAAGTTCAAGCCAGAGATGCCGCCGCGCTACAACGGCGCGGCAGACCCGACGGCTTTCCTGCTGGCGTATGAGGAGGCCGTCCTTAAGGCTGGGGGCGACGACAAGGTCATGGCCAACTAGCTTCCCATGGCCCTCACTGGCGCACCGCGTGCCTGGCTGCTCAACCTCCACGGATCAACGGTGGCATCTTGGGAGGAGTTGCGTGGCCTCTTCGCCACGCGCTACGTGGCGCCAGCGCACCAAGCGGTTGTGGCCCTCCTCGACGGCTCACAAGCACCACCCTCGGATCGTCACGTCAAGCCGTTCTTTCGCCAGATCGGTGCCACTTCCAAGCGCCCGGGGGCTCTGCCAGGCTGGGCCGCGCCCGAGGCCGACCTCACCTTTGACTCAGGGGATCATCCCGCCTCCACCTTCGGCATGGGTGCGCTCCCAATGCTTTGCACACCCACCATCTGCCACGTGTCCATCACCAAGATGCTCATCGATGGTTGCGTCGGCCTCAACGTGCCCTCCGTCGAGGACTTCAGCCTTCTTCACGTACCGCTCGAGCGGCTCCGCCCTAGAAAGCCTTTCTCGAGGGTTGGTGGAGGCTCCGCCCGCTGCCGGGGCAGATCCGCCTCCCCGTGACCTTCGACACGTGCGATAACTACCGCACCGAGCTCATCGACTTCGACATTGCCCACATCAGCCTCCCGTACAATGCCATCCTCAGGTACCCGGCCTTGGCTTAGTTCATGGTGGCGACCCATCCGGCCTACAACCTCATGGAGATGTCGGGGAAAAAGGGTGTCCTCACCATCAATGGGGACTGAGGGAGTCCTGGATTAGGGGGTCTCCGGACAACCGGACTATATCCTTTGGCCAGACTATTGGACTATGAATATACAAGATTGAAGACTTTGTCCTGTGTCCGGATGGGACTCTCCTTCGCGTGGAAGGCATGCTTGGCAATATGGATATGTAGATCTTCTTCCTTGTAACCGACTCTATGTAACCCTAGCCCCCTCCGGTGTCTATATAAACCGGAGGGTTTAGTCCGTAGGACAACATACAATCATACCAAAGGCTAGCTTCTAGGTTTTAGCCTCTATGATCTCGTGGTAGATCAACTCTTGTAATACTCATATCATCAAGATCAATCAAGAAGGACGTAGGGTATTACCTCAATCGAGAGGGCCCGAACCTGGGTAAACATCGTGTCCCCTGCCTCCTGTTACCATCCACCTTAGACGCACAGTTCGGGACCCCTACCGGAGATCCGTCGGTTTTGACACCGACATTGGTGCTTTCATTGAGAGTTCCACTGTGCCGTAACTGTAAGGCTTGATGGCTCCTTCGATCATCAGTAACGATGCGGTCCAGGGTGAGGTTTTCCTCCCCGGACATATTCGTATTCGGCGGCTTCGCACTGCGGGCCAACTCACTTAGGCATCTAGAGCAGATCGAGAGCTACGCCCCTGGCCATCAGGTCAGGTTCGGAAACTTAAACTACACTGCCGACATCCGTGGAGACTTGATCTTCGACGGATTCGAGCCCATGTAGGTGCGCCGCACGATCACGACGAGCATGATTTAGCTCTGCCGTCGGACAGTGTTCGGGGGATCACACCTGCAACTACTCCGGCCTTCAATTCGGAGCAAATTGCACCATCCAAAGACGGGTGGATAGACCCCGCCATGGAGGCAGCACTCTCAGTGGCGATGGTGCCGGATACTGACTTCACCCCTCGCAAGAGCCGTGTTGCCGAACCACTGGATTTATCTCCGGCCACGGACTCCGAGCCGCCTGCGTCCGTGCCTATCAAATCCAATTGGGCGCCGATCATGGAGTTCACCTCCGCGGATATCTTTCAGCACTCACCTTTTGGCGACGTGCTTAATTCATTAAGGTCTCTCCTTGTCAGGAGAACCTTGGCCGAACAATGTCCGGCTAGAATGGGATGCGGACGACGAAGAAATTCGCTCCCCACCCACCACCCAATTAGTAGCCACTGTCGACGATTTAACCGACATGCTCGACTTCGACTCTGAAGACATCGACGGTATGGACGACGATGTAGGAGACGAACAGGAACCACCGCCCATGGGGCGCTGGACCGCCACCTCATCATATGATATATACATGGTGGACACCCCCAAAGAAGGCAATGGCGACGAGACACCGGGGGATGACCCCTCCAAGAAGCAACCCAAGCGCCGACTTTAGCGGCGCCGCTCTAAGTCCCGCCATAGTAAAAACAGCGATAACAGCGCAAGAGAAAATAACACTCCAGTCGACTCCAGAGGAAACAATGACCACATTGACCCAGTGGTAGAGCACGATGAAACTGCAAACGGCGAAAATAATACGGATCCGATGTCCGAACACGGCGACGCCGAGGATAAATCTCATCAACCCCCCTCGGGGGAGGAAAACAGTCCGGACGAAGTTGCACACATCATCCCGGAAACGCACTTGGAACAAGAGAACATCCGCAAAAGGATTATTGCCACAGAGATGAGTCTGAAGAAGCAGAAGCAAAGGCTTAATGCCGCACAAAATACGCTCAACAGCAGGAGGAACAAAGTGCTCGACAACGAAGAAAAGTATGGTGGAAGTTACCACACAAAGAGCCATCCAAAGCGCAAGCTATTACCTGAATTCGATGATGAGGCCTTAGAGCCCACACAGCCGAAAAATAAAATGGCCAACTGGCCGGATCAACCACCTTGTGACCATGACAGAGTGGCCAACAAGGCAGCACATAAGTCAACACACGATCTACGTGAGGAATCGCGCCAAAAACCCAATATGACCAGATCCATCTATGGATCTAGGAAGCGCGCTTCGGCAAAAAATCGAAACCGAATACTACAACCGTCTGAACGCTATGATACATCCAAATACAGGGGTGCCGCACACCCCCTATGTTTTACCGATGAGGTGCTGGACCACGAATTTCCAGAAGGATTCAAACCAGTGAACATAGAGGCCTACGACGGGACCACAGACCCTGGGGTCTGGATTGAGGACTTTATCCTCCATATCCATATGGCTCGCGGAGACAATCTCCACGCCATCAACTACTTGCCCCTCAAGCTTAAAGGACCAGATCGACACTGGCTAAAAAGCCTCCCCAAAAACTCAACTGGAAGTTGGCAGGAGCTCGAGGATGCTTTTCGGGCTAATTTTCAAGGGACCTATGCCCGACCTCCGGATGCAGACGATTTAAGTCATATAATTCAACAGCCTGGAGAGTCAGCCCAAAAGCTTTGGAACGGGTTTGTCACTAAGAAGAACCAAATTGTCGACTGCCCGGACGCCGAAGCCTTAGAAGCTTTCAAGCACAGCGTCCGAGATGAATGGCTCGCCAGACACCTTGGCCAAGAAAAACCGAGAACAATGGCAGCCCTGACAGGCCCCATGACCCACTTTTGCGCGGGCGAAGATCGCTGGTTAGCCTGCAGTAGAACCAGTGACCCAAGAACATCCGAAGTCAGGGATGGCAATGGAAAACCATGATGTAGTAAAAACAAGCATCAAAATAAAGAAGATAGCCCATATAATACGGAGCTAAACGCCAGATTCAGGGGCTCTCAACCAGGTCAGCGGAAGAAGCCTTTCAAAGGCAGCAGAGATGGACCGTCCAGCCTAAACAAGATTCTAGACAAATTATGTCAGATTCATGGCACCCCCGATAAACCTGCAAATCACACCCACAGAGAATGCTGGGTCTTCAAGCAGGCCGGTAAGCTAAACGCCAAACACATGGGGAGGGAGACACCATGCGAAGATGAGGACGAACCTCGCCAGCAAAGCACGCCGAGGTTAAAACAGTAAACATGATCCACGTAACGAAGAAGAGAAGCAAACATGCACTCCGAGACGTACACGCCGTAGAGCCCGTCACCCCCAATTCAACCCTTGGTTGGCCTACCCGATCACTTTTGATCGCAGGGATCACGCGACAAGCATCCGACATGAAGGATGGGCTGCCTTGGTGTTAGACCCAATAATAAACGGATACCATCTCACATGAGTCCTTATGGACGGTGGCAGTGGTCTAAATCTGATATATCAGGACAGAGTCCGCAAAATGGGGATAGACCCGACAAAAATCAGCCATAGTAATACTACCTTCAAAGGAGTAATACCAGGCCCAGAGGCCCGCTCCACGGGCTCTCTAATACTAGAGGTTGTATTCGGTTCATCCGATAATTACCGAAGTGAGAAGTTAGACTTCGACATTGCTCCATTCCAAAGTGGATATCAAGCACTACTCGGAAGAACATCTTTCACTCGTTTTAATGCGGTACCACATTACGCTTCCCTTAAGCTTAAGATGCCTGGTCCATATGGCACCATCACAGTCAGTGGAAATATTGAGTGTTCTCTACGCGCGGAAGAACGTGCGGCCGCTTTAACAGCCGAGCACTAGACGGCCTCACCAACCAGAATAAAGGACAGGTCATCAAGACCGCAGACACGGTTAGACGAGTCCGGCGCATCACTAGATAGACCTAAGATTGGTTTGATGGTTAAACCCTCATAGACGGCACCAGGGGCTCCCCGCGTGTAATCAGGGCTAGTTCGGCTCAACCTGACTTATCTTGTATTTTAATGGTTTATCGAAAATAATCAAAAAAATTCTGGGCACGACAACTTTCACCTAAGTTCTTCTCTTTTATGGATGACAATCGTGCTGCACCCGTCCAGGACACGGCACAACGGAGATATAGGCGCAGACGTGCAGCAGGGACCCGCTCAATGGTTTCTTTTCAGATTAAGACCCTGCGTAAACCTTCTTTACTGTCTCTTGTTGTTCTCATCCTCTGGATACTCAATACAACCGAGAAGGATGCTGGCGTTATTGGCATTTCACCACGTCAGAATATTGCACGTACCTGGAAACTCGGGGTTTATTTTTAAGGGCATTGTTCAGCCTGGAATATGTTATAAAGACCGAATACCTTAGGGAGTGTTCATCTTCGCGAGTTTGGCCTTATATGCATCAGCTCCGAATCATGTCTTTGGTCAAATGTTGGGTTTGCCCGGCTCCCGTGTTTGGTACCTTACGTTCCGCTCTATCGGTTAAGGCGGCACTGGGAGAACTACTATGATTGTGCCCTGGTTCATCGGGATGAGCACCTCAATAGAGAAAGCCGAAAACTGACTGTCATGATAAAGCGTGAGCCTGGTCAACCACTCGATGACTTAGCAGAATCTTCGGGATTCCTCTGCATTAACGAAGGGCCATTTCCCGGTCATGTACGTACGCGCACCGTCTTCGGACGAGTGCGGAGGTACCAGGGGCTATATTGTAGCCCCACCGTCAAACTCCTATGGCTAAGTGAAATTGTCAAAGCAATATAGTCTGATTGCCTCGTTCGCTGTGCCACCACCTCCTTAATGGACCAACATGTTGGATCAAGTGTGAATACGCATTTTTTGCGAACACCCCCGCATTATATGCGTGGAGGCTGAAGCCGACGACCACAAACTTTCAGGTTATATACATATATAAATAAACGGCCGCACAGGAGGCATCATAATACTTTCTGGCAAAAGTATAAACACAACCTTTATAATTCAATAAAACATTGTTTTTACAATGGGAATACATGTCACTAGAACATAATATTCTTCAAGCACTGAGCCTCTATTGAACGAGCGCCTTCAAGGACTTCTTCAAAGTAGTGCTCGACAGGTACCCGCCTACGGCCGAACTTTGGGTTGTAATAGCGGTGGCCTCCATCTCTGCCCAGTATGTCTTGACACGGGCAAGTGCCATACGTGCACCCTCTATGCACGCCGACCTCTTCATAGCGTCGATGTGCGGCACAGCTCTAAGGAACTGTTGCACTAAACTAAAATAACTATTCGGCCTTGGCCCTTCTGGCCACAGATGATCCACAACAGACCTCATGGCGAGCCCGGACAACCTATGGAGCTTGGCCCACTCGGTCATTCTCTCATTCAACAGCAACGGACGCATTGGAACATGGAAGTGTGACCAGAATAGCTTTTCCACTTCACAATCTTTTTGATCCTTGAAGTACTTGGCCGCATCAGCAGCACTTGCTGCCAAATCCACGTATGCGTCTGCAGAACTCCATAGTTGATCAAGAGGGGCATAATTTGGATCTCCGAACTTCGTCCGCAATGAAAAGGGCTTCCCAGCCGCGATATCTCCAGCTTGACGCAGCTCCTCCTTTGCCGCCCTGATTTTAGAGCGGGTGTCGGTATCAAAACCGGCGGATCTCGGGTAGGGGGTCCCGAACTGGCGTCTAGGCCGGATGGTAACAGGAGGCAGGGGACACGAAGTTTTACCCAGGTTCGGGCCCTCTCGATGGAGGTAAAACCCTACGTCCTGCTTGATTAATATTGATGATATGGGTAGTACAAGAGTTGATCTACCATGAGATCAGAGAGGCTAAACCCTAGAAGCTAGCCTATGGTATGATTGTAGATGTGTATGTTGTCCTACGGACTAGAACCCTCTGGTTTATATAGACACTGGATAGGGTTAGGGTTACATAGAGTCGGTTACAATGGTAGGAGATCTGAACATCCGTATCGCCAAGCTTGCCTTCCACGCTAAGGAAAATCCCTTCCGGACACGGGACGGAGTCTTCAGTCTTGTATGTTCATAGTCCAGGAGTCCGGCTGAAGGTATAATTTGGCTACCCGAGCACCCCCTAATCCAGGACTCCCTCAGTAGCCCCTGAACCAGGCTTCAATGACGACGAGTCCGACGCGCAAATTGTCTTCGGCATAGCAAGGCGGGTTCCTCCTCCAAGCACTTCATAGAAGATTTTGAACACAAAGATAGTGTCCTTGTCTGCAAAATAAGTTTCCATAGATTGCCATAGAGAGAATAATCATATTAATACAAATCTAATCTGCTGACGTATTCCATGGTGCGACACGCCACGGCCAAGCCTTTATCCAAATCCTTTCATTATCCCACCTCAGCGCGTTATGCGAGGCGGTTTCCTTGGCACGTCTTCTCAAAGCAGAGATCGTGTCCCTCCAGGTTTCTCATTAATACAGGCGTTGGTAACCCAACCACGCCTTTGATTACGGCGCTTGGAGATAAGCAAGTTTTACCAGGCTGGTGGGGGCATGCAGTCGCACCCACCCATATAAGGGGATAAGGATCCACCTTTTCACCCACGCCTTCTTCCTCCTTTGCCTATCCATTCTTGCACACTCGAGCTCCAGCGCCCAAGTCCGCACTACCACCTCGACCTTCTCCAGTCATGTCCGGAGCGGGAGGCAAGTGGATGGTCTCCTCCGTCATGGAGGGACACATAAAAAATCTGAGGAAGGCCGGATATCTGGCCAGCGACATCGCGCACCGACTCCCCGAGAAGGGGCAGCTCATCCCTACTCCTAGGCCCCATGAGAGGGTGGTATTTCTCCCCCATTTCCTCCGCGGACTGGGCTTCCCTCTACATCCATTTATCCGGGGGCTCATGTTCTAGTACGACCTGGATTTCCACGATCTGGCCCCGAACTTCGTCCTCAACATCTCGGTGTTTATCGTCGTGTGCGAGGCTTTCCTCCGCATCCGCCCTCATTTCAGCTTATGGCTAAAGACCTTCAACGTCAAGCCGAAGGTGGTGCGCGGCAGCCAGGCGGAGTGCGGCGGTACCATGGTTGGAAAGATGGCCAACGTCCTGTGGCTCGAGGGCTCCTTGGTGGTGACCCTGAAGGGGTGGCAATCAGGGTGGTTTTACATCACCAAGCCGTGCGACCCCGAATGGGTCGTAGCCCCCGAGTTTCGTTCCGGACCCCCTACATGGCTCACCTCCTGGAAGGAGACCGGCCTGTCGTGGGGTAAAAAAGGAGAGCTGACCGGACTCCAAACATGCATCCAAACCCTGGTGGACAAGAAGCTCAAGCTTGTCAACGTAGTCTAGGTTATGCTCATCCGCTTGATCCTCCTGTGTCAATGACGGGCCTTCAACCTGTGGGAGTTCGACCCGGCGCAGCATCAAACTCTAAACAGGCTCTTTGACGCGACGTACGAAGATGCCTGGAGGGTGCTTTTCAAGGGCGCCGAGGCTCCCGCATCCGCTGCCGAGGATCACGGATTCAGTACTCAGCATCACGCTCATGCGGTAAGCCGTTTTTGTCCTTTTACAGGGTATCAGTTTTTCATAGTTTGACTCTATGCGAGATCTGAGTTCCCTTATCTTTGATAGAATTGGGTGGCGATGTCCGGACAGATCAACTATCCGGCTCCTTTGCCCGAAGGCCCAGCGGACGCTCGCTTGGCGAAGCTGCTGGTTCCGGCACCCTATGTGGTGCCAGAGAAGAAGGCCACGAAAAGGGCCACGGGGACTCGAAAGAGTGCCCGGCGCCAGGAGGTGTCGGATTCGTCATCCGACGGTCCCGAAGCGCATTCCTCTCGTGAAGATGAGGAGGAAGAAGAAGAGACCTCTCCCCCTCCAGTGGGAGGAGAGAAGAAAAGGAAGGTCGCCCTCTCCGAGGAGGCCGGAGGGTCCAAGAAGGGGAAAACCCTTCCTCCGGACTGCTCCACCGACACCGACGACGACGAAGAGGAGTGGCAGCCTAGGGCCAAGCCCCTGGTGAAATCGTAAGTGTCCGGATACCGGGGTAATTCATAGTATTCGTTTTTTGCACAGCTTTTCCTCATGTCGAATATGTTTATGCAGCCCCACCAAAGACTGACTCGACGCATCGTCGAGCGGTTCACTGGACCCGTCGGAGGTGAACTCGCTTCCGACGGCTTCATCCCCCTGCCCTGCGGACGACACCGAAGTGTTGTCCCAACAGGTTCGAAGCCGGGAGGAGGTGGTCCTGGAGGCGCCGCAAGGCGACCTCCCGGACTCTAGGAGTAAAGGGGATGAAACCCCCCAGGGCTCCAAGTCCGGCTTGAGGCCGGACACAGCTCCGGAATCTTCAAGGGTTCCAGAGTTCAGCGGGCGACCTCCTTCCAAGAGGAGCAAGCCTACCGTGCCGGTGGCCTCCGTCCAACCGGAGGCGCTGGACAATATGTTGGAGGCGCTCCAAGGTGCCTCCATCGATGAGGGGCACTGCACTATTTTGAGTGCGGTGATCCAGAAGGTTCAGTCCGCCAAAAGCAGACTGACTGAAGCTTGTACATGCCTTTTAACAGGCTTTGAGGTAAGTAAAGAATTTTCAAATAATGTTACCGCATAGATAGTAGCCCCTGATGCTCTGTTGGTCGTTCAGCAAGAAAAGCCGAATAGAGGATCAAAGAATTCGCAGGACTTTAACAAAAGGAGTCAATATGCGTATGCAGGCTTCTCTGCTAGCGTCCGCCGCACTGACTGCCGAAGTAGACGTGCTGAAGCAGAGTCTCGAGAAGTCCGAGCAAGAGCTTGGGCGTGCCAAGAAGCAGCTCGAGGAGAAGGAAGGTAAGAAATACCCTGTTTGAATATGTATATAAAAAGGTGCAATTGCAAAAAATGATAGGATTGACATGTCTATTGCAGGGTCCATGTCTGAGGTGGCGACCCTTAAGCAAGTCCTGCTCGAGGCCGAGAAGAGTGCGGCCGTGGAGCGCACCGAGCGGGAGAGGTATGAGGCTGAGGTTGGCAAGGTGCGACAAGAGCTCCAGGTTCTCATGAAGAAACATGAGAGTTTGGAGCTTGACTCAAAGACGCGAGCGTCCGAGCTTGCGGCAGCTATAGAAAATGCCAAGTATGCCAAGGCCGAGTCCCAGAAGACCCTCCAGGAGTTGGATGAGGTGAAGATGATTGCGGCGGGTAAGGCATTCTTTATGCAAAGCAAACGCATCAACGTGAGTTACCTGTTACTTACCCGAATCCGAAAGCTCTCCAGGAGCGTTCAAAGATCTTCCCCGGAGTGTATCTGATGCCGCCGCATTCTATCGAGCTGAGGAGCGCAGCTCGATGGAGAAGGTGTTCTGGTCTCAGTACGCTGAGGCCGGACACCCCGTGCCCCTGAGCGACCAGCTGAAGCAACTGGTCGAGCTCCACAAGGCGGCCGAACAGGCCGTGAAGGGCCTCCTAGTTCTGTTGTGGCCTGGAGAGGCTCTGCCTGGGAGCTATTTCGGGCTGGTGCGACGGCTGGTGGAGGCCTGTCCGAGGCTTGAAGACATCAAGCGCTCCGTCTGCATTGAAGGTGCCCGTAGGTCCCTTGCCCGTGCTAAGGTGCACTGGGCAAGCTGGATGCAGAGAAGCTTGTGAAGGAGGAGCCACCGCCGGGGAGAGAGCATCGCAAGCCCGAGAATTATTATAAGGATGTTCTGAAGGGTGCCCGCCTTGTTGCGGATGAATGTACCAAGGACGTATTCTTTGAGTAAAACCCGCTCGTGTTATCCTGTGCGCTGAAAACTTGTTCATATGCGCTAAGCAATGCTGCTTGAATTTAAAATATTACCTTCTATGCGGCTGTTTGTCAATACTGAGAGATGGCGAGTCGTCGGCTTCTGCCCCATTGCCGCTAGTGCTGGGGTGTTCGGGGATAAACCTGGGCGCTCTTTTTCCCATATTTGGGTCCTTTGAGGGAGGCGCTCAGCCCAACGAACGAGGCAATCGGACTATAATGCGTGAACACTCTCACTTAGCCATAGAATTCTGTAATTTTAAATTTCGGCGAAGCCCCTAGTATTCGGAAGACCGATTTCGGGGCGCTATCCCCGCCTTGGCCGGACAGAGCTGACTCCTCGCCCGAAGCGGCATAAGTCTTTAGGGACTCGAAAAAACCTCTCGAACAGCGACCAGCTCTCGCTTCATCATGACAGTCAGTTTTAGCTTTCTCCACTGAGCTGCTCGGCCCAGCTCAACTGGGGCACAATCGCAGTGGTTCTCCTAGTGCTACCTTAGCCGATATAGCGGAACGTAAGGCACCAAAACATAGGAGCCGAGCAAACCCAACTATTGACCCAAGACATGATTCGGACCCGATGCATATAATTCTATAAGTTCGGGGTGCCGCACTTGTTAAAGTGTTCGGACTTCTCACACCATGTTGAGGGGTACTGAAGCCCCTGGCGTATTTTGGCCGTACCAAAGTGTACAGGTGCAACATGTCATTAAGGAACATATATATATATATTAAAAAAAGGTAATGCAAAAATAGACAAAAGCTATGCATTGTTCATTAAAATAGCTGCGATCAAAGCAGAACGTTACAAGTGATGCGATAAACGAAAAGTTGGACTATTTAAAATGTCTGCTTCAGGGGCAAGCTGCAGGATAGTATGTGAAACAGGTATACTGCTTGTGAGGAGACCACCTGGGATTTCCATAATGCGGCATGGCTTGTCTGCTTCCCTGGTCCTTGCATCATTTGTGCGGAAATTAAACTGCCGAACAAGCCTTCCAAAGAGTAGAGTCCTGGAAGTAAGAGAAAAGTAAAAACAAGTCTACAGCCCCTGGTGCGGTTTAAGCCGTGTTTTGGGCGTGCCGTGATGGTGCCCCTCCCCCTATGCCCATGGTATTCCTAGGGCGTAGTTATGTACGCGAAGTACTGGCGTCGCCTTTTTGCGGGGGTTGGGGTTGGGGCCGCATTGCTACGCCTGCTCAGAATGTGCCAGGCGGTCTTGTTGTAGGTTAATCTGGGCGCGCTTGACTGTGTCCCGACGTTTAATGGCCGGACTGGAGAACTGCCGCGAGAGGCTGCTTTGTACTTCTGCTGCAAGGTCCGCCGTGTGCTCCTCCGTTCGGAGGGAGCGTTCGGTGTTTCCATTGACCTTAATTACTCCTCGAGAGCCTGGCATCGTGAGCTTAAGGTATGCGTAGTGCGGGACCGCATTGAACTTGGCGAATGCGGTTCGCCCGAGCAGTGCATGGTAGCCACTGCGGAACGGGACTATGTCGAAGATTAACTCCTCGCTTCAGAAATTATCCGGAGATCCGAAGACCACTTCAAGTGTGACTGAGCCTGTACAGCTGGCCTCTACACCTGGTATTACGCCTTTAAAGGTCGTTTTGGTGGGCTTAATCCTCGAGGGATCTATGCCCATTTTCCGCACTGTATCCTGGTAAAGCAGGTTCAGGCTACTGCCGCCGTCCATAAGGACTCTAGTGAGATGAAATCCATCAATAATTGGGTTGAGAACCAATGCGGCGAATCCGCCATGACGGATGCTAGTGGGATGGTCTCTTCGATCAAAGGTGATCGGGCAGGAGGACCATGGGTTGAACTTTGGGGCGACTGGCTCTACCGTGTATACGTCCCTTAACACGCGCTTCCGCACCCTCTTGGGGACGTGGGTGGCGTATATCATGTTCACCATCCGCACTTGTGGGGGAAAACCCTTTTATCCATTGTTGTTCGGCGGCCGGGGCTCCTCGTCGTCATCCCTATGCAACCCCTTGTCTTCATTGTTGGCGCTTAATCTGCCTGCCTGCTTGAACAACCAACAGTCCCTGTTGGTGTGATTGGCCGGCTTTTCGGGGGTGCCATGTATCTGGCACAAGCGGTCGAGTATTCGGACCAAGCTGGACGGGCCCCTGGGATTCCTTTTGAATGATTTTTTCCGCTGACCAGATTTAGAGCCTCTGAATCCGGCATTAACTGCCGTATCCTTAGCATTGTCGCCGTTGATGCGGCGCTTCTGTTGGTTGCGACGCGACCTGCCACTAATGTCCCTGGTGTCCGAACGACCAGGGTTCTTGGTCATATTGTTGCTATGAGCAAGGCAGCTATCTTCTCCCGCGCAAAAGCGGGTCATGAGTGCCATGAGTGCTGCCATAGATTTCGGCTTCTCTTGTCCTAGGTGCCGGGCAAGCCACTCATCACGGATATTATGCTTGAAGGATGCTAAGGCCTCTGCGTCCGGACAGTCGAGATTTCATTTTTCTTGTTAGGAACCGTGTCCAGAATTGCCTGGCCGATTCGTCTGGCTGCTGAATTACGTGGCTTAGGTCGTCAGCGTCTGGGGGTCGCACATAAGTGCCCTGGAAATTGTCGAGGAATGCGGCTACCAGGTCCTCCCAACAGCTGATTGACCCTGTTGGCAGGCTGTTAACCCACTGCCGGGCTGGTCCTTTAAGCTTGAGTGGGAGGTATTTGATGGCGTGGAAATCATCGCCGCGGGCCATGCGGATATGAAGGAGATAATCCTCAATCCATACCGCGGGATCTGTTGAGCCATCATATGATTTGAATTTTACGGGTTTGAAACCCTCGGGGATTTGATGATCCATTATTTCGTCTATGAAGCATAATGGGTGTGCGGCGCCTCTGTATTGGGCGATATCATGACGTAGCTCCAATGAGCTTTGTCTACTATGTTCGGCCCTGCCGAATTTGTGGCCAGCGTGACGGCTGTCATCTCGAGCCGTGGGGTGCCTACGCGATCCGTAGATCGATCTTGTTTGCCTTGTCTTGTCCTCCAACATGTCTCATAAGTCCGACGCATGTTCTCGTGCCTTGGTACGGGGTGCTGCTTGGGTGGAGGGCCATGAGGCCTCTCTGGCCGCCAAGGTGGCCTGTCGGCCGCGTCGAGTGCTTCCTCCTCTAATCGGGGTAGCAACCTGCGCTTTGGGTAGCACTTGGAGGGGAGTTAGGGTTTATGCTCTTCGGCTGCAAGGACTTCAGTCCATCTATCGACTAGCCGATCTTGATCAGCTTTAAGCTGTTGCTGTTTTTCTTGAGGCTTCTTGCCGTGGCCATAAGCCTGCGTTGAAAACGCTCTTGTTCGGCGGGATCCTCTGCCACGGCGAATTCGTCATTGTCGAGGCTTGCCTCGTCTTCAGAGGGAGGCATACAATTATTGTCCTCGACCTCTCTGTCGGCCGCTCTCTCGTGAGGGCTGGTTTCTCCATCCTCCTGTGCTAAATCTTGCTCGAGGGGATATTCTTCGGCGCTTTCCGGGGTATTATTATCTCCCGTGCTGGAATCGCAATTTTTGTGTTGGCGGGATTTTGAGCGGCGCCGCTGACGCTGGCGCTTTTGCTGTTTCTTGGAGGGGTCATCCCCCACTGTTCCATCGCCCTCTCCCTCTTTTGGGGTGTCCACCATGTATATGGCATATGACGAGGTGGCTTTCCAGGGCCTAGTAGGCGCTGGTTCTTCATCGTCTCCTTCATCGGTGTCCATACCGTCGATGTCCTCGGAGTCGAAGTCGAGCATGTCGGCTAAGTTGTCGACAGTGGCTACAAAGTGGGTGGTGGGTGGGTTTTGAATTTCTTCATCGTCCGTACCCCAACCTTGCTGACCATAGTCTGGCCAGGGCTCTCCTGACAAAGAGAGAGACTTCAGTGATTTCAGGATATCGCCGAAAGGCGAGTGCTGAAAGACGTCCGTGGCCGTGAACTCCATGATCGGCGCCCAATCGGATTCGCTCGGTAGGGGCGCAGAGGGTTCGGAGTCCGGAGAAGAATCCGGCTCCATGGAGTCACGAGTCTTGCAGAGTACGGGGCTGGTGTTCGGCTCAACCGCCATTGGGATCGCAGCCCCCGAGGTGGCGTCCAACCGCCCATCCTCGATTGGCACGGTCGGCTCCAAACTAGGGGTCGGAGCCGATGCGGGTGCGGCCTCCAGGGCTCTGTTCGGCGGCAGAGCTAGATCATGCTCGTCGTGACAGTGCGGCGCGCTCGGCAGTGGTTCGAATCCATCGAAGATCAAGTCCCCATGGATGTCGGCCGTGTAGTTTAAACTTCCGAATCTGACCTGACGGCCAGGGGCATACCTTTTGATCTGCTCTAGATGGCCAAGTGAATCGGCCCATAGCGCAAAGCCATCAAAGACGAAGATCTGTCCGGGGAGGAAGGTCTCACCCTGGACTGCATCGCCATTGATGATCGTAGGAGCCATCGGGCCTGACGGTGACGGCGCAGAGGAACTCTCAATGAAAGCACCAATGTCGGTGTCAAAACCGGCAGATCTCGGGTAGGGGGTCCCGAACTGTGCGTCTAGGCCAGATGGTAACAGGAGGCAGGGGACACAAAGTTTTACCCAGGTTCGGGCCCTCTCGATGGAGGTAAAACCCTACGTCCTGCTTGATTGATATTGATGATATGGGTAGTACAAGAGTTGATCTACCACGAGATCAGAGAGGCTAAACCCTAGAAGCTAGCCTATGGTATGATTGTAGATGTGTATGTTGTCCTACGGACTAGAACCCTCCGGTTTATATAGACACCGGATAGGGTTAGGGTTACATAGAGTGGGTTACAATGGTAGGAGATCTGAACATCCGTATCTCCAAGCTTGCCTTCCACGCCAAGGAAAATCCCTTCCAGACACGGGACGGAGTCTTCAATCTTGTATCTTCATAGTCCAGGAGTCCGGCTGAAGGTATAATTCGGCTACCCGAACACCCCCTAATCCAGGACTCCCTCAGCGGGCTTCCTTAGCCGTTACCATGGCCTTCTCTAGGTCTATCGCCTTCGCTCGGCTTTCTTTTTCAAGAAGCTGGTAACGGTCAGTGGCATCTTTCAACACAATGGCCATCTTGGCTATTTTTTTCTTTGCTTTGGCAATGCACAGCCTGTTCGGCTCTCAGCTCTTCGACCGCCTTTAGAGTGGCCGCATCACTATTCCTGGCTTGTTCCTTGGCTCGGGCAAGTTCCGCCCAAAGGGTCTCCACGGCGGCAGCTCCATCTGCAGTCACAACATATTAAAGATACTAGCATCATGATCCTCTTACTATGTGTTGATCACCGGAGAAATCACATACCCTGTGCCTCGTCGAGCCGCTTGTTGACAAGCACGATGTCGACATCAGCCGCATCAAGTTGCCGCTTAAGCTCGGCAACCTCACCAGTCCGGCTAGCCACCAGACCTTCCGCCACCTGCATATGAAGGCGGCCTGATTATTCCTGGGACTATGATCCTTTATTTGCTGCCGCTCTCGACAGCAACCAGAGCCTCAGGGGCTACTATCTGCATAGGGCACACCCAACATGTGCGGTACCGTCTAAAACATACACTATTTCACGTACCTCAAAGCCTTTCAGCAGACTCATCAAAGCTTCATGCAACCCACTTTCGGCGGATGAAATCCTCTCAATCACCGTGCCCATTAGTGTACGATGCACTTCTGAGATGGACGCTTGCTCCAGTAGATCCCTCAGTGCGTCCGATCGCACACCGGATGGTTCCGGACTCTTTCTGTTGCTATCTTTAGGAGCCGAATACTGAGGGCTTCGGGTTGCCGAAGGATTACCCTCTGGCCTTGGGGGATCAAGAGAAACCCTCCGGGAAGACACTTCAGGGTCGCCCGCCTCATGAGGCGGGGTGGCATGGGGAGGTGTTTTGCTCTCCATCATCTCCGGAAGAAGATCCCCCGAAGACGAACTCTGTCAAGAAGGGCTACGATCCGAACTACAAGATACATGCTTCGGTTATTGTCTTCAGAAGTAATGCAGGATATTTTTACTATTAAAGTACTTTTTGTTTACTTACAGCTCGGTAGAGTGTTGATCCCCTTGCGGGCACTGTGCGGCAAGAGTACCCTCTGAGGCAGGACCCCCCGGCGAAGATTTCTTCCCCCGTTTGGAAACCTTTGTTTCCGGGTCTTCAGAGGTGGTCCTCTTCCTTCCTTGAGGAGAAGGAATTTCAGATTCTTCTCCCTGGTTATCCTCCTTCACGGGGGCGCTAATTCCCCCGGTTTGGATGAATAATGAGTGAGGCCTGCTCTCAGCCTCTTTATTCCCCCCTTTATCTTCCCCTAAGGGTGCCTCATAAGGCGCCGGCTCGAGCATTCTGGCTAGTACTGGATCGGCCGAGCCTTCGGGAAGGGGGGCCAAACACCTGATCATCTTCGCCTTTGTTACCCAGTCATGGTCAAATAGCGACTTTTTCAGAATGATGTTATGATAAATAAAAAGACAACATGTTCAGCCACGCAATTACTTACTTGGGTATCTGGGCGATTACAACTCAGACCCGCATCCTCGGTGGTGTCCGGACACCTTATTTGTGGTCCGAGGAACAATTTGTACATATCTTTGAGCGTCATGCCGAGGAAGTGCTGAATAGTTCGCGGTCCTTCTGGGTTGAACTCCCACATACGGAGGGGTCGACGTTTGCAAGGCAGGACTCAACAAACTAGCATGACTTGCATTACTGTGACCAGGCTGACATCTCTCTCTAAGAGATCTCGGATGCGACTCTGCAACATCGGCACATCATTTACTGGCCCCCAGTCCAGCCCCTTGTTGATCCATGACGTCAGTTGTGATGGGGGGTCCGAGCAGAAGGCTGGGGCGGATACCCACTTGGGACTCTGGGGAGCTGTGATATAAAACCACTCCCGTTGCCATAAACTGGACACCTCTGGGAAGGAACCCTCTCACGGAACATCAGTGCTTTTTCTTATTACGGCTCCTCCACACTCTGCGTGTCACCCCTCGATCATCTTCGGCTTCACATTGTAAGTCTTGAGCCACAGGCCAAAGTGTGGGGTAATGCGGAGGAAGGCCTCACACACGACGATAAACGACGAGATGAGAAGGAGGGAATCCGGGGCCAGGTCATGGAAATCCAGCCCATAATAAAACATGAGCCCCCTAACAAAGGGATCCAGAGCGAGGCCTAGCCCTTGGAGAAAGTGAGAGATGAATACAACACTCTCGCCAAGTTCGGGAGTGGGAATGACCTGCCCTCGAGCAGGCAGCCTGTGCCAGATTTCGCTGGTCAAATACTTGGCCTCTCTTAGCTTCTTGATGTCTTCCTCTCTGACATAGGAAGGCATCCACCGACCTTGAAGTTCTGAAGCGCCTGACCTGAGCCTTGGGTGTTGGAACCCGAGGCGGGGGAAGGATTCGATTGAGTACGAGAGGGAAAAAGGACAGGCCTTGGCCTCTTTATAAATAGGGTGAATATCAAGCGTCCTCCTTGTGGCCATTTCGGACTTGCCTAAAATCAAGGAGTCATACCAACGGGCACGATCGGGTTACCCATGTCTGGATTCATGAGAATCCTGTAATAAGGGGGACATGATCTTTGCTTCGACAAGACGTGTCAAGAAAACCGCATCACGATATGTGCAGTGCTGGTTGAGAAAAATGGTTCAAATAATGACCGGGCCATGGCATGATGTCATGCTGTTAGACGTGTCAGCAGATTAGATTTGTGGAAATATTTTTCTCTCTACGGTGGTATGTGGAAGTTGTTTTGCAGAGCCGGACACTATCCTCGTGTTCAAAATCTTCTATGAAGTATTCGGGGGAAGAACCCGCCTTGCAATGCCGAAGACAAATCTGCGCGCCGGACTCATCGTCATTGACGCCTGGTTCAGGGGCTACTAAGGGAGTCCTTGATTAGGGGGTCTCCGGACAGCCGGACTATATCCTTTGGCCGGAC
This sequence comes from Triticum dicoccoides, assembly GCF_002162155.2. Taxonomy (NCBI): domain Eukaryota; kingdom Viridiplantae; phylum Streptophyta; class Magnoliopsida; order Poales; family Poaceae; genus Triticum; species Triticum dicoccoides. The sequence continues at coordinate 701,022,005 of NC_041382.1, read as the reverse complement.
TGTTGGACTATGAAGATACAAGATTGAAGACTTCGTCCCGTGTCCGGATGGGACTCTCCTTGGTGTGGAAGGCAAGCTTGGCAATAAAGATATGTAGATCTTCTTCCTTGTAACCGACTCTGTGTAACCCTAGCCCCCTCCGGTGTCTATATAAACCGGAGGGTTTAGTCCGTAGGACAAGATACAATCATACCATAGGCTAGCTTCTAGGGTTTAGCCTCTACGATCTCATGGTAGATCAACTCTTGTAATACTCATATCATCAAGATCAATCAAGCAGGACGTAGGGTATTACCTCCATCAAGAGGGCCCGAACCTGGGTAAACATCGTGTCCCCTGCCTCCTATTACCATCCGCCTTAGACGCACATTTCGGGACCCCCTACCCGAGATCCGCCGGTTTTGACACCGACAGGGACACCAAGGAAGCCTTGATGACGCTCAAGCTCGCCCTCAAGACCGCCGCAACAGCGCAGCCCGCCGACGCGGATACCTCCAAGGCCAACAGAACTGCGCCAACCAAGAACAAGCAGTTTTTCACTCAGGACAAGGCAGAAAGCAAGCGAGTGCCAGTGGAGGAGGATGGGTCCTCAGGGGCAACCTTTACCATAGGCGCCAACCTCAAGCCTGGTCAGGAAGAGGCGCTAGTGAAGTTCTTGCGAGCGAACAAGGAAGTGTTCGCTTGGGAGCCCGATCAGCTGGTGGGGGTCCCAAGAGGGGTGGTAGAGCACCAGCTGAAGGTGTGCCCCAACGTACGCCCCGTGAAGCAGAAGGCGAGGCGGCAGTCCACGGAGAAGCAAGCTTTCATCGTCCAAGAAACCCACAAGTTGGAGGCTGCGGGTGTCACTCGCGAGGTTCGGTACCCCGAGTGGCTGGAGAACCCTGTCGTCGTCCCCAAGAAAGGCGGGAAGGAGCGGATGTGCGTCGACTTCACCAACCTCAACAAGGCCTGCCCCCAAGATCCGTTCCAGCTTCCACGCATTGACCAAATCGTCGACTCCACTGCCGAGTGCGACTTGCTGTCCTTCTTGGATGCGTTTTTAGGATATCACCAGATCAAGATGGCGGTAGAAGATGTGGAGAAGACAGCCTTCCTTACCCCATGTGGGGTGTACTGCTACACTTGCATGCCTTTGGGACTGCGCAACGCAGGCGCAACCTTCCAGCGGCTCATGCACATCGCCTTGGTTCGGCAGCTCGGGAGGAACGCTGAAACCTACGTCGACGACAACGTGGTGAAGTCTTGGGAGGCAAGGACCTTGATCCAAGTTCTGGAGGAGACCTTTGAAAGCCTCCTCCAGGTGTACTTGCGGCTCAACCCGAAGAAGTGCATGTTTGGCATCCCTTCCGACAAGCTGCTAGGCTTCCTTATGTCCCACAGGGGGATCGAGGCCAACTCAGAGAAGGTCAAGGCCATTGAAGACATGAGTCCACCACAAACCCTCAAGGAAATGCAGAAGCTTGCTGGACGGGTGACTTCATTGGGACGCTTTATTTCCAAGTTGGGAGAGCATGCCCTACCCTTCTTCAAGCTGATGAAGAAGAAGGGCCCATTCTAGTGGACCCTGGAGGCCGACCGAGCATTTCAAGACCTCAAGAGATACCTGACTAGCCCTCCAGTGATGGTGGCATCGCGACCTCTCGAGCCCCTAGTGCTTTATCTTCCCGCCACTCCCTACTCCGCCAGCGCGGCTCTAGTGGCGGTTCGGGAAGAACACCAGGCCAAGGGCACATCGCTCCGAGCTACGCCCCCAGTAGGGACGATGCAAGACCAGGAGGGCGCCACAAGGGCCGCAGCAGCGACAACAGAGGATCAAGCTCAGCAGGACGACGCCCCCGAACCCGCAAAGGCCCCGACAGGCGATCAAGAATTGGGGGCTCAACCACCTCAGGAGGCACCCGAACTCCCGGAAGGTGCAAGCCTCGTCAGTGCGCCTACCCTCATTGAGCACCCGGTATACTTCGTTAGCACGGGGTTGCAGGATGCAAGAGGATGGTACCCCATGCCTCAGAAGCTCCTACTTGCGCTCCTGGTGGCCTCGCGCAAGCTGCAGCACTACTTCCAAGGCCACCCCATCAAGGTCGTCTCGGCCCTCATCCTCATCACGACCATCGCCAAGGCCTAGCACCTCCTCGCTGTCGTTGACCTCTGGGCAGCACCCAGCACGGCGACCATCTTCCCCAAACACCCTCACATAGAGGGTCGCGTCACTATTGTACCTAAAATGGTGGGTGCACCGCCTGCCCAGGCCGGGCGTGCGGGAAAACATCTGCCAACCGTGGGCCAGAGCTCTGTTGCCTGCGGTGGAGACCTCGACCGTGACCCAAGAAGCCCTGCTGCAGCAATCGTCCACCTGCAGCCAGAACCTGCCTGGACCAGAGGCTGGCAGCTCATCGAAGAAGAAACGTGGGAGCTGAAGCCAGTTGCCGGCCAGGTTCTCCGACCAGATGACGAACTCCGGCAGCACCTCCGCCGAGTGGAAGCGCGGCCGGGGAGGCCACGTGACCACGGTACGTCTCCCTTCATCAGCAGGAGTGCCACGACCAGAGCGACCCCTGCCACGCGGAGCGGCACCGCCACGGCTGCACGGGGCCGTAGCGGGGGTCGCGGTGTGCTTGCAAGGACGGCCGCGTCCACACTTGGGCACCGGAGAGCTGGGCCCCTAGCAAGGGGCCTTCCCCTTATCCACGGCGGAGAACCTCTTCGACGGTGCCATGGGTGTCGCAACTGATGATGGAGCAATGGGGAAGAAGCGAGCGGAATGGGAAGGGATGGGCGACGGGGCCTCTGCCCCCTCCGCATTTATAAGCAGAAGAAGGCCAACCAGCGCCCCCACGATCACAGGGACTCGCCAAATAGGGCCGTTGTCGAGGTGATGTGGGGAAGCGGAGACGCCCACATTCAATCAACCGCCATGCATCAACCAAGGCCGCAGGCTATTGGGGCCCACGGTGCTCTGCACTTGCCCCCTTGGCTTCACCTCGAAGCCAAGCCCGAGCGCGCCTTGGGCCCGGGGCCTACTGTCGGCATTCTAGGAACGGGGTCCCCAGACTTACCTGCCAACGGCCCACGGCGTGGTTCTGCGAGCGGGCACGTACGGCCCATCTTCACCAGCAAGGACTCAAGACCCTCGCGAGGGGCCAAGCCTCGCGAGGCGGACGACACAAGACCTCCTTAGGAGCGGCCTCACCAAGCTGGCTCACGAGGGGCGACGAGATCATGGCAAGACAAACCTCGTGAGGTTCCAGTGACGTGAGCCATGACGATCGAGACTAGGTGGGTGCCAGCACGCATACTATCCTTGTTTCCTCTTTGGTGCTAAGAAGGCAAGTGCAGACGCAGAGTAGCGAGGCGTCAAGCAAAGGTTTCCATATCGGTGCAACGAGACCAAGACTAGTAGGACGGCAAGACGGAGGTCACCATGGAGCCCAAGACGGCGTCACCACCAGAGCCTTTGGCAGGAGAAGACTGCTTTTGTCAGGATAAGCTGTACTAGCTGTCCCCTTTTGGATTCTCCGTTGTTGGCTCCCTTCCCGCTCAATATTTGGGGAGAGGACCAGGGCCTCTATAAATAGGACTAGCCACCACCATATCTAGAGAGAGGGATTCGAACAACCACAAGTTCTCCAAGCACAAGAACACCTCACCTCAGGAGGCTGTTCTTCCCCCTTGTACTGTTCATCCTCAGCCAAAGAGGCAATCCACCATCACCACACTGGAGTAGGCTATTACACCACAACGGTGGCCCGAACCAGTATAAATCTTTTGTCCTTTGTGTTGCGAGTTTGTCGATATTAGCGAAGCTAGGACGTGGATCGGTAGGGGGAGATCTTCGCGTGCACCCGAGTGTTCGAACCTTGAGGGTTTCGCCAGAACCCATGATCCGACACTCCTTGGCTCGGGAGGCGTCTAGGAACTGCCAAAAATCGTTAGGAAACTCTTATTCTTCCAAGCCCTAGTCGCAGGCGCAGCCGGCCACAACCCAGCGCTTCACATCAGGGTACCCGAGGGGCACGGATTGAGAGAGGTGCGCCTGCTTGCAAGCTTGAGTGAGGGTGCCTCACGAAGAAAAGGAAAAACGCTCATGAGGGCACCTGTCCAGCCCCCTCGCGAGGCATGCGAGGGAGACCATGGGTCAAAACAAGGAACCGAGGGCAGAAACGGAGGCAAAAAGGCGATGGAACCAAGCCGGCAAGGAATGCCAGTAATCAAATTTTTATTAAAGAGGGGCAAGTCAACTACGGAAAGCAATGAAAAGCCACGTCCGGCACCTAGTCTAGTCTTCTCATTAGCGCGGAGCTAAGTGCTGCCACTAGGACGTGGGAGGGAGCCCCCGAGGCCCGAGGGTGGCTCTCTAGAGGCTTCGAGGCGTGTACGACCCCACTCATTATTACGTGAGAGTGTCACGGGCGGAGACCTTCATAGGCGCGAGCCTTGATTCATATCGCCAGACGAGGGGCCCGCCTTGCGCCACCCTCGACCACCGTTGGGGCGTCCAAAAACTAGGACGAGACCAAGGGGCAGAGGGGACGCCAGCGGCGCACTCTGCAACCATGGGTCCTTTGCCGGGGGGGGAGGGCTCGGCGGCACCTCCCCGGCAGAGGACCTCCCTCCGGGTGACGCCCTGTCCCGTGTGACATGAGGGTGGGCCTTGCTCCAGACCCCTTCTGCGCAGCCCCGAGTGTGCCGCCCCTGGCTGGGGTGGAGCCGCAGCGCTGGGGGCTCCATATGCCGACACGGCCTGGTCCACCTGTGATCCATGGTTAGCGTAATCCTGCTCCTGAGTTATTAGCGGTACCCGGCGGTGGTTGGCGTTGGTGGGTCGGCGAGGCTCTTGGGTGGCTCATAGAAGGCCTCGACTTCCAACATCTCTTCTTCCCAGCCCGGCTCGTTGGCGGAGTTCCTGCAGTTGGACAGGTGCCCTCGTGTCCTAGGAATAATGCAGCCCTAGGGGCGCTCCCAGCTGAATAAGCTTTGGAAAGTGTCACCTGGTTTCGTTGTCGAAGGAGTGTTGGGGTAGGTGAAGGTGCGCGCTGAAGAAGTCGCTCCTCATGAGCCGCCAAGACCCTGAGCCTCGGGAGGCCATGGGGGCTCAGGTGGCTCCCTGAGGACCGTCTCCATCTCTGCCAGGACCGCATGATGCCTTGCCTCCTGGGTTGCCAGGATGCTTCATAGGTTGCACTGGAAGGCGGCTGCCACGCTCGGCAGGCCAAACGGCATGCGAACATAGCTGGGAGGTGTACCCTCGCACCGGCCAGCGCGCGAAGGCCAGAAGCGCCCCTAAGATGCGGCCTGGTCCACCTATGATCCATGGTTAGCGTAATCCTGCTCCTGAATTATCAGCGGTACCCAGTGGTGGTTGGCGTCGGTAGGTCGGCGAGGCTCTTGGGTGGCTCGTAGAAGGCCTCGGCTTCCAACATCTCTTCTTCCCAGCCCGTCTCGTCGGCAGAGTTCCTGCAGCTGGACAGGTGCCCTCGCGTCCTAGGAATAATGCAGCCCTAGGGGCGCTCCCAGCTGAATAAGCTTTGGAAAGTGTTACCTGGTTTCATTGCCGAATGAGCATTGGGGTAGGTGAAGGTGCGCGCTAAAGAAGTCGCTCCTCATGAGCCGCCAAGACCCTGAGCCTCGGGAGGCTCTGGGGGCTCAAGTGGCTCCCTAAGGACCGTCTCCATCTCTGCCAGGACCGCATGATGCCTGGCCTCCTGGGTTGCCAGGATGCTTCGTAGGTTGCGCTGGAAGGCGGCTGCCACGCTCGGCAGGCCAAACGGCATGCGAACGTAGTTGTGAGGTGGACCCTCACACCGGCCAGCGCACGAAGGCCAGAAGCGCCCCTGAGATGCGTCCCTATTGAGTCTTGGGATGTCAATGCAGACGTGCAGCTCACCACCCTCGCGTGGGTGGGGAGCTGCACCAGGTGGGTGGCGGTCGCCGCGCATTTCCCTTGCTTCCTGAAGCCCTGGGTGGCCTTGACGATGAACTCCTAAGCGCCGGGCGCTCCTCGCCCGGTGCCCTCCTGAGGGAAACGTGCCACCAAGCACGCCTCCACGTGGTGCCCGAGTGCCTCCCTCGTGATGGCGGCTAGGTCTGAGGCCCTCCAGAAGAGAGTCCATGAGCCCTTGCCCGAGGAGGGTGTCGGGCGCGCCTTCCTATACGAGGGAGGGAGGCGCCCCAGGTGCGGGCGTCGATCCTGATGTGGCACCGCTAGAGGCACCACTCCCATGAGGCCCTGTGCGGAGTAGTTGCTTCTTCTCCTTGGGGAAGGCCTCAGGAGGGTACACGCCCTTGCTGTCAGGGTCTTCGATTGCTGCGGCCTAGAAGGCGCGCTCGAGGGAGCACACCGCATCTCTTTCTTCGCAGGGGACTGTGATGATCCCGACACTTCCTGGCATCTTGAGGACATTGTAGCCGTGTTGGGTCACTGCCATGAACTTGGCCAGGGCCGGATACCCGAGGATGGAATTGTACAGCAGGCGGATGTGAGCAACGTCAAAGTCGATGAGCTAAGTGTGGTAGTTGTCGCGCTGACCGAAGGTGACAGGGAGACGAACTTGCCCTATCGTGGTGGTGGAGCCATCGGTCGCTCCTGAGAAGGGCTTAGTAGGATGCAACTGATCATAGGGTACTTGAAGGCTGTAGAACGTCTCGATGGACAGGACACTGAGCCCCACGCTGCAGTCGATGAGGGTCTTGGTGACTTGGTCATTGCTGATGACGGGTGAGCAGAGCATCGGGAGGATGCCCGCAATGGCCTCGAGCTTGCGGAGGGCTGCATTCACCTCACGAGAAAACTGCTTGAAGATGCGTTGGGAAGCCTGGGCCTGAGCTCTGCCCAAGATGCAGGCCGATAGCACGCGGTTCCTGGAAGCCCCCAGCCCACTCGTCCTAATGGTGGTCGCCGTTCCTTCTTGGTGGCGGCTGAGGGAGTCCTGGACTAAGGGGTCCTCGGGCATCTGGCCTGTTAGCCAAGGGCCGGACTGATGGGCTATGAAGATACAAAGACCGAAGACTGTACCCATGTCCGGATAGGACTCTCCTTGGCGTGGAAGACAAGCCTGGCGACCAAATGTAGATTCCCTTCTTTGTAACCGACCTTGTGTAACCCTAGATCCTCCCGGTGTCTATATAAACCGGAGGACTTAGTCCGGATAGGAGACTCATCATCATAGCCATACAAGCTAGACCTCTAGGGTTTAGCCATTACGATCTCGAGGTAGATCACCTCTTGTAATACTCATATTCATCAATATCAATCAAGCAGGATGTAGGGTATTACCTCCATAGAGAGGGCTCGAACCTGGGTAAACATCGTGCCCCTTGTCTCCTGTTACAATCTACCTTAGACGCACAGTTTGGGACCCCCTACCCGAGATCCGCCGGTTTTGACACCGACATTGGTGCTTTCATTGAGAGTTCCTCTGTGCTGTCGCCACAAGGTTTGATGGCCCCTTTGATCGTCAATAATGACGCTGTCAAAGGAGAAACCTTCCTCCCCGGACAAATCTTCGTGTTCGGCAGCTTTGCACTGCGGGCCAACTCGTTTGGCCATCTGGAGCAGATCGAAAGCTACGCCCCTGGCCATCAGGTCAGATGCGGGAGCCGGAACTACGTTGCGGACATCCATGGAGACTTGATCTTCGCCGGATTTGAGACCGCGGCAGCCGCTCCCGGTCACCCAGATGATCATGACCTAAATCTGTCATATGGACGCATCCAGGAGATTGCTCCTATAACCGCTCTTGCCCTAGATCCGGAGCAAGCCGTGCCATCCAAGGATGGGAGGATTGATCCCACTACGGAGGCCACAGATTCCACGGTGTTGGAGCCGCGCATGGACTCAACCTCTCATGATGTCTTCGTCACCAGAACTCCGGACTCATCTCCGGCCGTATGTTCCGAACCACGTGAGCCCACGGATGCCGGGCTAGATTGTTTATTGATCTTTGAATTTGGCGTCGCGGACATCTTCCAGCACTCGCCTTTGGGTGATGTGCTAAACTCGTTGAACAACGTGTCCTTGACAGAGGACTCACAACCGAACTATATTCGGCTCAAACCAGGGGCTGGCGGCGGAGAATTTTGCTTCCCATCCACCACCCACTTCATAGCCACGATCAAGGATTCGACCGGTACACTTGATTGCGACTCCGAGAACATTGACGGTATGGACGACGATGCTGAAGACAGCGAAGACCCCATTGATATGGCTAATGACCAGGATGAACGGGAAGATGGGCAGGTTAGCCCTGGTAAGCGGGCCAAGTACGAAGATTTGGAGGACGACAATTACCTTCCGCTCTCTGAGGATGAGGTGAGCCTCGGCACCGAGGACTTTATCGTGCCCGAGGAACCCCTTGAGCAAGAGCGTTTCAAGAGCCAACTAATAGCCATCGCAAGGAGTCTGAAAAAGAAGCAGCAAAAACTTCAAGCCGACCAAGATCTGCTCAATGATAGATGGACTAAAGTCCTAGCTGTCGAAGAATACGGCCTTAGTGGCCCAGCCAAAAGCTACCCGAAGAGTAGATTGCTACCCCAGGGCGACGACAGGGCGCTCGAGCCTGCGCCATTATCGCACAGGACGTCAGGTCAAGGACAACTTGGTCCGGGTAAAGCGGCAACTCAAGACGAACACCAGACCGCCCCACCTCGCCGTAAAGGCAAGAACAAAATAGCTCAGGATTGTGCACACGATCGTCACCAGGACCCGTGTAATAGTGCACGACACCCAAGAGCGACCTACGGATCGCGAGGACATACCTCGACACGCGATGACGGCCACCTATTCGGACGTGACAAACCTAGCCATGCCCGGGCCGAGAAACACAAACGGACTCCATCAGAGGTACGTCGCAGTGTGGCCCAACATAGAGGCGCCGCGCACCCTCTTTGCTTCACAAACGAAGTAATGGAGCATCAATTCCCAGACGGCTTCAAATGTATGAATATTGAATCATACGATGGAACAAGAGATCCCATGGTATGGATCGAGGACTTCCTCCTCCATATACACATGGCCCATCAAATACCTACCAGTAAAACTCAAAGGACCAGCTCGGTACTGGTTAAACAGTCTGCCCGAAAATTCTATTGGCAGCTGGGAAGATTTGGAGGATGCCTTTCGCGAAACCTTCCAAGGAACATATGTCCGGCCACCGGACGCCGATGACTTAAGTCACATTGTCCAGCAGCCCGGAGAGTCAGCCAGGCAGCTCTGGACTAGGTTCTTAGTTAAAAAGAACCAAATCGTCGACTGTCCGGACGTGGAAGCCCTTGCGGCCTTTAAACACATCGTCCGGGATGAATGGATTTCATGCCACCTCGGTCAAGAAAGACCTAGATCCATGACAGCCCTTACCGCTCTACTGACCCGCTTTTGCACGGGAGAAGACAACTGGCTCGCTCATAGAAGCAATAGCGCCAGCGACTCGGGCACTTCCGAAATCCGAGATGGCAACAGCAGGCCACGACAAAGTAAACACAACAATCGCAATGATAATGAAAGATCACGTGACACGACGGTCAACGCCGGATTCAACAATCCTAAGCATGGTCAATGGAAAAAGCCATTCAAGGCGAACAGAGACGGACCATCCAACCTAGATAGAATACTGGACCGCCCCTGCCAGATTCATGACCACCACAATAAACCAGCTAATCATACCAATAGAAATTGTTGGGTCCTCAAGCAGGCCGGCAAGCTCAATGCCGAACACAAGGGAAGGGGGCCGCCACGCAATAGTGATGCCGGCGCGGTTCAGCAACTAAGTGTCGAAGGCCAGAAGCAATTTCCCCCCGAAGATCGATCAAATCCGGAGCAGAAATAGCAGTTCGGCTTCCATTGCCCATCTCATATACCCGTCGAAACTGTACCGCACATACATAACTACGCACTTAAGATACCATGGGCATTGGCGGAAGCATAATACGGACAGGTCTGCAAGCACTCCAGTAACATTTTTTATCTACTTTCTTTTTTCTTTCTTTCTTCATTACCTCTTAAAAACAGGTGGTGCAAAGAAGAAACATCTAAAACCGACTCTATCGGACTTTGGATCCGTACACTCACCTACAGGGCTACTTCCTTTAAGGATTCCCCTTGCCGAGGACAGGCGGCGCAGACGTGCGACGGGAGGTCCAAAATAACTTTTTGTAGACCGCACTCTTTTTCGAGCCTGTAACATGCCTTTTTCCTCTGCCTTCGACCCAGGGATATCAGATAGCCGGGGTCGTGGCCTTTATATATATCAAGTAATCTTTGGCATATCACTCAGTCCCAGTTCACATTACCAGTATTATTTATCCGCGTCTTTCCGCAATTGAACACACCTCCTATGGTTGTTTCACAGATATACCCGTGCTTAAACTTGCTAGGGGCTCAGTACGGGAACAATTGAGTTGCCAACAAAGTCCGAATAGCTTTTGCAGCATACTTTGGCATCGCGAGTTTGGTCAATAGTTGGGTTGCCCGGCTCCTGTGCTTGCCATCCTATGTTTCGCTCTATCGGCTAGGGTAGTAAAGGGAGAACTACTGCGGTTGTGCTTCCGGTTCACCTGGCTTAGCACCTTAGTAGAGAAAGCCGAAAACTGACTGTCATGATGCGGCGATAGCTGGTCAACCACTCGACGACTTATCAAAATCTCTAGCGATTCCTCCATTTCATACGAAGGACCTCTTTTCGGTCAAATATGTACACGCATTGTATGAATAAGCCGCATACATACCAGGGGCTATGTCGTAGACCCACCATAAAACTCCTATGGCTAAGTGAAAGTGTTAACGCCCTATAGTCTGGTTGCCTGGTTTGCCGCATTGACACCTCCTTCACAGACCAAGACATTGGGTCAAGAGTGATCAAATGCTTTTCCGAACACCCCCTTACTTCCCATGAGGGGGCTGAAGCCGACGACTAGAAAACTTTCAGGTTATATTAAAATGGCCGCACACGAGGAACACAAACTTTCGAGCCATATATAAAATAAGATTAACTATAAAATTGTCTCGTAAAATTCTCATACACCTCACTCGAACATTATGTCTTTCGAGCACTGGCCCTCTATCAAGCAGGCAGCCACTAGGACATCTTCAAAATAATGCTCCGGTTCTTGGTGGTCCTTGCCCTAGGGTGGACTCTTCACTGCAACATCGATGGCCTTCATCTTCCCCCAGAATGTCTTGACTCGGGCAAAGGCCATCCGTGCACCCTCGATGCACACCGATCGCTTCACAGCATCGATACGTGGCACCGCATCAACAAGCCATTGCACCAAGCTGAAGTAACTATTTGGAACATGCTCAGTTTCCATAACCGGGTTATGACGTTCCTCATGGCACCGCCGGATATCCTATGAAGCTCAGCCCACTGGGACATCTACTCATTTAGCAACAGGGGGCGCTTCGACGCGCTGAATTGTGACCAGAAAAGCTTCTCCGCTACATACCCCTCTCGCACCTGGTTAAACTGCACCGCATCGGAAGAACTCTTCGGCAAGTCTAAAAACTCGTCCGGAGAACTCCATAATTGGTTAAGCTGAGCATACTTCGGATCGCCAAACTTAGTCTATAGCAAAAAATGGCTCACCAGCCGCAATCTCCCTAGCTTGCCGGATCTCCTCATGGGCGGCTCTGGATTCAGACCGCGCTTCCCTCGCCTCTCGTAAGGCCTGGTCAACTTCAGCCATTTTGGCTTCATTCTCCTTCTCAAGGAGCTCACAGTGGCTAGCAGCATTTTTTAGTTCGAGCGCCATCGTGGATATCTTCTTCCCGTCTTGACGCTGAGCAGCTCGCTCGGCCTTTAACTCAGCCGATGCCTTTTCGGCAGCCGCATTACTACACCGGTTCTGCACCTTGGCCCAGGCTAGCTCCGCCTGAAGAGTTTCAATGGCGGCAACACCATCTGCAGTCATGCATATTACAGTATATAAATTTCAGCATCATGCTTATATCACAAAAATGTATGTGAAGGGATCGCCCCGAATACATACCTTGCGATTCGTCAAGATGCACATTGATTAATGCAATGTCATCCCCGGCCATATCAGGCTTCCGTTGCAGCTCGACAATATCCATAGTCTAGGAAGAAGAAGCCTGTGTTCAAGTCAATCACATTAGTCCTTGAATGTTTCTTCTTGATCCTCCGTTCGCCTCCCATGGGAAGCCAACCTGAGTCTCAGGGGCTACTATCTATACACAGGTGTATCTTGCGAATAAAACACAATTGCACATATTGTAGTACAAACCTCGAAGCCTCTTAGTAGGCTCACAAAGGCCTCATCCAATCCGCTCTTCGCGGACTGGACCTTTTCAACCACCGTGCCCATTAAGGTATGATGTTCCTCTGAGACGGACGCCTGCCGCAGCATGTTCGTCAAGATATCCGGCGCCTCTAGGTCTCCGGAGGCTGCCATAAGAGTATGGCCACCCTTTGAAGGGATCCGTTCATACGTCTCTAGCTGTATATCGGATTGTCCGGGACCCTCATTGTTGTCCCCTGGACCTTGGGCCACCGAAGTATCTCCTTCGGGTAATGTCTTCATCATCCCTTGCACCACTTATTGGTCGGGGGAGACCCTCCGCGATGACACCTCCAAGTCGTTCGTCCTATTGGACGGGGAATCCGGTGGGGGCGTTTCACTTTCCATCCTCTCTGGGAGAATGTCCCCCGAGGAAAAGGATTATTGTTGAGGAAGACTATGTGCTGAACTGCAAAAACAAAGAATATATATTCCGGGCATTATAAGAAAGGAACGGGACATGTTTAAAACAACCTTGATTCACTTATGATTTGGCATGAGGCTTGTCCTCGTCATGAGACTGCGCTTCGACGTCCTCCAAGCCCGAGCCAGCCACCTGAGGCATCTTGCCTCGTTTAGAAGCCCTCTTCTCCCCATCTTCAGAGGCGGCCCTTCTCTTCCTAGGAGGAAGGGAGACAGTGCCCCCCTTCACTTTTTTCTTCGGATGAGGGGACTTTGATTCCTCTAGACACAATGTCCGATGCACCCTTGGAATAGGGGCCATCTTTGGTCCTCTCACTCTTCGCCTCGCCCTCCTTCACAGGCATCAGGTATGGTGCCAGGGCCAGCATCCTTGTTAGAATAGGATTCGCTGGGCCCTCGGGCAGAGGGGCCGAACACATAATTAGTTCCACCTTCTTTCTCCAACCCTGGAAGAAGATAGCTTGCTCAGTACCATATTATGGTATGCATAATTACAAAGTGTTCGGGAGCCAAGTGCTTACCGGGGTATTCGGACGGTTGCAGTTAAGGTCAGCATCTTCGGTGGTGTCCGACCAATGTTTCGCTTCCCGAAGAATAACTTCCACATCCCTTTGTGTGTGGTGCCAAAGAAGTGTTGGAGGGTTTGTGGTCCTTCTGGATTAAGCTCCCACATACGGCGAGACCTGCGCTGGCATGGCAGGATTCGATGAACTAACATCACCTGGATCACATTGACAATATCGATCTCTCTCTCGAGGAGGGTTCGGATGCGGCTCTGTAAAGTCTGCACTTCATCAACTGATCCCCAGTCCAGCCCCTTGTTGACCCATGATGCAAGCTGTAATGGTGGGGCAGGACGGAATGTGGGTGTAGCTACCCACTTGGTGCTGCGGGGCTCTGTAACATAAAACCACTCCCGCTGCTAGTAATTGGAAATTTCGGTAAAAGAACCTTTTGGTAAATGAGTGCTGGTGAGTTGGCTGATCGTAGCACCGTCGCACTCCACCTGTTCCCCGTCGACCACCTTCGGCTTCACACTAAAGGTCTTGAGCCATAAGCAGAAGTGTGGGGTGATTCAGAGGAAGGCCTCGCATGTAATGATAAATGCCAAGATGTGGAGGATAGAGTCCGGGTCTAGGTCATGAAAATCTAGTCTGTAATAAGACATTAGCCCCCGGACGAAGGGCTGAAGAGCGAACCCTAGCCCCCGAAGGAAGTGGGAGATGAATACGATACTCTCGCCACATCTGGGGGTCAGAATAACCAGTCCTTGAGCAGGAAGCCTATGGTGGACCTCCATAGTCAAATATCTGACCTCCCAAAGCTTTGCGATATCCTCCTCCGTGACGGAGGAAGCCACCCATCGGCCTTGAGAGTTGGGTCCAGACAGGATGGGGAGGCTCAAAACGATGAAGTCGAACCTTGGGTGCTAGAACTCGAGGTCGGGAAGGCTGAGGAGAGGTTTGGCATAAAAGACGGCCCTTGGGTCCTTTATAAAGCCAGCGGGTATCGAACGCCTCCTCCTAAGCCTAAGAACCTGCCTATTCCTAAGGAATCTTTCCCGCAGGACGGTTGGGTTACCCACACTCGTAATTGATGAAAATCCTGCAATTAGGGGACACGATCTCTGCTTCGACAAGACATGTCAATGACAACCACACCCCAAAACATGGGATGGCAGGACAGGAAACGGTTCAAAATAATGGCCAAGAAGCATGACATTACATTACTAAAAGTTGTCAGCAGATTTGATTCGTAGAATGCTATATGCTCTACGGCTGTATGTTACAGGTCCGGACACAATCAATTCGTCTAAAGACTATTTTAGAGTTTGGAAGGAGGAACCTGCCTTGCAATGCCGAAGACAGCACTACGCGTTGGATACCTTGTCATTGAAGCCAGGTTCAGGGGCTACTGAGGGAGTCCTGGACTAAGGGGTCCTCAGGCGTCCGGTCTGTTAGACATGGGCCGGACTGATGGGCTATGAAGATATGAAGACCGAAGACTGCACCCGTGTCCGGATAGGACTCCCCTTGACGTGGAAGACAATCCTGGCAACCGAATATGTAGATTCCCTTCTTTGTAACTGACCTTGTGTAACCCTAGATCCTCCCGGTGTCTATATAAACCGGAGGACTTAGTCCGGATAGGAGACTCATCATCATAGCCATACAAGCTAGACCTCTAGGGTTTAGCCATTACGATCTCGAGGTAGATCAACTCTTGTAATACTCATATTCATCAATATCAATCAAGCAGGACATAGGGTATTACCCCCATAGAGATGGCCCAAACCTGGGTAAACATCGTGCCCCTTGTCTCCTGTTACCATCGACCTTAGATGCACAGTTCGGGACCCCCTACCCGAGATCCGCCGGTTTTGACACCGACATCAGCGGCAGTGGAGGAAGACCAGCATTGCCTTGAGGGCGGTCCTCGTGGGGAGGATCCCTCTAGGCGCCCTCACTAGGCTGGTCCTGCCGGCGGTCCTCGCGAGGCCGGTCGCGCCACTCCTGGCGGGGTTTGCGATCGTCCCAGCGTCCTCCGCCTTGTCCTCCTCTGTCAGGACCCCGATTCCAAGTCACATCGATCTAGCCGGTAACACCTCATATCACCTTGTGGCCTCACGCACGGTATTCCTACAGGTGTCACCTTACCATGGCCCGGGACCGTTTGCGCCTTTTGGCTCACGTATATGATAGTGTCGCTAGCATCCATATGACAGAGAACCCGGGCCGACATGGCTAGTCGTGAACCCAAAGCGGCACCAACCTATGGGAACAGGCATACATGAATCACATCGAGCATGTCGGTCAGCAGCGTGTGAATCCGGGCTGTAGCACTGGGCTAACAGGACTCAGGGAACCCGGGCTGTAGCAGGCTAGGCAGGACTCCGGATGTCACCGTGTGACATTTCCCCGAAGGGACAGACACAGGAACGAGGTGAAACACATGCCGGCCAGTCAAGTGTCCTGAGCAGTAGTGCTGGGCTAATAGGACTCCGGTGAACCGGGCTGTAGCGGACTACTATGGCTCATGGAAGCACTAGACTACATTTCCCATATGAGAGGCTACTAAGGATAAACAACTAGATTGTCGGATCCCACACATACCAAGCATTACAATCATACACACAATATGCTCGATATGTGTAAATACAACATGGCATCACAACATAACTCTACAACTCAAGTATTTATTCATTAGGCTCCGAGGAGCGAGAAATTACAAACATGAGTCTCATGACCCAACAATCATAGCATACAAATCAAAGCACATGCGGAAGCTTAACATGTCTGAGTACATGCATCTACAAATGAAAAAGGCTAAGAAGCCTGACTAACTACCAGATCCTACCGAGGGCACAAGATCGTAGCTGAGGTATCAAGCTAAACGTCGAAGTCCACGTGAAACTACTAGCGAGACTGAAGTCACTCTGCAAAACATAAATTAAGCAAACATGAGTACAAAAGTACTCAGCAAGACTTACATCAGAACTAGCTACATATGCATTGGTATCAACAAAGAGGGGTGGTGGAGTTTAACTGCAGCAAGCCATCTTTGACTCAGTGGCTAACCTGAACTACGACTGCAAGCAACTTTTTTGAGGTGGCGCACACGAGTCCACATATTCACCATTCAATACACCACTATGGATCCGCTCCTGTCTCCCTACGAGAAGGCCATCCATAGCACTCACACTTATCTTGCGAGTTTTAGAGTATCCACTTTCACTTGTCTATGAACTATGCAAGGGGTCCAAGTTTCCATATCTGAGGAATCCGGCTATTCGAATAGATAATGATAACCCTGCAGGGGTGTACTTCTTCACACACACTCCACCCACTTATCATCGTTTACACGACATGTACTCGGCAACCTTTAAGCGGAAGACCAACGAGGGTGTCGGCCACGGCCTACCTAAACACTTAAGTCTCTAGTCCAGGTTTATCGCCTATCCAGGTTCCATCCGCAGGGAGTCCGGCCGAGGTTTCCACATGCGGCCCCGAATGATGTGAACAGGGTTCCCGAGACACCAAACGGGCGCCCGGTACACCGTGCCACGGTGTATCTACCGCATCATAGCCCACCCCTAGGGTCAACTCTACGCACGGCCGCCAACACATAACCTACAAACACCAGAAACTAGTTGCAACTCCTAGACAGAGTACTAGGGTGATTAAGAAGCCGAGAGGGTCAATTAAGGATCCCAATGAGTGGTAGTAGCTATTCATGGATCACAGACACAGAACTCAGTTCCTGAGGACGGTTTCAATGAGACAACCCACCATGTACTCCTACATGGCCTCTCACCGCTAGCTTTACCAAATCGTGTTCACACACTTAGCTCACACACAGTAGGACATGTTCACACACCTCCGATTCATCCCCGATGAATCAGACCTGACACAACTCTATGCAATAGCAGGCATGACAAACAAGCGTGAATGAGTAGGCACATCAGGGCTCAAACAACTCCTACTCATGCTAGTGGGTTTCATCTATTTACTGTGGCAATGACAGGTCATGCAGAGGAAAGGGGTTCAACTATCGAGCATGTAACAGTTGAATCATTGTTGTCCTAATGCAGTAAAAGAGGGCAGGAGCGAGAGAGTGGGATTGTATCGAAATGAAGAAGGGGGTTTTGCTTGCCTGGCACTTCTGAAGATAGTATAGTTCTTCATTGGTGTCATCGAACTCATCGTTGGAACCACGTCTATCGAGAGGGGACAAATACCGGCAAACAAAGAGGAACACAATCAATGCAATGCAACAATTATGATGCATGGTAATGTCATGGCATTATGCTGTTAATTGAGCTAATGCAACTAGCAATCATATTAAATGAAGTTGGTTTGAACCAAGGGTTCAAGTTCAAACTCCATATGTGCTTATTTAAATGCCAATTATGCAAATTGCCCTGTACAGCAATCCTAGGTTGTTCAAACATGCATGCAAATGTCATAAACAGATTCCTTGAATTTTTCTGATAATTTTTCATATATAATTTATTTCATTTGGAGTTATAGATTATTTTCTATGATTTGTAGAAGTTTTAGCTATTTTCTGAAATAAATAAATCATTTCTGATTTATTTAAAATCCCAGAAAAGCTTTACTATGTCAGCATTGCGCAACGGTGATGTCAGCGGGTCAACTGGTCAGCCAGGTCAAACCTGACCTGTGGGACCCATTGGTCAGTGACAGAGGCACTAATCCCGCGTTGACTTGGGCTTTGACCCGCTGCGGGGCCCGTAGTTAGCGTCTAAAAGTGGTTTAGCTGGCGGTGATTAGCACTAATTACTCGGCCACATCAGCACGCCGGAGTTTGGCCGGCGACGACCTCAAGCCGCGGCAGAGTCCACTCGGGATTGAGCTACGGGCGACGGTATCGGGCGAGGTTTGCGACTATGGGTTGCTGGCACACGCGCGCATCCAGTGGTGGCCACGGGAGGGAGCGAAGTGGACTGTGGCGGTGGTGGCGATGACGAGTGCGGTGGCCGGAGTTCGGCTAACAATGGTTTGGGCGATGCGGGGCACGAAAGGAGCCGTGGATGGTCGTGTTCGACTCGAGGGAGTGCGATGAGTGCAGCCGTGAGCTCGGACGTGAGCTTGCGCGGCCGTAGCCATGGTGGTGACATGGCCGGCGGCGGGGAGATAACGACCTCAACGGTGGCCTAGTTAGGGCGTGCTATCGAAGAAGGGGACAGGGGGAAGCGATCAGGGGCTCACTGTGGGCGGAGGAGAAGGCCAGCGGGCTCGGGGACGCGTCGGAGCGGAAGCACGGTCGCCGGTGATCTCAGTGACCCGAGGAGGAAGAAAACGTTGGGGCGGCGCTCCGAGGCTCTTCTCATCACGTGGCTCGGTGGAGACGGCGTATGGGTCAACGACGGAGCTCGAGGTCACGTCGGAGAGGCACGAGGAAGGCTGTGGTCGCGGTGGTGCTCGTCGGCAGTCTCGGCACCCACAAACAGAGAGAAGGGAGGAAGTAGAGGAGGGGATGAGGGCGAGGGAGAGTGAGAGGAGGTCGGGGGAGCTGCGTGGCATCGTCTAGAAGCATTCGGGCGAGCAGCCAGAGAGGAGATGGCGCTCGGAGGGCGCGCGTGCGGCGAGCACACGCTCTGCGTCCTACTGGCGCAAGGTTGAAGACAACCTTGCCCCTGGTGGGCCGGGCTGGCTTTGCCCAGTTGGGCTGCTACAGAGGTGGGCCAGTTGGGGCGCCAGGTAAGCCCAGGTAGCTCCTCTGTCTCTCTCTTTTATTTCTATTACCTTTTCTAATTTCTGTTTTTTCTGTTCTGGTTTAAAATAAATAGTAAACCATTCATAAAATCCTGGAAATAATTATGGGTGCTTTCTGAGTTATTCCAGTGACCCATAACAATTTCCAACATTTTTGGAGCAACTAAAATATATATAGCATTTAAATAGCTCCAATTCAAATATGGTTGAATTAATTCAAAGTCCAAATATGTCCTGCAAAAATGTCAACCATTTTCGGTAGATGCTTCCACCTTGATCCAGAAATGATGAACATTTTTAAAGGGCATTTTGAAATCATTGAAAAAGATTTTAGTAAACCCTAGTTGGTTTAAGGGGGGTGCTGGGGGTTCTATCATCCCCATTTCAAGTTTCTGAGAAATTTAAACATGATGCAACACCAAATGCTAGCACTAAGTAGTACCAGAAGCTAGGGATGTGACAACTCACCCACACTAAACAATAATCTCGTCCTGAGATTCAAGTCGTGAGGTAAGAAGACAGAGGGACACAAGCTAACATGATCTTCTTGATCCAACTGCCCTTCTTAAAGATGTCGACTCCTTGCGTCATATTGATCTTGGCATCTTTGCTTGTGAGATCTTCACCCAACACGAGGATAAAAGAGCAAGATATCTCTATAGGAATCAATCTTCTTAAAGACCGAGCAACTCATGATCAACTCGCGGAATGAGACGTTGAACATCTTTTGAGCTGAGATAGAAAACACACCTTAAAAGGATGGAAGAAACAATTGACGAGGGTTTCAAAGTAGCAAGGAGAAACTGCCATGATCCCATTACAGGACACCTCAGGGGAGGTGACTCGTAGAATTATTCCCTTAAGTGGCAAAAAGAATTACTTTTGATATCTAGATCATTGAAACTCTTTATACCAGCCTAAGGTAAATCACAATCGATCATTTGAGGAAGTTCGGAAGAATGGCATACTCAAACTAGGATGGATGATGTGGACTACCTTGTTGAAGACAACCCATTGGATGAATTTTTTGCTTATCAACGGAAATGGATGGGACCCATGGTAGGACCACTTTTGAAGATGATCTGACCAGAATTTACCGAGGAGGGTAGTCCATGGTTGAATGGCACAATGGCGGTGCAAGCTGGGAACAAAATGCAAATGTTGGGAATGTTTCTAGTAACTGGGAGAAACTCAACAGAAGAGAGTGATTCTGTATTCATCAAGGTTTTACCAATATCCGTGACAAGGATCCTGGCAACACAACATACCACCGTGATGGAAATTGGTGGAGGATGCGGATGCAAAGGAAGATAGCACTTTCTCAGATTTCACCTTAGCGAGGCCTAGGGGACAAAATCTGAATAATCGACCGAGAGACATTTAGCACTCCGCTTCTAATGTTCTCCTTGATGTGCTAGCGCAACTCATTTATTAAAATGGTTTGGTACCTAGGACATCAAGTAAAAGGTCGGACTTCGGGAGCACAAAAATCCATAAGGAACAACTATTGGACTAAACCCTACGAAATCCTTATGGGAAGGTGGCCAACTTCTTCAATCAAGATACTACAATAATAGGTCTTCCGGCTGGGTGTGTCAGTCACGACATCCACTTTACCGGGTTACAGAGGGACCAATATTATAGCTCTTGGAAGACGTTTCACCCATCATATCTGCCTGAGATTCAGATCTGGTTGGAAACAGGATATTTCAGACATCATGTCTAGAGAAGGAACAGTTACAACTCAAATTAACGAGATAATGTTGCGAGATTCTCGGTAAATGAACTAAGATAGCAAGCTCCAAAACATGAGCTAGTTTTGCTAAACACATGTGAACACGCTGTCCCAAACAAGCATGACCATATAGTAGTCTTATGATAAAATACTACCGAGTTTAGGTGGGGAACCATCATCTAGGTAACGAAGTCTTGTGCATGACCTAGGATTGGCACAACAACTCCTTTTCCTTGAACAAATCAATCAGTGGCTTGGTGTGCTAGGGACACATATAGAAAGAAGGTTGCAAGTCTCCGAACCACAGGATACTTCGCACGTATGCATGACCGATTTGGGATGATTCCAAAAGAAGAAACATTGACTTTCTCAAATCCACGGCGGCAACTTGCATCAGATGCACATGAATTAGAGGAAATCACTACTTTCATCCAAACATATGCTCCATGAACGAAACATGAAGGAATGCTTACACAAGTTTCCAACACTAAGTTGATGTTCAACATGAGTCATGGGGGAGACAAAATGCTGGTGATGGGTTCAATAGCAACTAATCGGAATTTCCATATCACTGGACTTCCACCATCATGTGAACACGGTGATAGCATTGGTCAGACCAAAGATGTAATGGTGTATGCTCGAGGGATCAACCACGAGTAAGACAACATTACGAACATCGTTGGTTCTGATTTGACTTGACGATAACCCATACTCAATTCAAAGTTTTGACAAGGCAATAGATCCAACAACTGATCACGAGGACCAATCAATGGAGATATCATCTTTCTTCAACACTCGCAAATATATCCCTTGAGATGAACTAAGTTGGCAAGCTTTTATCTTCCAACTCTCCAAGTTATTGTTTAGCTTAAACAACTAGCTTAGGGGGTAACCGACACAGATTCTTGGAGAATGGGTGGTTTGCAAGAAACCAACTTGATCACGAACTCCACATAGCGGTCAGGTGACAACTTGGTAATACTTTCGAGAAGATATTCGGAAAATCACGAACCACCGTCATGATACTAAGCTCGAGCTCAATCTTGCTCTTCAAGGCAAGACGATATGACCAAAAGAGCAAGGGTTTGGCAAAATCCTAACCCGTTGATCGAAGAGTGCACCAGGAAATAAGGACTAGGTAGCACGATCAAGCTTAGGGTGATGATTCAATAATCAGCACACTAAGAATGATATTAATGTCCATTAACTACCAAGCAAAGAGTTGCTAGGAGTATTGATTTCACACATCACAATTCACTTGTCGGCACTCCGGTTGCAACAACACGGGACCGAGGAATGAATAATGATGGCGAGAAGTATCACTGTATCAAGAGTTCATAGGAGGTTGTGCAATGCCTATGATATTCCTAACATAACGAGGGCAATACTTCAGGGTAGAACAGAATCAAAAGCTGGATTGGCATTTGATCTTCGGAATACAACTGCTTTGACCCAATCCTAGATATGGATGAGGTACTGGAGTTTGTTTCTCCTAGTCATTCTGAAATAGAACGGCTCGACGGACCACGAGAGTAATAGGCACCGATGAACGAATTCTCACATACTCTTGACTATCAATTGATAGACGAAGGTCGGAATATAACGGAAGGAGGACAACTCAAAGGAACATATAACTTTCTGAGTTGTGGATTCATAGATTAGTATGTCGAACGAGTTCAACATATTTCTTCCGGATAACCCATGCAGAAAGGTAGGGTTGGCAGAGTCACAACATAGAATGGAGAACTCATCAGGAGCACTCTGTCGTGACCTTTTGGTTCAAAATAACTCCTGCCAAGAATGGTTCATGATAATTGGAAGAAGGATGTACCACGAACCTCGAGGACTATCGCAAATGTTACTAATAGACTAAAGGAACTAGCAGCACTATCAACATGAGGTAAGTAGGGTGAATCTCGGGTTCAAGAACCCATGAATAGAGTACCTACTACTACATGGCATCACGGGATGCTTTCGAGAATAATGGCCAGAATCACACACTGGGAATACGAACATGGCTAGATCACTAGGTGACTCCCTAAAACACCTAGGGCCATAAAAATAGCTCCAACATATATGTCGAGGCAATAGAGTACCTCAACTCATCGATTAGTGTGGTTGAACTAGCCCAAAGGGACATCGGGAATGGGAAGAAGGGATTTGCAAATGCATCATACTATTTAGAGACCTGGGATGACTCGGACAGCATAACGACTGTAAATGCTCAAAATTATTTGAGAAATCCTGCAAAAATGGTGGCATAACCACTCAACAACACAATATCAAGGTTCTGAGATCATCTGTCAACATACGGAAGTAGTAGGAACGGAACTGAGGCTTGAACTCAACAATCCTAGGCAACTACGGCTTTAGTAACACGTCATCCTGAGAGATAGAAGGGAAGCCTAGTTCTTAACCCCGTAGAAAAGATAAGATGACTTAGATCAGAAGGTCATGAGGATAAGGAGTACAAAGAGCCTTACGTTCCCTTCCACAATCAATTCCCTTACATAAGTAAAGCATTTCTAGAATCAACTTCGACCGGTTGTCTTGGTAAACCTACAGGCAGTCAGGCTCTGATACCAAAGCTGTCAGGACCCCGATTCCAAGTCACATCGATCTAGCCAGTAACACCTCATATCACCTTGCGGCCTCACGCACGGTATTCCCACGGGTGTCGTCTTACCATGGTCCGGGACCGTTTGCGCCTTTTGGCTCACGTATATGATAGTGTCGCTAGCATCCATATGACAGAGAACCCGGGCTGACATGGCTAGTCGTGAACCCAAAGCGGCACCAACCTATGGGAACAGGCATACATGAATCACATCGAGCATGTCGGTCAGCAGTGTGTGAATCCGGGCTGTAGCACTGGGCTAACAGGACTCCGGGAACCCGGCCTGTAGCAAGCTAGGCAGGACTCCGGATGTCACCGCGTGACATTTCCCCAAAGGGACAGACACAGGAACGAGGTGAAACACATGCCGGCCAGTCAAGTGTCCTGAGCAGTAGTGCTGGGCTAACAGGACTCCGGTGAACCGGGCTGTAGCGGACTACTATGGCTCATGGAAGCACTAGACTACATTTCCCATATGAGAGGCTACTAAGGATAAACAACTAGATTGTCGGATCCCACACATACCAAGCATTACAATCATACACACAATATGCTCGATATGTGTAAATACAACATGGCATCACAACATAACTCTACAACTCAAGTATTTATTCATTAGGCTCCGAGGAGCGAGAAATTACAAACATGAGTCTCATGACCCAACAATCATAGCATACAAATCAAAGCACATGCGGAAGCTTAACATGTCTGAGTACAGACATCTACAAATGAAAAAGGCTAAGAAGCCTGACTAACTACCAGATCCTACCAAGGGCACAAGATCGTAGCTGAGTTATCAAGCTAAACATCGAAGTCCACGCGAAACTACTAGCGAGACTGAAGTCTCTCTGCAAAACATAAATTAAGCAAACATGAGTACAAAAGTACTCAGCAATACTTACATCAGAACAAGCTACATATGCATCGGTATCAACAAAGAGGGGTGGTGGAGTTTAACTGCAGCAAGCCAGCTTTGACTCAGTGGCTAACCTGAACTACGACTGCAAGCAATTCTTTTGAGGTGGTGCACACGAGTCCACATATTCACCATTCAATACACCACTATGGATCCGCTCCCATCTCCCTACGAGAAGGCCATCCATAGCACTCACACTTATCTTGCGAGTTTTAGAGTATCCACTTTCACTTGTCTATGAACTATGCAAGGGGTCCAAGTTTCCCTATCCAAGGGATCCGGCTATTCAAATAGATAATGATAACCCTGCAGGGGTGTACTTCTTCACACACGCTCCCACCACTTACCGTCGTTTACACGACATGTACTCGGCAACCTTCAAGCGAAAGCCCAATGAGGGTGTCGGCCATGGCCTACCTAAACACTTAAGTCTCTAGTCCAGGTTTATCGCCTATCCAGGTTCCATCCGTAGGGAGTCCAACCGAGGTTTCCACATACAGCCCCGAATGATGTGAACAGGGTTCCCGAGACACCAAACGGGCGCCCGGTACACTGTGCCACGGTGTATCTACTGCATCATAGCCCACCCCTAGGGTCAGCGCTATGCACGGCCGCCAACACATAACCTACAAACACCAGAAACTAGTTGCAACTCCTGGACAGAGTACTAGGGTGATTAAGAAGATGAGAGGGTCAATTAAGGATCCCAATGAGTGGTAGTAGCTGTTCATGGATCAGAGACACAGAACTCAGTTCCTGAGGACGGTTTCAATGAGACAACCCACCATGTACTCCTACATGGCCTCTCACCGCTACCTTTACCAAATCGTGTTCACACACTTAGCTCACACACAGTAGGACATGTTCACACACCTCCGATTCATCCCCGATGAATCTGACCTGACACAACTCTATGCAATAGCGGGCATGACAAACAAGCATGAATGAGTAGGCACATCAGGGCTCAAACAACTCCTACTCATGCTAGTGGGTTTCATCTATTTACTGTGGCAATGACAGGTCATGCAGAGGAAAGGGGTTCAACTACCGAGCATGTAACAGTTGAATCATTGTTGTCCTAATGCAGTAAAAGAGGGCAGGAGCGAGAGAGTGGGATTGTATCAGAATGGACAAGGGGGTTTTGCTTGCCTGGCACTTTTGATGATAGTATAGTTCTTCATCGGTGTCATCGAACTCATCGTCGGAACCATGTCTATCGAGAGGGGACAAATACTGGCAAACAAAGAGGAACACAATCAATGCAATGCAACAATTATGATGCATGATAATGTCATGGCAATATGCTGTTGATTGAGCTAATGCAACTAGCAATCATATTAAATGAAGTTGGTTTGAACCAAGGGTTCAAATTCAAACTCCATATGTGCTTATTTAAATGCCAATTATGCAAATTGCCCTGTACAGCAACCCTAGGTTGTTCAAACATGCTTGCAAATGCCATAAACAGATTCCTTGAATTTTTCTGATAATTTTCCATATATAATTTATTTCATTTGGAGTTATAGATTATTTTCTATGATTTTTAGAAGTTTTAGCTATTTTCTGAAATAAATAAATCATTTCTGATTTATTTAAAATCCCAGAAAAGCTTTACTGCATCAGCATTGCGCAATAGTGATGTCAGCGGGTCAACTGGTCAGCCAGGTCAAACCTGACCTGCGGGACCCATTGGTCAGTGACAGAGGCACTAATCCCGCGTTGACTTGGGCTTTGACCCGCTGCGAGGCCCGTTGTCAGCGTCTAAAAGCGGTTTAGCTGGCAGTGATTAGCACTAATTACTCGGCCACGTCAGCACGCCGGAGTTTGGCCGGCGACGACCTCAAGCCACGGCGGAGTCCGCTCGGGGTTGAGCTACGGGCGACGGTTTCGGGCGAGGTTTGCGGCTATGGGTTGCTGGCACACGCGCGCATCCAGTGGTGGCCACGGGAGGGAGCGAAGTGGACTGTCGCGGCGGTGGCGATGACGAGTGCGGTGGCCGCAGTTTGGCTAACAATGGTTTGGCGATGCGGGGCACGAAAGGAGCCGTGGATGGTCGTGTTCGACTCGAGGGAGTGCGGTGAGTGCAGCCGTGAGCTCGGACGCGAGCTTGCGCGGCCGTAGCCATGGTGGTGACATGGCCGGCGGCGAGGAGATCTCGACCTCAATGGTGGCCTGGATAGGGCGTGCTATCGAAGAAGGGGACAGGGGGGAAGCGATCAGGGGCTCACTGGGGGTGGAGGAGAAGGCCAGCGGGCTCGGGGACGCATCGGAGCGGAACCACGGTCACCGGCGATCTCGGTGACCCGAGGAGGAAGAAGACGTCGGGGCGGCGCTCCGAGGCTCTTGTCACGTGGCTCGGTGGAGACGGCATATGGGTCAACAACGGAGCTCGAGGTCGCGTCGGAGAGGCACGAGGAAGGCTGTGGTCGCGGTGGTGCTCGTCGGCAGTCTCGGCACCCACAAACAGAGAGAAGGGTGGAAGAAGAGGAGGGGATGAGGGCGAGGGAGAGTGAGAGGAGGTTGGGGGAGCTGTGTGGCGTCGTCTAGAAGCATTCGGGCGAGCAGGCAGAGAGGAGGTGGCGCTCGGAGGGCGCGCGTGCGGCGAGCACACGCTCTGCGTCCTACTGGCGCAAGGTTGAAGACAACCTTGCCCTTGGTGGGCTGGGCTGGCTTTGCCCAGTTGGGCTGCTACAGAGGTGGGCCAGTTGGGGCGCCAGGTAAGCCCAGGTAGCTCCTCTGTCTCTCTCTTTTATTTCTGTTATGTTTTCTAATTTCTATTTTTCTGTTCTGGTTTAAAATAAATAGTAAATCATTCATAAAATCTTGGAAATAATTATGGGTGCTTTGTGAGTTATTCCAGTGACCCTTAACAATTTCCAACATTTCTGGAGCAACTAAAATATATATATCATTTAAATAGCTCCTATTCAAATATGGTTCAATTAATTCAAAGTCCAAATATGTCCTGCAAAAATGTCAACCATTTTCGGTAGATGCTTCCACCTTGATCCAGAAATGATGAACATTTTTGAAGGGCATTTTGAAATCATTGAAAAAGATTTGAGTAAACCCTAGTTGGTTTAGGGGGATGCTGGGGGTTCTATCATCCCCATTTCAAGTTTCTGAGGAATTTAAACATGATGCAACACCAGATGCTAGCACTAAGCAGTACCAGAAGCTAGGGATGTGACATCCTCCTCGGCCGTAGCCCTGGTTGTTGCGCTCGGGTCGTCGGCCGAAGCGTCAATCTCGAATGGCCCTGAGCTCTTGACAGTCGTTGGTGTTGTGGCTGTGTATGTTGTGGAAGGCACAGAATGGTCGGCTACTTTTGGACGACTCGGGATGGTCCCGGCCGCGCTTCATGTCCGGCTCTGCTGCGAGTACGGCTACTGCCTTGCGCTTCACATCCTTGACCTTGGCCTTCTTCTCCTCTGGGTCGACAGCAGGGAGCTCGAGGAGGGAGAGACGCCCCTCCTCAGCTCTTGCACACTTGGTTGCTATGTTGAACAGCTCCAGAGTCTTGCATAGCTCCTTATGGATGGAGAGCTCCTCCTTCATCTTCATGTTGCGGACGCCATTGGAAAATGCTAAGATGATGGCCTCATCTGTCACCTTGGGGATCTTGAGATGAACATTGTTGAAGCACTAGACGTAGTTCTGCAGGGTCTCTCCCGGCTGTTGCTTGATGTGGCACAGGTCACCTGCGGCCGGAGGGCGGTTGCGAGTACCCTGGAAGTTTGCGATGAAGCGGTTGCGCATCTCACCCCAGGAGGAGATTGATCCCATGGGCAGGTTTAGGAGCCATGAGCGGGCGCCATCCTTGAGAGCCATTGGAAACCAGTTTGCCATGACCTTTTCGTTGATGTTAGCCACCTCGATGCTCAGCTCGTAGAGCTACAGGAACTCCGCGGGGGCGGGGGTGTTCTCGTAGAGAGAAGGTAGATCCGGCTTGATGTCCTCTGTAGGGGTGGAGCCTGCCCTTGATGTCCACGCACCGCCGCCGCAGGTGGCACGCAGTCTTGTCGTGGTGTTGCCGGGAGCGCTGGAGTGTTTTCTTGCGATCGGGGAACCTCTTGGCAGCTTCCTTCTTCGTGCGCGGGTACACGGCTTGGTGGATCACGCCGCGGGACCGCACGTCTTGGGGCGAGGACAGCGTCTTGACGTGGAGGGGGCGATGGCGCTTTGTGAGCTACGCGTCTCGGCACGAGGGCGCCATCTTGATGCGGAGGCGGTGGAGGCGCTCCGTGAGCTACATCGCCCGCGGCTGGAGGTGGGCGAGGCAGTGAGAGGGATGGTGGAGGGGAACCCCCAACGGTGCTGACGAGCTCGACGATGTGGTCTAACCAGTCCTCATAGAGGTCGTCGACCGGGCGGTAGTGCAGGAGCTCGCGTGCCATGAGCAGCGCAGCCTGCGCGTCTGTGGGTGCGCGGCGAGCGTGAGATGATGATCCATTCGGAGTCAGCGACGGGGTGGTGGTGTGGCCGTCCCGCGGCATGGAGGGGTGCAGTGATGATGCTTGTTGCTCATTTACTGTCGGGCAGGTAGCGGTGTTGGCAACATGAGATGGAGAACAATGGGGAGGCCCACCGACAAGGGCTGTCTCAGCGACATGGGCGGCGAGGGCGGCCCGACGCTCATCGTGGGCTCGATGTGCGTCTGACATGGATGCTGTGGAGCGGTGGAACGTGGATCGACGGAAGGAAATCTTCAGCGCATCCCTACCTGGTGCGCCAAATGTTGGATTTCGGCTTCCCGCAAAACCCTTGAGGTTCGAACACTAGGGTGCGCATGAAGATCTCTCCTCCCCCTTGCACTCTCCCTCACTGCAATCTCAGGGCTCAGCGCGTCAAATTCGCAGAACAAAGAACACAGGGTTTATACTCGTTCGAGCCATAGTTGTGTTGTAATACCCTACTCTAGTGTGGTGTGGTGGATTGCCTTTTGGGTCAAGGATGAACAGTTACAAGGGAAGAACTGCCTCCTGAGGAGAGGTGCTCTTGTGCTTGGTGAGCTAGTGTGTTTGAGGGTGGTCTGAATGTGTCCCGGATCAGTTGGGTTGTTCCTCCTCCTACTGTGGTGGCTAGCCCTATTTATAGAGGCCCTGGTTCTCTTCCCAAATGCTGGCAGGAAGGGATGCCACGATGGCCAAATTTGAAGGGAGACAACTAGTACAAGTTATCCTGACTAAAGGTGGTCTTCGCCTGCCAAAGGCTCTGGTGGTGACACCGTCCTGGGCTCCACGGTGACCTCCATCCTGCCGTCCTGCCGGTCTTGGTCTTGTTGCACCGATATGGAAACCTTTGCCAGATGCCTCGGGACTCCCCGCCTGCACCTGTCCCTTTAGCACCAAAGAGGAAACGAGGACACTTCGCGCGCTGGCGCCCGCCTGGCCCCGGTCGTCATGGCTTGTGTCATAGGGACCTCGCGAGGTGCCCCTTGCCTTGATCTCTCCGCCCCTCGTGATCTATCCTGGTGAGGCCGCCCCCGAGGAGGTCTTGCGTCATCCGCCTCGGGAGGCTCAGCCCCTCGTGGGGGTCTTGAGTGTTTGCTGGTGAAAATGGGCCGTATGGGGCCATTGGCAGAGCCACGCCATGGGCCGCAGGCAGGCAAGTCTGGGGACCCTCGTTCCTAGGACGCAGACCAGAGTGACAAAATCTTAAACCCTAGTTTATGCGTTGCTTCATAAGGGGCTGATTTGGATCCACATGTTTCATGCTATGGTTAGGTTTACCTTTATACTTCTTTTATAGTTGCGGATGCTTGCAAGAGGCATTAATCATAAGTGGGATGCTTGTCCAAGTAAGGGCAGTACCCAAGCACCGGTCCACCCACGTATCAAATTATCAAAGTAACAAACGTGAATCATATGAGTGTGATGAAAACTACCTTGACGATAATTCCCATGTGTCCTCGGGAGCGCTTTCCTTTATATAAGAGCTTGTCCAGGCTTGTCCTTTGCTACAAAAAGTATTAGGCCACCTTGATGCACTATGTTTACTTTTATTACTTGTTACCCGTCAAGAATTATCTTATCACAAAACTATCTATTACCGATAATTTCAGTGCTTGCAGAGAATACCTTACTGAAAACCGCTTGTCATTTCCTTCTGCTCCTCGTTGGGTTCGACACTCATACTTATCAAAAGGACTACAATAGATCCCCTATACTTTTGGGTCATCAAGACTCTTCTCTGGCGCCGTTCCCAGGGAGTGTGAAAGGATCGATAAGAGGTGTCTAGAGGGGGTGATTAGACACTAAGTGCCAAAAGTTGCAGTTTTTAATATTCTTAAGTTTATGTGGAGTTTAAGCACAAGTTTAACAAACACAATACATATCAAGCAAGCATGCAATGAGTATATGAGCAGCGGAAAGTAAAGCATGCAACTTGCAAGAATGTAAAGAGAAAGGTTTGGAGAATTCAAACGCAATTGGAGACACGGATGTTTTTGTCGTGGTTCCGATAGGTGGGGCTATCGTACATCCATGTTGATGGATGCTTCAACCCATGGAGGGTAACGGTTGCGCGAGTCCACGGAGGGCTCCACCCACGAAGGGTCCACGAAGAAGCAACCTTTCCTATTCCATCACGGCCGTCGCCCATGAAGGACATGCCTCACTAGCGGTAGATCTTCACGAAGTAGGCGATCTCCTTGCCCTTACAAACTCCTTGGTTGAACTCCACAATCTTGTTGTAGGCTCCCAAGTGACACCTAGCCAATCTAGGAGACACCACTCTCCAAGAAGTAAAAAATGGTGTGTTGATGATGAACTCCTTGCTTGTGAGCTTCAAATGATAGTCTCCCCAACACTCAACTCTCTCTCACGGGATTTGGATTTGGTGGAAAGAAGATTTGAGTGGAAAGCAACTTGGGAAAGGCTAGAGATCAAGATTCATATGGTTGGAATGGAATATCTTGACCTCAACACAAGTGTAGGTGGTTCTCTCTCAGAAAATGTGTATTGGAAGTGTAGTTATGTTCTGATGGCTCTCTCCAAGAATGAAGAGTGGGTGGAGGGGTATATATAACCTCCACACAAAATCTAACTGTTACACACATTTTGCCAAACTCGTTGGGACCGAATGGTTAAACTCGGTCAGACCGATTGAGCAAACCTAGTGACCGTTAGGATTTTTGGTGGGACTGAGATGCAACTCGGTAGAACCGATATGGTTAAGGTTAGGGCATAACATAATCTCGGTGTGACCGATTACACAAACTCGGTGGGACCGATTTTGGTAATAAGCTAACCAGAGAGTTGGTCAGGCAAACTCAGTGAGACCGATTACACAAACTCGGTGGGACCGATTTTGGTAATAAGCTAACCAGAGAGTCTGCATTGCAATCTCGGTAGTACCAATTGCTCAAACTCGGTGAGACCGATTTTGGTAATGGACATACACAGAGAGATTACAATCCCATCTCAGTGAAACCGAGATCCCTATCGGTGAAACCGATTTGCTAGGGTTTGTGGCAGTGGCTATGACATCTGAAACTCGGTGGCGCCGGATCGATAGAATCGGTGGGGCCGAGTTTGACTTTTGGTTTAGGTCATATGTGGATGTGGGAAGGTAGTTGAGGATTTTGGAGCATATCACTAAGCACTTTGAGCAAGCAAGCCATTAAGCAACACCTCATCCCCTCTTGATAGTATTGGCTTTTCCTATAGACTCAATGTGATCTTGGATCACTAAAATAGAAAATGTAGAGTCTTGATCTTGAACCTTGAGCCAATCCTTTGTCCTTAGCATCTTGAAGGGATTCCACATCCTCTAGTCCATGCCACTCCATTGTTGAACTTATCTGAAACATACTAGGTAAAAGTGTTAGTCCAACAAGAGATATGTTGACATTAATTACCAAAACCACCCAGG
Organism: Triticum dicoccoides; assembly: GCF_002162155.2. Classification (NCBI taxonomy): domain Eukaryota; kingdom Viridiplantae; phylum Streptophyta; class Magnoliopsida; order Poales; family Poaceae; genus Triticum; species Triticum dicoccoides. The sequence goes on along the minus strand of NC_041382.1, from coordinate 700,989,912 downwards.
GAGCACTTGTGCTTTCAGAGTGGAGCGCCTTTGGTAAGAAAAAATTTATATAGTGTGCTGAAATTTACTGCCACTTGTTACTATGGAAAGTAATCTTTGAGCGGCTTGTTCGGGGTATCTTCACCCCAACCAGTAGAGCAAAGAGTTGCGCCTCAACCTACTAAAAAAATTTACTTTGAAATTCCTTCAGATATGATAGAGAAACTGCTAGATAATCCTTCTACAAGAGATGGAACATTACATCCCGATTTGCACCTAATCTATGTGGATGAAGTTTGTGGATTATTTAAGCTTGCAGGTATGCCTAAGGATGTTATCAAGAAGAAGGCCTTCACTTTATCTTTGAAGGGAAAGGCATTGACATGGTTTAGGCTATGTGACGATATTGGGTCATGGAACTGCAACCGATTGAAATTGGAATTTATCAAAAGTTTTATCCTATGCATCTGGTTCATCGTGATCGTTTATATATATATATATATATATATATATATATATATATATATATATATATATATATATATATATATATATATATAGTGTTACTATTCATCACCTAGGGTGCAGAATAAGTTATTCTTCACCCGAGGTAATCTTACGATAATTTCATAATTAAATTACATTTGAAATTCAAATAGTTACATTTCTATTGATTCACTACGTAAAATTTGGCATAAGAAAATAAAAGTATAGATCATAAGACAAGAAAATTTGCAGTTTATGTGTATTTTACACTATGTTTTTACGTTTGTAATTTTACATAACAGAAAATATTTTTTACAAAGATTATAAATTTTCTTACAGTCTCTTTTTACGTCGGAAATAAGACAAAACTTACGGAACGTAAAATTACGATGCATTGATGGTAAAATAGACGGGGTGAAGAATAACTATTCCTTACCTTGGGTGACGAATAGTCAATCCCTATATATTGGCCTAGCGAGGGAGAAAGCATCGCTCAAGCTTGGGGGAGCCTTAAGTCAATGTTATATTCATGCCCCAATCATGAGCTCTCTAGAGAAATTATTATTCAAAAAATTTATGCTCGACTTTCTCTCAATAATGGCTCCGTGCTCGATACTTCTTGTACTAGATCTTTTATGATGAAGACTATTGAAATCAAATGGGATTTATTGGAAAGAATTAAACGCAACTCTGAAGATTGGGAACTCGAAGAAGGTAAGGAGTCAAGTATAACACCTAAGTTTGATTGTGTTAAATCTTTAATGTATATTAATGCTTTTCGTGAATTTAGCACTAAATATGGACTTGACTCTGAGATAGTAGCTTCTTTTTGTGAATCATTTGCTACTCATGTTGATCTCCCTAAGGAGAAGTGGCTTAAATATCATCTTGCCATTGAAGTAAAAGTAGTTGAACCTATTAAAGTTGAAGAAAAGACTATCACTTATAATGTTGATCCTATTGTTCCTACTGCTTATATTGAGAAACCACCCTTCCCTGCTAGAATAAAGGATCATGCTAAAGCTTAAACTGTGGTTCGTAAGAGTAATACTAGAACACCTACACCCCCTGAGAAAATTAAAGTTGAACCTAGTATTGCTATGGTTAAAGATCTCTTGTCCGATAATATTGATGGACATGTTATTTACTTTTGTGATGAGCCTGCTAGAATTGCTAGACCCGATACTAAAAATAAACATAGACCTATTGTAGGCATGCCTGTTATTTCTGTTAAAATAGGAGATCATTGCTATCATGGCTTATGTGATATGAGTGCTAGTGTGAGTGCAATACCTCATTCTTTATACGAAGAAATTATGCATGGTATTGCACCTGCCGAGTTAGAAGGGATTGATGTTACAATTAAGCTTGCTAATAGAGATAATATTTCACCGGTTGGGATTGTTAGAGATGTTGAAGTCTTGTGTGGGAAAGTTAAATATCCTACTGATTTTATTGTTCTTGCTTCCCCACAAGATGACTTTTGCCCCATTATATTTGGTGGACCCTTCTTGAATACTGTTAATGTAAGATACACTGCAAAAAAGATGTTGTTTCTATTGGTTTAGGGGATATGTCTCATGATCTTAATTTTGCTAAATTTCGTAGACAACCCCATGATAAAGAATTGCCTAGTAAAGATGAAATTATTGGTCTTGCTTCTATTGCCGTGCCTCCTAATGATCCTTTAGAACAATATTTGTAGACCATGAAAATGATATGTTTATTAATGAAAGAAGGGAAATAGATGAAGTATTCTTTAAACAGGGACCTATTTTGAAACACAACTTTCTTGTTGAAATTCTAGGGGATCCTCCTCCACCAAAGGGTGATCCCGTGTTTGAGCTTAAACCATTACCTGATACTCTTAAATATGCTTATCTGGATGAAAAGAAGATATATCATGTTATTATTAGTGCTAACCTTTCAGAGCGGGAAGAAGAAAAATTATTGAAAACTCTGAAGAAGCACCATGCTGCTATGGGATATACTCTTGATGATATTAAGGGCATTAGTCCCACTCTATGCCAGCACAAAATAAAATTGGAGAAAGACACTAAACCGGTTGTTGATCACCAACGATGGTTAAATCCTAAGATGAAAGAAGTGGTAAGAAAAAAAAATACTAAAGCTTCTGGAGGTAGGTATAATTTATCCCGTTGCTGATAGTCGGTGGGTAAGTCTTGTCCATTGTGTCCCTAAGAAGGGAGGTATTATTGTTGTTCCTAATGATAAAGATGAATTCATCCCACAAAAAATTGTTACAGGTTATAGAATGTTAATTGATTTCCGCAAACTAAATAAAGCTACTAAAAAGGATCATTACCATTTTCCTTTTATTATTCAAATGCTAGAAAGATTATCCAAACATACACTTTTTTGCTTTCTAGACGGTTATTCTGGTTTCTCTCAAATACCCGTGTCAAAAGAGGATCAGAAAAGACCACTTTACTTGCCCTTTCGGTACCTTTGCTTATAGACGTATGACTTTTGGTTTATGTAATGCACCTGCTACCTTTCAAAGATGTATGACTGCTATGTGCTCTGACTTTTGTGAAAAGATTGTTGAGGTTTGCATAGATGATTTTTCCGTGTATGGAATTTCTTTTGATGATTTCTTAAGCAACCTTTATCAAGTTTTGCAGAGATGTGAAGAAACCAATCTTGTCTTGAGCTGGGAGAAGTGCCACTTTATGGTTAATGAAGGTATTGTCTTGGGGCATAAAATTTCTGAAAGAGGTATTGCAGTTGATAAAGCTAAAGTTGATGCTATTGAAAAGATGACATGTCCTAAGGACATTAAAGGTATAAGAAGTTTCCTTGGCCATGCTGGTTTTTATAGGAGGTTCATTAAAGACTTCTAAAAAATTTCTAGGCCTCTGACTAATCTTTTACAAAGAGATGTTCCTTTTGTCTTTGATGATGATTGTGTAGAAGCATTTGAAATACTTAAGAAAGCCTTGATTTTTGCACCTATTGTTCAGCCTCCTGATTGGAATTTACCCTTTGAAATTATGTGTGATGCTAGTGATTATGCTGTAGGTGTTGTTCTAGGACAAAGAGTTGATAAGAAATTAAATGCTATCTAATATGCTAGTAAAACTCTAGGCAGTGCCCAGAGAAATTATGCTACTATTGAAAAAGAATTTTTAGCAGTTGTATTTGCTTGTGATAAGGTCAGACCTTACATTGTTGACTCCAAAGTAACTGTTCACACCGATCATGGTGCTATTAAATATCTTATGGAAAAGAAAGATGCTAAACCTAGACTTATTAGATGGGTTCTCCTACTACAAGAATTGATTTGCATATTATTGGTAGAAACGGAGGTGAGAACCCCATTGCAGACCACTTATCTAGGTTAGAGAATGTTCTTGATGACCCACTACCTATTGATGATAGCTTTCCTGATGAACAATTAGCTATCATAAATGCTTCTCATACTGCTCCATGGTATGCTGGTTATGCTAATTACATTGTTGCAAAATTTATACCACCTAGTTTCACCTATCAACAGAAGAAAAAGTTTTTCTATTATTTATGACATTACTTCTTGGATGACCCACACCTTTATAAAGAAGGAGTAGATGGTGTTATTAGACGTTGTGTGCCTGAGCATGAACAGGAACAGATCCTACGCAAGTGTCACTCCGAGGCTTATGGAGGACACCATGCTGGAGATAGAACTGCACATAAGGTATTGCAATCTGGTTTTTATTGGCCTACTCTCTTCAAGGATGCATGTAAGTTTGTCTTGTCTTGTGACGAATGTCAAGGAATTGGTAATATTACTAGACGTCAAGAAATGCCTGTAAGTTTGTCTTGTCTTGTCTTGTGATGAATGCCGCTGGGACCCCAGGAGGGAAGAAGAAGAAGACCGGTGAGACCTCGGACACCCACTCCGGCAAGCGCACCTCTTTGGAGTGTAGCGCTCCCATCAAGGACGTGCCAGAGAGCTCCACCGGCGGAAACAAGAAGCCCAGGGCCATACCGCCGGGAACCAAGAAGGTTTCTGTCAATGAGGACGGCACGGGAGGGGCTTTCACCATAAGCTCCACCCTTGACGACAAATAGGAAGACGCGCTCGTCACCTTCCTGCGGGCGAATGTCGATGTGTTTGCATGGCAAGCTTCCGACATCCCCGGCGTTCCCAGGGAGGTGATTGAGCACCACCTTCTGTCCTCATGCGAGGCCCATCAAGTAGAAGGTCAGAAAGCAAGCTTTGGAACGACAAGATTTCATCACAGAGGAGATCCGGAAACTGGAAGCAGCGGGTTTGGTAAGAGGAGTGCTCCGTCCAACATGGTTGGCCAATCCGGTCATAGTGCGCAAGGCTAATGGGAAGTGGAGGCTGTGTATTGATTACACAGATATCAATAAGGCTTGTCCTAAGGACCCCTTCCCATTACCGCGCATCGACCAGATTGTTGACTCCACAGCTGGGTGTGATCTGTTGTCATTCCTCGATGCCTACTCCGGCTACCACCAGATCTTCATGACAAGAGAAGACGAAGAGAAAACAGCATTCATCACCCCATGTGGTGCGTATTGTTTCATGCGGATGCCTTTCGGGCTGAAGAGTGCTGGTTCGACGTTTGCAAGGGCGGTCCAGATTGGTTTTGAACCCCAACTCCATAGAAATATGGAAGCTTATATGGATGACATAGTGGTCAAAACCAAGGACAGGGCAACCCTCATACCGGATTTGCAAGAAACATTTGCAAACCTGCGCAAGATCAATCTCAAGCTGAACCCTGAGAAGTGCGTCTTTGGGTCCCGTCCGGCAAGCTTCTCGGGTTCTTTGTGTCACAACGTGGGATAGAGGCCAATCCGGACAAGATCAAAGCTATAGAGCAGATTGAAGCACCCAAGCAAATCAAGGATGTGCGTCAGCTTGCTGGTTGCGTCGCCGCCATGGGCAGATTCATTTCCAAGTCTGCCGAGCGCGCCCTTCCCCTTTTCAAGATCCTGAAAAAGGCGGGCCCGATGGAGTGGACGCCAGAAGCCGAAGCGGCATTGCAATATTTGAAGAAGTACCTCTCCTCCGCGCCAATACTAGTTGCGCCTAGGCCACAGGAGCCGTTGCTGCTATACCTGGCGGCAATGAACCAGGTGGTCAGCGCCGCACTAGTGGCGCAGAGAGTGGTTGATGACGAGGTAATGGCAGCGACAGAGCCCGACACCACCAATGCAGAGACGACACAGCCAGTTGAAGTGCCGCCGAAGAGGAAAATGATGCAGCACCCGGTCTACTTTGTTAGTTCCCTCCTGCAGGGAGCTAGATCAAGGTACTCCGGCGCGTAGAAGCTGCTCTTCGGCCTTCTTATGGCCTCGAGGAAGCTGCGTCACTACTTCCAGGCACACGAGATCACTGTCGTCACTCGCCTCCCTCTGCAACGGATATTGCACAATCCAGATGCAACGGGAAGAATTGTGGAATGGGCACTGGAGCTGTCCAGCCTTGGCCTCAAGTTTGAAAGTACTTCGACGATTCAGAGCCGAGTCCTGGTGGAGTTCACTGCAGAATGGACCGCAACGCCTGACGAAGAAGCCCAAGAGACTGCTCTCCCTGGCAAGGAGGCATGTTGTAGTTGGATCATGTACTTTGATGGAGCTTTCTCCTTACACGGCGCCGGGGCTGGCGTACTGCTTGTCGCACCCACCGGAGAGCACCTCAAGTACGTGATCCAGATGCACTTCCCCAGGGAGGTGTCAACAAACAATACGGCAGAGTATGAAGGGCTGCTTGCCGGTCTTAGGATCGCGGCGGACCTCGGAATCAAGAAGCTCATCGTCAGGGGCGACTCGCAGCTCATCGTGAAACAAGTCAACAAGGACTACCAGAGCCCATTGATGAAGGCCTACATCGATGAAGTGAGAAAGCTGGAAGAGCGTTTCGACGGTATACAGGCTGAATACATTCCCCGAGCGGCGAACGATATCGTCGATGACCTGTCAAAACGCGCTGCCCTCAAGCTACCTGTGGAACCAGGTACCTTTGTGCTCCAGCTAACTCAGCCATCCGTTGATCCATCAACAGAGCAGAACAAGAGGAGGAAATCAGGACCCGGCAAGTACTTTCCCGCCGAGCTCCCCGGAGCCGCCGACAAGGATGTTGCCGGGGACACTGAGCCCGCCACGGGACGGCTAGCTCCGGCGAAGCATCAAGCTCTTGCCGTCGAGACAGCCGCTCCTATAGCGGAGGAAATGCCTTTAGTCCTCTCCATCGAGCCTCGGGCTCCAGCATGGGCACAGCATACCGTATGATTCCTCCAAACAGGGGAACTTCCTGAAGAGCGGGAAGAAGCGGAAAAAGTAGCCCGTCGCTCTACCATGTACCAGTTCATCGATGACGTCCTGTACAAAAAGAGGCCGAACGGTATGAAATTGAAGTGTATCCCTCGGGAGGAAGGACTAGAGTTGTTGGCGGAGATACATGGAGGCATATGTGGATCCCACATCGGGTCAAGGGCCCTTGCCGACAAGGCATTTCGACAAGGCTTCTTCTGGCCCACCGCCCTCCAGGATGCGACGACACTAGTCACCAGGTCTGAAGCATGTCAGTTCCATTCAAAGAAGTTTCATCAGCCAGCTCAAGCCCTTCAAACCATTTCTCTCTCCTGGCCCTTCTCGGTATGGGGGCTCGACATACTGGGCCCTTTCCCCCGCGCTGTCGGGGACTTTGAGTACTTGTACGTTGCAATCGACAAGTTCACAAAGTGGCCGGAGGTGGGGGCAGTGAGGAAGGTCACAGCTCAGTCAGCCGTCAAGTTCTTCAAGGGACTAGTGTGCCATTTTGGTGTACCCAACAGGGTCATCACCAACAACGACACACAGTTCACAAGCCGCACCATCATGCAATATATCCAAGACCTCGGCAGCAAAGTCTGTTTCGCTTCCGTTGCTCACCCACGAAGCAATGGTCAAGCTGAGAGGGCAAACGCTGAAGTACTGCGAGGCTTAAGGACCAAGACCTTTGATAGGCTGCACAAGAGTGGAAGGCACTGGATTGATGAGCTGACGACGGTTCTTTGGTCGATCAGGACGACGCCAAATCGAGCCACCGGCCAGACAACTTTTGCCCTGGTATACGGGGCAGAAGCGGTTCTACCCACTGAACTCATATACAGGTCACCTCGAGTGCTCGCTTATGATGAGCTTGAGCAAGAGCAACTGCGGCAAGATGACGCAATGCTCCTTGAGGAAGATCGTCTTCGGGCGGCTATGAAAGCAGCATGCTACCAGCAAGCCTTGCGCTGCTACCATAGCCGCAAGGTTCATGCCCGAAGCCTTGAGGAAGGCGACCTTGTTCTTCGGCACGTTCAATCGGCCAAGAATTCCAACAAGTTGACGTCAAAGTGGGAAGGCCCTTATCGGGTAATACGAGTCCCCAGGCCCGGCGCAGTCCGCCTGGAGACCGAAGATGCCGTTCCGGTGAGTAACTCTTGGAAGATTGAGCATCTTCGCAAGTTTTACCCGTGAGGCGCGGCTTGCCGGGCCCTCCGGCAAGCCACCTTTTGTACAAGCATTACCGATGATGCATGTAACCCTTTGTACAAAGCCAGGCGCAGACCCTCAGCATAAATAAATGACGCGCTGGCGCCCTAAGTTATATAGCATGCATGCTAGGTCGAGTCTCGTCCTTGGTTAGGGTTGATAGTGCTTAGCGGCAACTAACCCCTAGCTTAGAGGTTGAGTGTGCGTCTCTTTGCCGTTCTTTTGTCTTCTTTGGTTCACAGGACTCACAGGTATCCTTGCCGGATCACTTGAGGACGAAAAAGAGAATAGGGACAGACCAGCATCTAGACCCCGGCAAGCCAGTATTTCCGGGGGCTACAAGAGCAAAGATTCACCCACGGCAAACCAGAGTTGCCGGGGGCTACAACTTCAGATAAGTTCTTCATCCCTTATCATGCATTCCCTTATGGACTGAGGTATGTGAAACCTCATTTTTTCCTAAAACTATCATGCTCCCCTAACTCTAGGCCCTAGGGCTCGTTCTTGGGGCCAGGTTTGGTAGTAGTCGCCGCAATGAGAGGATGAAACAAGGAGCCTGAACCCACCTCATCCCTGCCTCCGCCAAAGGTGTGAGAAAGGTCGAGCCAAGTGGGGAGATAGCAAGGCCTGTTGCCGGGCAAGGAAATGTTTATCTTAAGGATATCAAGGATTTACTCCTTGTTGTGGGTTGTACCACAAACAAATGACCCGGCAAGCATCCCTTTTTCATTAAAAACATTCCACTCAGGTACAGTCCATAGGGAATGAAAAACATGAATGATGGGATTACAAGTTTTAAATTCAGCTAAGGCCCGAAGGCTTACAAACTAAAAAGAGATAAGGTGCCCGTAATCCCTTTCTTGTCCCTCTCCTCAGGAGGCAAGTCAAGGAGGCGAAAAGGGCAAAAGGGGCGCCTAGGCGAGCTACGGGTGGCAGAAGACACCAAGAGAACATCTCGGTGGTCGTCCGAAGGCTGGATGGTGCTGGCGGCACCGGAAGCAGAGCTCGAAGAGGAGGAGGCAGGATGTCAGCACGCGTCGAAGGCGTCGGTGCCCGCTTACTCCGACTTGACGGCCTTGCCGCCCGCCCTCTTCCGCAACCTCCCAACGCCAGCCGCCCAAGGAGACAACCCCGAGAAGTTCAGGGAGCCGGCGATGCGGATGATGGGGTCGCCGGTGCTGCACGGAGCGGCGCCCGACACCTAATCGGACCCGTCATCCTGCCGCCTACTACCCTTGTCGTCGCTGCCACTGTCCTCCTCGTCACTCCCGCCCGAGGAGGAGTCTTCACTATCAGAAGAGCTCTCCACGCAGCACCTTGCATGGGTCCCAAAGCACCCGAAGACCTTGACGGAGAGAAGGCCACCCTCCATCAGCTTAAAATGGAGAGTGAGCCCCTCCGTCAAGCGGTGGATATGGGCAAACGTCTTCCATCCCCGACGGAGATACATCACGTGAGGGGCGGGGAAATCGACGCGGTCCCGCATGCCACTGGTCGCGCAGCCCCTCATGTGCAGCCACAATGACTCCGGCGGATCCAGTTCCATCTCCCACGCGAATGGAGTCAGGAGACGAAGGCGACAGCGAGGAGGCTGGCGTAGCCTGACGAAGAACTCGCAAGGGTCATCCCCAACGTGGCCCTCCACGGGGGGAAGAACTGCTGGAGGAGGCGAGGCCCGTGCGCCGCCCCGTCCTCCTCTTCCCCGAGCGCCTCGGCCTCGCCCACGGCCTCGCCCCCTCCACCTTCCCCTCGTGGCTGGCTCTGCCACCGCGGGTGCAGGAGAAGGAGGGACGCGTTGTCGAGCGGCGACCCTCGCCGCCACCGTTGAAGGACCAGGATTCCCTCTCTCCATGACGGATGGAAGGGGGGAGTAGAAGCTGAAAGAAGGAGGAGATGAAGGAATGCGGGACGCCATCCCCCTCCCTCTCTTTATAAAGGAACGGGATGGGGGCTCGGCCGCCCTGCTCAGCCAATCAAGATGCGTAAGGCGCAGGGAACTGGGACCGACCCGCCGCCCCAGCCCGCGGCGGCCCGGTTTCCTGCCTCCACCGTTCACCACCCCAAGCGCATGAGAGCCACGTAGCAGGCGTGCAGGACCGAGGCGACGGGTGAGGCGACCTCTCCCCACCCCGTGATCATGGGGAGTGGACGCCTTGAAGACCACGCCTCGGCCCCGTTCAGTAAATGGGCCGCGCCTCCACGCCTCCCTCCGTTTATGGGGAAGGCGCAAACCGCCCCCTTTACTACGACGTGATGCATGCATGCAGAGCTCAGCCCCACGCAAGCCGCCCACGTCACACACGCCTCCCCACGCGCCGCCACGCGCGGGAAGCATGGGAAGCGCAGCGCGTGAAGATACTTACCACGGTAAAAACCGCCCCGCCTGCCCGCGCACCGTTTTTGGGCCTAGCCCAACGACGCGATTACGCTTACGTGTGCCCAGGCCCAGGGGCTCCTATCGGTGTACAAAAAGAGGGGTACACTTTTTGTACCCCTATAACTATGCACGGGCAGTCTAAGCCACGGGCACCACCACACTGAGCAAGGCAAGGGAGGTGAGCCAAGGTAAGGCCGAAGCTCAGGAGAAGCAGAACGACACCAAGACCAAGACCACAAAGAGCAAAGGGGACGAAGCGGACCCCCGGCAAGATCCTTACCGGGAGGCGGTTTTAGCAAACCCGGCAAGACCCTTGTCGTGGCAGCTCACACCACACCTACGGAGTGAGTCACCCTTGAGTCCACTGCCCCCATGGGGCAAGGATTCGGGAGACCTCCCCGTGGTGGCATGCAAATCTTTCTGAAGACATTCGAGATTAGATACACCCTTCAGAAGATGATGATCCTTGGCGGGATCCCAGCCAAGGAGGACCACAAGGCCCCTGGCAAGAGCCTTGCCAGGGATGACAGCAGGCGCCACGGCAGGACCCTTGCCGGGGCACCGACAAGACCCTTGCCAAAAACACCCGTTGGGCCACCATCAGGCCCACACCAGCCAAACCTCCACCGCCGATCGCATGCAGCTGCCGACCCAACCAGCTGGGCAGGCACCTGCGTGGCGGCATGCAGATCTTCATGGAGACCCACCACTGCGCCACCTCAGCTGCCTGCCTGCCTACATGGCACCGCGGGCGCCGCTGGCCAGGGCGCGTGTCGACACGAGAGGGAGCGGCGACGGACGAGACAGAGCTCTCGCCCCATCCCCGATAAAGCAAGGACACCTAGGCAAGACGCATTAAATGCGCCTTGTCATGTACCACGAGGGATAACCTCTCATCACTGTTCCCTTTCCACCTCATGTGTGCCACTGTGGCAACCCCTTTCCTATAAAAGGAGGCCCGAGGGGACCAGGAGGAGGATTCGGCTTTTTGGAGCTCCTCACGCCCCATAGCTAGCTCAAGAACACAGATATACAATCCATCAAAGCAGGAGTAGGGTTTTACGCATCCCCGCGGCCTGAACCTGGATAAACGAACCGTGTGCTACCTGTTTGATCCGCTCTTCTCACGACCCCGCGCCCGGCAATCGTAGTAGGGATTCTTGTGATCCCATAGATGTCGTTCCCACCGACATTGTGGGTCATCACCCGCCGCCACGCCCCGGTGAAGCGCGAACATGACTCTGACTGAGTCCAGGGGAGGTGCTAGGAGCCAGCCCTCGTGAGCCGCTGCGGGCGTGGGCGCCGCTTTTGCTTGTCCTTTCCATTTTTTCTGCATTCCAATAAACAAGTATGGGGCCCTGCGTGGGCGTGTAATGAACCATAATTCTTATGTCGCTCATGTTATGTTTATCGTTTCTATGTTGTGTTGTGGCATCTGTGCTTTATGTAGGCGCACAGGGATAACTTAGCTTCACATATCCAAGGTACCTTCCACCTCGCGAGGGCGCGCGCCTCCTGGCATCCGGTGAGGCTTCCCAGCTGTCAACTCGGGAGCCGCTGACCTTCGGAGACACGCGAAGCTGCAAACATTATTTAGGAAATCCTTACCCTTCCTTGCACGAGGCCCCAGGCATAGGCCGATCATGGCCTAGCGCATCGCGTCGCGGTACCCGTGGGGCACGGACTTAGAAGGGTGCGCTGATCGCGAGCTCAATCAAGGGCACCTCACGAAGATCAGGGGAGCCTAAGCTCTGGAGCGATAGGGATTTGGCGAGGTGTGCTCGTGACCGGGTTAGCCAAGCGCACGCACACACCTGCCCAGCCCCGCCACGAGGCGTGTGAGGGGGAGCGTAGGGCAACTGCCGTTCTCCCTGGTGCAAAGCAAGAACCAATCGAAGAAATAGAGAGAAGAAGGGACTCAACCAAGCAAATCAAGAAACACCAGAACTTCAAATTCCATTAAAAGAAAAAGCTTGCAAGCCAACTACAGATAGCAAATGAACAGTCACGTCCGGCACCTAGTCTAGTCCTCTCACCAGCACAGAGCTAAGTGCTGCCACTAGGACGTGGGAGGGAGTCCCCGAGGTCCGAGGGCGGCACTCCGGAGACTCCGGGGCGTGTACATCCCCACTCATTATTACATGAGAGTGTCACGAGTCGAGACCTTCACAGGCGCTGGGCCTTGCTTCATGGGTAGAACTTCCAGAGATGCTGGATGTTCCAGGCGTTCTTGATGGGGATCCCATCCCGCATCTCCAGGCGCGCGGCACAAGGCCTGGAGACGCGGGCAATCCTAAACGCCCTCCCACATGGGTGAGAGCTTATGCAGCCCTTCCGTGGAGCGCACCCGCCTCAAGACAAGATCGCCCACCTCGAGCGTCCTGGGGAGGATGCTACAGTGGTGATACCGTCGCAGCGCCTGCTGGTATCTCGCCGCCCGGAGCGAGGCCTGGCGGTGGCATTCCTCCCCCAACACGAGGTCCATCCCCCGCATGGCTTCCTGACGTGCCTCGTCGAACGCCAGGACCCACGTGGAGCGATGCTTGACCTCGTGAGGGAGTACCGCTTCGGCTCCTTAGACGAGGAAGAACGGGGTCTCGCCTGTTGGCTTGGTGGCGGTGGTGTGGATTGACCACAGCACGGACTGGAGCTTGTCGTGCCAGCCCCTACCGCAAGCCTCGAGCTTCTTCTTGAAGGTCCTGATCTTGAGGCCTCTCAAGACCTCCGCGTTGGCATGCTCGGCTTGGCCTTTGCTCCTGGGGTGTGCCACTGAGGCATAGCATATCTGCGTTCCAAGCTTAGCACAATATGTCTTGAAAAGATTGCTAGTGAACTGCGAGGCCCTTGATGAACTTGACTGCGGAGCCTGCTGGGATGGTGCGGACGGCTTCCACCTCCGCCCACTTGGTGAACTTGTCGATGGCGCCATAGAGGTAGCGATAACCCCCAGGCGCACGAGGGAATGGTCCCAGGATATCCAGCCCCCAAACTGCGAACAACCACGAGAGTGGGATAGTCTGGAGGCCCTGAGCATGCTGGTGGATTTTCTTGGCATGGATCTGACAGGCCTCGCAGGATCTCACCAGCTCGGTTGCGTCGTTAAGTGCCGTGGGCTAGTAGAACCCGCTGCGGAATGCCTTTCCCACTAGGGTCCGTGACGATGAGTGATGCCCGCAATCTCCGCCGTGTATGTCAGCTAGTATCTCGCACCCATGCTTCCTGGAGATGCATCGCGGGGAAACATCATTTGGTCACTTTCTGTATAACTCACCATCCTGGATGCAGTATGCAATAGCCTGCCGGGCCACGCGCTCCGCGTCTTCCTCCTTCTCCGGCAGTGTTCCTTGCCCGAGGTATGCCTTGAACTCTTCCAACACCCGTCTCGAGGCTCGAACGCGAGGAGCAGACGCGCTCCTGAGGTCGGGCCACAGGCGGGGGCTCCTGAGGCTGGTGGCGGGGGAAGCTCCTCTTGAGGTGGTGTTGGCTCCATAGCCAGAGGGGCCATGGAAGGCTTGAAGAGCTGCTCCTCGAAGATGCCTGGTTCCTGTGGCTGACGCTTGGACGCCCTCTTGGCGATGTCCTCGGCTTCCTTGTTCGTGCCGCGGGGAACATGCTGCAGTTCCAGGCCCAAGAATTGCTTCTCCATCATGCGTACTTCCGCGAGGTATGCCTCAATGTGCTCATCCTTTGGCTCGTACACCATATTGGAGAAGTTGACGAGGAGCTAAGAGTCACCCTTGATGGTGAGACGCTTCACCCCCAAGGCTGCCGCGACCTTGAGGCCGGCCATCAACCCCTCGTATTCCATGATGTTGTTGGAGACCTTCTCGCCCTACTAGAAGCAGAGCTGCATGGTGTAATATAGCCTGTCTTGAGTGGGCGAAATGAGCACGGCGCCAGCCTCCGCGCCCTGGTATGCGAAAGCACCGTCGAAGTACATGACCCAGCCATCTGGCACTTCACTTCCTAGTGAGAGGGATCGGTTCTCGCCTGCTTCAGGTTCCGGAGCATCGGTCCATTCTACCACAAAGTTGGTGAGCGCAGCTCCCTTGATGACTCTGGTTGTGCTGAACTCCAGCTGAAATGCCTGCAGCTCGATGTTCCACTCGGCGACTCTTCCCGCAACGTTGGGACTAAATAGCACCCTTTCGAGTGGGTAGGCTGAGAAGACCTTAACTGGGTGTCCATGGAAATAATGACGCAGCTTGCGTGAGGCCACTAGGAGCACGATCAGGAGTTTCTGTGGCATGGGGTATCGTGCCCTTGCGTCTCGTAGCACCGTGCTGACGAAGTACACCGGGTGCTCGATGAGGACGGGAGCGTCGATGGAGCCCGAGGTCTCCGGAGGTTGGGTTGCCTCCTTGGATGGAGGGACCTCAGGAGTTTGGTCACCCATTGGGGCCTCCGCTGGCCCAGGATCACCGTCTTGCAGGGCATGAACATCCGTTTGCGTCGTTACGGCTCTTGCGGCGACATCCTGATGCCACCTCACCCCTACTGAAGGTGCGGCATTGCGCCGCGGGCTCTTGACCTGGCGCTCCTCCTGGACAGCCACCAGCGCCGCGCTGGCGGAGTGAGGGATGGCGGCCAGATAGAGCACCAGAGGCTCGAGGCGACAAGGCGCTGCCATCACCGGTGGGCTGGTCAGGTACCTCTTGCGGTCTTGAAACGCTAGGTCGGCCTCCGAGATCCACTCGAATGGGCCCTTGGTCTTCATCAGCTTGAAGAACGGCAGGGCGCGCTCCCCCCACTTGGATATGAAACGCCCAGTGAGGTCATGCACCCCGCTAGCTTTTGCATTTCCTTGAGGGTTTGCGGCGGGATCATATCTTCTATCGCCTTGACCTTCTCCGGATTCTCCTCGACCCCCCTATGTGACACGAGGAAACCCAGCAGCTTGCCAAAAGGGACGTAGAACACGCACTTCTCTGGGTTGAGACGCAGGTCCACTTGGCGCAGGCTGGCGAAAGTCTCCTCCAGGTCTTCAATGAGGGTCCTCGTCTCCCGAGACTTTACCATGATGTCGTCGACGTAGGCCTTAGTGTTCCTCCCGAGCTGCTGGCCCAGGGCGATGTGCATCAGCCGCTGAAAAGTCATCCTAGCATTGCACAGTCCGAACGGCATGTAGGTGTAGCAGTATACCCCACACGGGGTCGGGAAGGCCGTTTTCTCCACATCCTCCACCGCCATCTTGATCTGGTGATAACCTGAGAAAGCATCTAGAAAGCACAACAGGTCGCACTCGGTAGTGGAGTCGATGATCTGGTCGATGCGCGGAAGCGGGAACGGGTCTTGAGGACAGGCTTTGTTGAGGTTGGTGAAGGCGACGCACATACATTCCTTCCCGCCTTTCTTGGGCACAACGATAGGGTTCGCCAGCCACTCAAGGTACCGGACCCCACGGATGACACCCGCCGCTTGTAGCTTGCGGGTTTCCTGGACGACGAAGGACTGCTTCTCAGTGGAATGTCGTCGCGCCTTCTGCGTCACAGGGCGCACATTGGGGCACATTGGGACCCCCACCAGCTGCTTGGGCTCCCAGGCCAATACCTCCTTGTTCGCGTGCAGGAACTTCACCAGCGCCTCTTCTTGGTCAGGGTCGAGGTTGGTGCCTATGGTGAAGGTGGCTCCCGAGGCCCCGTCCTTCTTGACCGGCACTTGCTTGGTTTCAGCCCGATCTTGAGTGAACAACAGCTTCTTTTTTGCTGGCGCAGCCCCCTTAGCCCCCGGGGCAGCTCCGCCGGCCGGCCGCGCTGCCACGGCGGCCTTGAAGGCGAGCTTGAGAGCCGTCAGGGCTTCCTTGGTGTCCCCAGCCATGGTGAGAACACCGCTGTACCCTGGCATCTTCATGAGGTTGTAGGTTGAGCGGGTGGCTGCCATGAACTGAGCCAGGGCAGGGTACCCGAGGATGGCGTTGTACGGGAGGCCGATGCGGGCAATGTCAAAGTCGATCAGCTCGGTGCGGTAGTTGCCATGGGTATCGAAGGTGACCGGAGGCATATTTGCCCCAAGGGGCTAGAGGAACCGATGCCGACTCTGAAGAAAGGCTTGGTGGGGCGGTGCAGGCTGTATGGTACATGAAGCAAACCGAAAGCTTCCATGGAGAGCACGTTGAGGCCAGCTCCACCGTCGATGAGGGTCTTAGTCACAGCTATGTTGCAGATGGTGGGCGTGCAGAGCATCGGGAGCACGCCCGAACCCGTGGTGATTGCTCGGTGGTCCTCCGAGCTGAAGGTGAGGTCAGCTTGGGGTGCCGCCCAACCAGGGGGAGCCCCCCTACTGCAAGTGGGCGGCGCCCATCTGGAGGGCGAACTTCTTGACGTGCGATTCGAGGGCAGCGCCCGCGAACCACCAAAGAGGGCTGCTACGGCGGGGGGGGGGGCCTGTGTCGCGAATCGCGCGACGAAGAGACCACGCAGCTCCTCCCGGAGGCTATCGAGGATCCTGGCAGACTGACTAGCCAGGCGCGTGGCACGCCAGCCAATGCAATAGCAAACCAGTAGGCCATGACTTGGTCGTCGCCCCCAGCTTCGAGAACAGCCTCCTCGTACGCCTGCAGGAAGGCCGCTGGATCTAACCGCACCGTCATAGCGGGCCGGCATCTCTGGTTGAACTTGTGCGGCCACCACGCTTACCGCAAAGGGGGGGGGAAGGCCCGGATTCCGCGGCGCATCCGCAGGTGCCTGCCGACCTAATCGGAGGAGTGGCATCTGCCATGGGAGCAGGACGAAGCAGGCATAGAGGCGAAGCTTCGGCGCACCCCTACGTGTTGCGCCAAATGTCGGATTATGGGTTCCGGCAAACCCTTGAGGCTCGAACACTGGGGTGCGCACGAATTATTCCTCCTCTCTAGTTCGCTCGCTCGTTGATCCCATGGCCTAAGTCGACGAACCCAAGGAACAAGATACACGAGGTTTTATACTGGTTCGGGCCACTGTTGTGGTGTAATCACTACAAAAAAAAAAGACACATCCGTGACATTTTGGGCCGAACAAAATAAAAATCTATCATACCTATGACACTTCTATGACAATAATTGTGACAAAACCCGGTATCATCATAGATGTGGTGGGGTTCTACTTCTATGACAAAAAATCATGACATAAAATGGGCTTCTCGTCCTGGGCGGGCCGGAGATGCAGCTGCATGACATTCTTTGGGCCGTCCATGACGGAAAAAACCGTGGTAGAAGCGAGGGCGAGGAAAATATTGAGGTTTTCCCGGTTATGGTGGGTGGTCAGGGCCGAGCGATGCGCATTTCTCTCGTACACGCACGCGCGTGGGTGCGAGGCGTTGGGCTCTAATTGAGCCCGAACGATTGCACTGCAGGCTACGCGTTACTGAACCTGAGCGATCTATTGATGGCTGTTAAATGAACCCGATCGACCGATTCCTTCGCTACTGCTGCTAACTGAAGCCGATCGATGTTGCCTCTGGATGAACAGTGAGCGTTGCTGGGGGGTTTGGATGAACAGTTCCCAGTGGGGGTGGATGAACAGGACCCCGTGGTGTTGCCTGTGGATGAACAGGACCCCGATCGATCGAGCCGGTTGGGGCTGGATGAACAGGACCCGTGGAGGGCGGGATGAACAGGACCACCCCGTGGAGGGCAGGATGAACAGTACACGATGGAGGGCAAGATAAACAGTAGCCCGTGGAGGGGTGGTTGAACAGGAGCCCGTGGAGAGGGCTGGTTGAACAGTAGCCGGTGGAGTAGCACACGGTGGAGGCTGGATGAATAGGAGCCCGTTGATGAACAGTCGCAGGTGGAGGCTGCAGGAGGTCGACCGTGGATGAACAGTAGCCCGTGGAGGCTGGAGGGGGTCGACGGTGGAGATGAACAGTATCCCGTGGAGTCCCGTTTTGCTGTACGCCACACCCCTCCTGATGAACAGGACCCCTGTTTCGACCGTAGTGCTCCAAAACAAGTCTGTTTCCTCCATTTAGCGGTACGCCACACCCCTCCCGATCAACAGGACCCCCATTTCGACCGTAGGAGGTCCGTTTCCTCCGTTTTGCGGTACGCCAGACCCCTCCCGATGAACAAGATCCCGTTTCGTACATGGCTAGTCGAACACAAGGCTGTTTCCTCCATTCTCCGGTACGCCAAGCCTCGTTTCCATCGGCTGTTCCATCCAAGCCCTCCCGATGAACACGATGACGCATTTCGTTCCGACCCAGCCGGTTGGCTTCCCAGGAACACGACGACGACGTTGTTTCTCCGTTTTGACCCAGCCATGTACACGAGCCTTGGCCGTACATATGCGCGAGTAGGCATTCGAGACCCTACCCGTATGTACGTACGTGGCCGTATTTTCTTTCTTGCACACTGGCCGCTGTACGTACGTGTACATGCTACGTGTGCGCCTCTACTACGACACGTGCGCGCCTCTACATCAACCAGTATGTACGTACACGTTCGCGACCAGAATGACAACGCTACATACGCTTCGACCAACTGGGTCCCGACTGTCAAGTACTTCCTTGCGTGCGAAGATGTAGCTGGTGGGTCCCAGCAGTCAGGGGGCGAATCTTTTTTTTGCCTAGATGCACTTACTTGCGTGCGAAGATGTAGCTGGTGGGTCCCAGTAGTCAGGGGGAAACATTTTTTTCGAGAAATACGGTGGCCTGTCCGGTGGGTCCCTGCTGTCAGGTAGAGGAACATTTATTTTGCGCGTAATAAGGAGGCACTTCCTTGTTGTGGCCATGGACCCAGTTGTCAGCCTCTCCACGTACAGTCCACGTCCGATGGAAGTCGTTCCTTGACCACATTGACCACAAAGAGCCAAGAGCACCAGGGCGGTGGACGACGGCGAGGCCTAGGAAGGGGACGACGCAGAGCCAGGGAAGACGCGGTAGTGGATGCCCGCACGTAGAGGAGTATGAGGGTTCACTGGTTCGCTGTGGTGTGAGGTTGTCGTCGCCGTGGAATAACAGGGGTGTGGGTGAGTAGAGGGATGGCCTGGCCAGTGGTGGGAGTAGTAGGGGGCGGTGAGGCCTCTGCCGCATCGCAGCCGGCCACGAGAGGTAGGAGCCCGAGGCACGACCGGCGCTGGTTTGGGCGGCTGGAGCAAGAAGAGCAGAGGTTGCAGAAGCACTATGGCCGTTGGATGGACATCATACGGTCACTGGAGCTAGAATCGTGCATATTGACTAAGTTGACAAAGCCATCCGTCCCCGTCAACTTAGTAGGCCCACAAGTCAACCTACCACTATACTGGGTCCCAGCTAGCAGAGGGGTATTCATTTTTTCGTGTAATAAGGAGGCACTTCCTTGCGTGCGAAGATATAGCTGGTGGGTCCGAGCTGTCAGCGGCGGTAATGTTTTTTTCACGAAATACAGAGGCCCTTCCGGTGGGTCCCAGATGTCAGGTGTAGGAATCGTTATTTTGCGTGTAATAAGGAGGCATTTCCTTGCGTGCGGCCGTGGACCCAGCTGTCAGCCTGTCCACGCACAGTCCACTTCATATGCATGTCGGCCGTTGACCACGTTGACCAGGACGCACCGAGAGCACCATGGCGGTGGACGACGGCGAGGCCCAGGAAGGGAATGACATAGAGCTAGGGAAGACTCGACAGTTGTTTCCCACGTGGAGGGGAGTACGACTATATGAGGGTTTACTGGTTCATCTGCCGTCGCCGGAGAATAACAGTGGGTGTGGGTGAGTAGAGGGATGGCTAGGCCAGCTATGGGAGTACGGTGGGGCGGTGAGGCCTGCGCGGCAGCACAGCCGGCCGCGGGGAGGAGGGACCAGGCAGTCCCGCCGGTGCTTGTTTGAATGGCTGGAGCGGGAAGAGCAGAGATTGAAGAAGCACGACGGCTGTTGGATGGACATCCAACAGGCACTGCTTGTGCGTCAACCTTTTTTTAGGAAAGCCTCAAATCTGTGGAAAACAGCATACAGCTCATCTGCAATTATTTCTAAAAATTTACAGCCCATTTGCTAATTCTTAAGGTTTTTTTGGAGCCCATATTCTTTTTGTTAGAATTACATCCCATATTGTGGCCACAGTTAAAAAATATACAAAATTTTGCATATTTCGGTGTGGTCTGAACTCTTTTTAATCCCGAAATTTCAAGTCACGTTCAAACTGATTTTAAAAATAAATATATATCATTATAAAATCCAACGAATTGTCCACGCATAAAAATCAATGCAATTTAAAATCTCGAAATGAAAAAAAAAGAAATTTGAAACTAATTGCCGGTTTGATGTGTTTTAAAAATGTACAACCCATTTCTCATTACTGATAGGCCATTTTCTGGGCCAGCCGAATGAAGCTCTCCTCGTCTTGAAAGATTTGCAGCCCAACAGGCCTGACAAAGCGACTTGGCAAATCAAAAAAAAACTAGGTTGTGGCCGTGGACCCAGCTGCGGCCATGGGCCCAGCTGTTTGCCTCTCCACGTACAGTACTCTTTCGATGAAAGCTGGTCGTTGACCACATTGACCACGCCGTGCCGAGAGCACCAAGGCGGTGGACGACGGTGAGGCCTAGGAAGGGGACGATGTGGAGTCGGGGAAGACGCGTCAGTGGATGCCCATGCGGGGAGGAGTGCGAGGGTTCACTGGTTCGGCTGCGGTGTGAGGCTGTCGTCGCCGCAGGGCCTGGCTAGCGGTGGGAGTAGTAGGGGCCGGTGAGGCCTCAACGGCAGCACAGCCGGCCGCTGGAGGCAGGAGCAGGCGGTCTCACCGGCGCTGGTTTGGGCGGCTGGTGCAAGAAGAGCAACGATTGAAGAAGTAGCAGGACCGTTCGATTCAAATCCAACGGTTACTGCTGCTAGAATCGTTTGTTGACTAAGTTGACAAGCCCTGCGTACGCGTCAACTTAGTAGGCCCATAGGTCAGCATCCCAACTGGTGCGCCCCAGATGTCAGTGGGAGTAATCATTTTTTTCGTGTAATAAGGAGGCAGCAGATTGCGTGCGGCCAGCCTAGCGGATGAAGTAGGGTGGGCCGAGGAAGCCTATGCGGCATCACAGCGGGCCACAAGAGGAGGGAGCAGGCAGTCCCGCCGGCGCTAGTTTAGGCGGGAGGAGCGGTAAGATCAGATATTGAAGAAGCACGTCGGCCGTTGGATGGAAATCCAACATTCACTGCTGCTAGAATCGTGTGTTGACTGACAAAGCCTTGCGTAAACAAGTCAGCCTCGAAATCTATGGCGTGTACAGCCCATTTGCTATTATTTTTATAATTTTTACTCATTTTCTAATTCATATGGAATTTATTGCAGCTCGTTTTCCATTTTTAGAATTGTTGCCCATTTTATGGTCAGTACCAGGGTTAAAAAATAACTAAATATGTGGGAACTTTTGAAAATTCGCAAATTTTTGTTGGGGAAAATATTCTTAATCCAAAAATTAGTAGTCATACTAAAACAAATTTAAAAATAAATTAATACTATGTCATGTTAAATCCAATGAAATACTCCCTCTGTCCCAAAATTCTTGTCTTAGATTTGTCTAAATACGGATGTATCAAGTCATGTTTTGGTATTAGATACATCCCTCTCTAGACTAATCTAAGACAAGAATTTTGGGACGGAGGGAGTATAATATATCAATGAAGAATGAAAACAAAAAAAGAAACTAATATCCCATTTGCTATAATTTTTTTGGAATTTTCAACCCCTTTTGATATTACTTTTAACAGACACTGACCATACTCTTTGGCCAGGCCGGAATGCATCCCTCCTCGTCTTGAAAGATTTGCAGCCCAGTAAGTCGGAGAAAACAAATAGGCCTAGCTTGGGTATTCTTCAAAAAGAAATACTGGGCTGCCTATTTTCCCAAAGAAAAAACTGCTGGGCTGGTCATGTTGTTAGATGGGCCACAGAGACCGCACAACCCAGTTTATAGCCCGATTCACTATGTTGACAGGGACTGTTTCGAAAAAAACTATGTTGACAGCGCCGGACGGTGGTGCCGTGGCGAGCGCACCAAGGCGGAGGATAAAGTGATGTCGCCAATGTGCTGGGCTGGGATGGACATTCTTATTGAAAAATAAAAATGGACCGGATCTATTTACGACGTTGACTATGATTTGCATGGGTCCACTGGTTGCAGGAAGAAAAAGCGGGGAGAAAGAAGACCGGTCGCTATCTTTGCCTAAGAATAATATCGACTAAATGTAACGACACTATCATAGGAAATAATATCCTCCTGTTAAATCATGAATTTAAAGAACTGGTGCATGAGCATTTAGCTTTATTCATTTATTTACTTATTTATGTTTAGGGGACCATGAGCATGTACCTGGGCAGGATTCATGTGACAGCCTCCCTTCCAGTTAATTATGGGCTTCTCTATTGGGCCTTCATCAGTGGGCTACATGTTATCAACAAGTGGAAAATGTGTTCCGTATGAAAAATAGTATGCGCTACGTACGGTACGGGGCACTAAAGGATCGAACCGTGCAACGACTTCCAAAACATTGTGTTTGTTGTTCTAACAACACATTTATTCAACCAACAGACGAAATATACTACTGATTGTACATTGAAAATAGCAGCAGCAACCAGGGCTAGGGGTGCAAGAGAAGCAGTAATCAGGCCAGAAGAGTGAAGACGCAACTCTCTCTTCCAAACCAAATATCAGCCATCATTACAAAAGGGCTACCAAAAAAGAACAAGTGTATGCATCAAACAAAATAAAGATCCTACTACACCAAGTGTACGCATCTAACTAACTGGCTTAGTTAGACGTTACTATTTATTAAGCTGTGGAGATTGGCTCATGGCTTGAACCAGATGGGTGCCTGACGGGGGAAACTCCAGCCAGCAGGTCGAAGTCTGATACTTGCGACCCTCTCTCTTACTTTGGGCTGCAGAGCGTGGCGGCACATATCAGGGTATGGTGCATGCAGAGACGCATGGTACGCTGTGTACACACAATTTTGCCCGATGAACGAAACCGCGCTGCCATCATGATCCTTGCCGTCGGTTATCTCCTGGTTAATCAGATAATTCAGTCCGACAAACAGAGAGCATGTACCAATGCTACTTACCAACATCTAGTTAAAAATTCCTGAAGGCCCAGAGAAGCTGGGATCCTGCTCAAAGACCTTGCAGTGACTGTGATTGTATTCCACGAAACAACACGTCCGATACGTGTGAACGATCACCAATTGTTCGTCATCGTTTGACCGAGCCAGGAACCACCTGCAACTGCCGTGCCGCTTTTCTTTGGAAGGTTATGGGATTAGGAAGGGTAGTGACACCAGGCGGCCTACAACACCATAGCAAGTTGGAGTCAAATAACCCACAAAAAAAAGTTGGAGTCAAATAAAAAAGGGATCTTGATGTAGTCAATATTAAGAATAGCATGTTATGAGCATGAATATGTTTTCAGTAAATGTTGACAGTAATATAAGCAAGCCATCATGATATCATAGGAAAGTAACATAAAAAAAGTTGGAGTCAAATAAAAAAGGGGTCTTGATGTAGTCAATCTTAAGAACAGCATGTTATGAGCATGAATATTTTTTCAGTAAATGTTGACAGTAATATAAGCAAGCCATCATGATATCATAAGAAAGTAACATACTGCTGTAACAGCCATTTGTAGCGATGACTGGAGTAGGCCAGCAATACGTCCAGCCATAGAAGGAGTCGACAGCGTAAATGAAGCCCTTGTGTTCAATCGCATCAAAGAAACATGGAGGATGTATGATCCTGCGATGGACATGCAGGTTTATCCACTTACTGCAGTGACCTGTCAGATAGGCGACACAGCGGTTGAAGAACGCAATTAGCCTGAAGTCTTTATAATTTGCAGATCTTGTGGGCACTTGGCAGATTAAAACCTTGAGTTGGCTTCAAAAGCTCCGTCCTGAGAGCTTTGAGTAAACGGTAAAGCCCCGAGGAGCACGCAACAAGCGGCATGGTACTGAGATTTTCCACATGCGAAACAATGAACTTGATTACCTCTATGGGGAGCGAATTCCAGCCACTCTTTCGGTGGACGCTGCTCGGTTCTTCCATTGTTAGTGCTTGGGTTTCGGATGAGGGGGGAGGCGCCTTAGCGAGGATGGAAGACTGGATGAGGGGGGAGGCACCTTAGCGGGGATGGAAGAGCGGACAAATATGGAGAAGTGAATATGTGCTGCAGGAAGTGGACAGGTGATGATGACTACAGCATGCCGCTTGACTTACGAGACACATACCAGCAGCGTAGGGTCATATCGAAGTCAGACAACTTGCTTGAGTGATCACAATACTGGTACTCCCTACAGTACCTGCTACTATGCCCTAACTTGCTTGCGTAGAGTAGTAGGGGAGTAGGACTCTACTCTACTACTAGCACCAGTGTTGTAGTATGTTCGAATCTAAAATAGTTACAAACTTCAATGCCCGAGCGTGGAACGACTACAAACCGCCATTGGTGCTAACTCCAATCCTGCAAGTCATGGATTTGTTTGTTTTTGACTTTCTGTATGAATCTGTAGCCAGCCTGCAAGTCATGTACATTGTACTTACAGTGGAACCCACAGAGTACTTAGAATACAAGATTAAGGATGCAATTAACTTTTTATAGAGGGAGAATCATACACGCAATTAACTCAAATGGATTGGACGTGAATCTATAAGAAAGTGCCATGTCATCTGTAGCCAACATGTATAACAATGGATACTCAAAAACTAATTCTTGAAGATCATTTCATGCAAAGCACAATAAGAGTTATTTCTTCACAAGTTTTGGATGCAGGTTGAATAGTTGAACGCTTTTGTTTGCAAAAGATACTTTTTATCTATTTCACCTGAATGTTTGTGAGCTCTAGTGATGAAATAATATCCGAACAAACCTATCGATACCTGTTACACATGAGATGACCCCCACATCATTTGTCAAAATAAAAAACTCCCCATCAATGCATTTCACTCTTCCGTGCAACGCACGGGCACCTTACTATAGATTAGTATGACAAAAAATTGAACTAACATTATATATAGTATGATAAATGATGATGCATGTCACCTAAAATTATAGGAGTATCATTGAAAACTATGTTCAAATATGAATACAACGATATTGTTTTTGTTGACATGCACTAACATTTTGTCAGTTAAATCTTCAGTCAAATTCAATGGGGGATAAACCACGACCAATGTAGTCGTACTAGTGTAGAGGGAGGCGTTGCATGGGAGTCTCACCCCGCTCGTGGCGCGGCATTAAAGTCGTCATATCACAAAACCCAACCACTCCCAGTAATAAGTGGCCTGGTAAAATAAATGGACAAGCAACCATCACATCCCTCCGTCTTTTTTGCATTTCATCTCTCTGCATTTACTTTCTCCGGTTCATATCGCACACTCGATCCCTTGCTACTACTCCTAGTATCCCTAGCTACTACTCCTAGGGCCAGTTCTTTTGGTGGCTTCCCCAGCTTTTCCCATACGACTAGTCACAGTGGAGACTAACATTAAGGCGCCTCACCCATTTATTTGGCCTTCTAAGAAACTAGTACTAGTAGTACCTCCGTCCTGGTTTATTCCTCACCATTGTAATTTGTGTTAAATTTTGACCATAGATTTAACTAATAAAATGTTAGTGCATGTCATTTATTTGGGCTTCTAAACTACTACTAGTAGTACCTCCGTCCTGGTTTATTCCTCACCATTGCAATTTGTGTTAAATTTTGACCAAAGATTTAACTGATAAAATGTTAGTGCATGTGACATGCACTAACATTTCATTAGTTAAATTTATGATCAAAATTTGACACAGATTACAATGGGTACCAATAAACCAGGATGGAGGTAGTAGTTATGGGATTACTAATCTAGAAGCCTAAAAGAACCGGCCCCTGGTACTCCTACTACAACTAGTACTCAAATTGGAATTCCAATTGCACGACACAACTTGTTAGGCAAAAAATTCGATA
This sequence comes from Triticum dicoccoides, assembly GCF_002162155.2. NCBI lineage: Eukaryota > Viridiplantae > Streptophyta > Magnoliopsida > Poales > Poaceae > Triticum > Triticum dicoccoides. The sequence goes on along the minus strand of NC_041382.1, from coordinate 700,963,692 downwards.
CAGGGTGTAGGAAGCGGTTTGGTAATTTGCATGCCTTTCCGACCAGTGAGATACTCCGTACAAAGTATGACAGAGAATAACCATAGAGAAGGAAGCTAAAAGTAAACAATCAAACGAGCATTTTTGCATTTGTTTTGCACTGAATTGTTTCACAAGCTTGACTAGTGTTGTTTTTCTAGTTTTACAAAAACCGCATCGTAATGTTAAAACGTGCATTTGCACGTACATAAGTAATAGTAGTACTCCCTCCGGCTAGGTGCATAAGTCTTCCCTCCTTCCTGGTCACGGTGCACAACCAAAGATAACTTATTGACCTGAACGGAGGGAGTAGCACAGTCTGCAAGCATATATAGAGAGAGACGTGTAGTGCGATAGTATATAGTAAAGTTTGTGCTATATGCACGTACTTGCAAAATGCGTACGAATACACAAGGTTTCCAAACTTTCCCTTTTACATACTTAATTAAGGACGCTAATAATTCCTGAACGTTCAGGATTTATCATTTGCGTCCCAAAACTAATGAGATCGCCTTACGAAACAAAAATTATACTCCTACTAAAAGCCACGACGCTCGCAGGAGCGCTTGCGGCGAGCCACGAGTGCCTTGGTGCGCGGCCGTTTCCCAGCGTGCCAACACAATGCCTCTTCCTCAGCCTCGCAACCCGCGAGGTGCTGATTGACAGCTTGCCGGCGGGCGAGCGCGATCTACCGGTGTGGTGATCCGGCGCCAATAGGTACTCCTCCTCGCTGGAAGCGTGCACCCAGTCCATGTACCGCCAAGCATAGATGAGGCGCTTGGGCCCGACTGCACTCAGGGCATCGGCATGGGCGTCCTCCACCACCCGCACGGCCCTCGCATGAGCCTTCTGCCAAAGAGCCAATTGCCTGACTCTCTCGGACGCGACATAGGCCTCCCAGGCAGCTTGTTCCGCGGTGCGCTTCTCTTCCTCGGCCTTCTTCTCCACCTCTATTTTGGCGTGCTCTACTGGACGAAAAGCCTCCCACAAGGCGACATCCATTTCTTTCCAAAGCTCCTCAAGGCTTGGGGGCTCAGCGGGCAGCGCGTCGTTCTCCTCGTAGCGGGGAGCCGACGCGCGTGCTGGCGAGATTGGGAACACCGACGCATCCACCTCGATGCGTTGCGACGAGGAGCGGAACGCCGACGCGTCCTCGTCGACTAGTGGTGGCGAGGAACGGAACGGCGACGCGTCGCATCGCAGCGAGGAGCGGAACACCCACGCGTCCTCCTCGACTAGTGGCAGCGAGGAACCGAATGGCGACGCGTGACCGTCCATGTGGTGTAGCGAGGGGCGCCTAGGGCTTGGGAGGGGCGATGCCATGGTGGTCGACGTGAGAGGTAGGGGGAGGATATAGCAATGAACGTGAACGTGAGGGGGAGGAGATAGCGATGTCGTGGGAGGCGCAGTATTTATAGCGAGCAATGGCACACCTACGTAAGATATGGACTGAGCTGCAATCACTTAACTGCAGGTCCAGTTGCATCACTGACATGTGGGCCAGACCCCTGTTGGGCCCATATGTCAGTGACCCAATGCACCTGTAGTTAAGTAACAACTACGTGGGCATATTTGTTGGAGTAAATTACGAGGGAGGAAGGGGTGGAAATATTGCTGGTCACAACGGATTGGTGCCCAACGAACGGGCTTCCTGCAGGTATGGGGAACGATGCATAATAAGTCTCATCTTGCATGTCAGGTTAGGTATAGTCTCAAATCATTAAAAACATACATGCCTCACACATGTTCATATTTCAAGGTGCACTAAATTAATGCATGCGATGATTAAGGCTGGCCATAATGGTGGTATCTTAGCTGGTATCAATCACACGAGAATAGCAAACATGCTGATGTGGCAAGAATTAAACAAGTGAGGGGGTTAGAGTAACTAGTGTTCATGCATGCATTGGTAAACACATTTTTTGTGAAGAACTACAAAAACTATTCCACCGCCTCCATCTTGCTAAGAGTAGGTCAAATTTTTTGAATCAAGCCCTTTAAACTAGAAGGGAGGTAGTAGTACTCTAATAGCTAACCTTGGCCCTGTTTGGATCCATGTGTTATAGTTAGTTTGGGTTAGTTTGAACTCAACTAACCCAAAAAAAACTAACCCACCCAAGAGGTGCTTATTTGGGTTACTCCCTCCATCTAGGTGTGTAAGTCATCTTACGTTGTGCATCGAGACCAAGGCGGAGAGGAAAACGAGAAAACTTAATGTCTTTTTGCTAATTAATAGCATTGCATGCAATGAACTAACCACTTCATGTCATGTTTGGCAGTCTCAAGTCATTGAAAGAATGCACCGCCCACATCTCTTATTGGTTGATATGTCACAAAACAAGAAACGATATTGTAGATATTGATGTTTTTAGTACTTATAAATTTGGTCAAACACTTTGCAAACGGTTGATGGAAGTAAAAAGGACTAGAGGGAGTATCATGCATGCGGAGTAGGCGAAAAAAATTCTCATTTATAGCCGGTCGAAGTATCGAAGGGCGCAACCGCGCGAGGGAGGCGAAGGTCATGGGAGGCGCGACGGTTGACGGAATTAAGTGAAGTTACCCACGCGCCGGCATGGTGTGCGAACAGGCAGAAGCTATACCGTCAGGCCTACGATATGGGTCTAGTAGACATGACATCTAGTGGGTCCCACATAGTTCTCGAGAACTCTTTGGGGGCTTGCAGCCGTTTATCCACCGGGCAAGTCAGCAACCCCACGCCGTTCGCACGCCCTATTCGTCCCCGTCTTCTACAATGTATAGTACAGTACCTTATAACAGTTCGCTCCCAGTCGTCCCGTTCTTTCACATTACGGCAGTTCCACTAATCCTAACCCTCCTCCCAAATCCATGGCGTCCCAAATCTCCATGGTCGGCGGTGAGTACAACATTAGAACCATCACTGGTGATGAGTTCGACGTCATCTACACCCGTGGATCTGCGACGGTGAAAGCATGCCTTGCTCGCTTCCTACGCATGTTCAACAGTTTCAACATCTCCAAGTCGTTCACCTGTGGTCCTTCCGATTTTCATTACTGAAAACCAACATTTAAATCTAAACATAGTATTTTCCCTAGAACTACGAGGTTCAACATCTCGCAACATAAACCCATACAACCATACGCCAAGGAGGTACGTAGTAGGTAGTACTATGAATTCCATTTTCACTCAATACCAATCGTTCTAAAAACTACTTAGTACTTATAACGCGCCATTGAAAATCGGAACTCTTAACCCCGCTAAAAATGATACTATTTTAAATGTGGCTACTCGATCTGTGGCAACTAGCGAGCCACCGCCTCCAAGTCGTTCACCTGTGGTCCCGACCATCAACTCCTACGGATCAAATTATCACGCGAGCTGACTATTCCTACAAAGGTGCGCTCCACCACGTACCTGGTACCCGTGAATGCAACAATCGTGCACCTAGGATTTTAGGGTTTATTTGTTAACGCTGCCTTTACGTAGCACTCGTGTGTGCGAGACAGCGAGAGACCGACTGCGTGCGTGCGCCTCTTTGATAAACCACAAGTATAGGGGATCGCAACAGTTTTCGAGGGTAGAGTATTCAACCCAAATTTATTGATTCGACAACAGGGGAGCCAAAGAATATTATCAAGTATTAGCAGCTGAGTTGTCAATTCAACCACACCTGGAAACATAATATCTGTAGCAAAGTGTTTAGTAGCAAAGTAATATGATAGTAGTGGTAACGGTAGAAAAAGATAACGGTAACAAAAGTAATGTTTTTGGTATTTTGTAGTGATGCTAGTAATAGCAACGGAAAAGTAAATAAGCGAAGAACAATATGTGGAAAGCTCGTAGGCAATGGATCAATGATGGAGAATTATGCCGGATGCGGTTCATCATGTAATAGTCATAACTTAGGGTGACACAGAACTAGCTCTAGTTCATTGATATAATGTAGGCATGTATTCCGAATATAGTCATATGTGCTTATGGAAAAGAACTTGCATGACATCTTTTGTCCTACCCTCCCGTGGCAGCGGGGTCCTTACGGAAACTAAGGGATATTAAGGCCTCCTTTTAATAGAGTACCGGAACAAAGCATTAACACATAGTGAATACATGAACTCCTCAAACTACGGTCATCATCGTTAAGTATCCCGATTATTGTCACTTCGGGGTTAACGGATCATAACACATAATAGGTGACTATAGACTTGCAAGATAGGATCTAGAACTCTCATATATTTATGAAAACATAATGGGTTCAGATCTGAAATCATGGCACTCGGACTCTAGTGACAAGCATTAAGCATAGCAAAGTCATAGCAACATCAATCTCAGAACATAGTGGATACTAGGGATCAAACCCTAACAAAACTAACTCGATTACCTGATAGATCCCATCCAACGCATCACCGTCTAGCAAGCCTACGATGGAATTACTCACGCATGACGGTGAGCATCATGAAATTGGTGATGGAGGATGGTTGATGATGACGATGGCGACAGATTCCCCTCTCTCGAGCCCCAAATGGACTCCACATCAGCCCTCCTGGGAGGTTTTAGGGCTTGGCAGCGGCTCCGTATCATAAAACGTGATGAATCCTTCTCTCTGGCTTTTTTCTCCCCGAAACCAAATATATAGAGTTGGAGTTGAGGTCAGAGGAGCTCCAAGGGGCCCATGAGGTAGGGGGCGCGCCCCCCACCCTTGTGGACAGGTGGGGGGCCCCTGGCCTTCATCTTTTGCAGGTATTTTTTATATTTTCTGAATAGATGTTCCGTGAAGTTTCAGGTCATTCTGAGAACTTTTGTTTCTGCACATAAATGACACCATGGTAATTCTGCTGAAAATAGCGTCAGTCCGGGTTAGTTCCATTCAAATGATGCAAGTTAGAGTCCAAAACTAGGGCAAAAGTGTTTGGAAAAGTAGATACGATGGAGACGTATCAACTCCCCCAAGCTTAAACCTTTGCTTGTCCTCAAGCAATTCAGTTGACAAACTGAAAGTGATAAAGAAAAACTTTTACAAACTCTGTTTGCTCTTGTTGTTGTAAATATGTAAAGCCAGCATTGAAGTTTTCAGCAAAGATTATAACTAACCACATTCACAATAATGCTTAGGTCTCAAGTTTACACATATCAATGGCATAATCAACTAGCGAGCAATAATAATAAATCTCGGATGACAACACTTTCTCAAAACAATCATAATATGATATAACAAGATGGTGTCTCGCTAGCCCTTTCTGAGACCACAAAACATAAACGCAGAGCACCTTTAAAGATCAGACTGACTAGACATTGTAATTCATGGTAAAAGAGATCCAGTCAAGTCATACCCAATGTAAACTAACAATAATGAATGCAAATGACAGCGGTGCTCTCCAACTGGTGCTTTTTAATAAGAAGATGATGACTCGGCATAAAAATAAATAGATAGGCCCTTCGCAGAGGGAAGCAGGGATTTGTAGAGGTGCCAGAGCTCGGTTTTGAAATAGAGGTGAATAATATTTTGAGCGGTATACTTTCATTGTCAACATAACAACCAAGAGATGGCGATATCTTCCATGCTACACACATTATAGGCGGTTCCCAAACAGAATGGTAAAGTTTATACTCCCCCTTCCACCATCAAGCATCAATTCATGGCTTGCTCGAAACAACGAGTGCCTCCAACTAACAAGAGTCCCAGGGGGAGTTTTGTTTGCAATTATTTTGATTTAGTTTGCATAAAGCATGGGACTGGGCATCCCGGTGACCAGCCACTTTCTCGTGAGTGAGGAGCGGAGTCCACTCCTCTTGAGAATAACCCGCCTAACATGGAAGATACGGACAGCCCTAGTTGATACATGAGCTATTTGAGCATTCAAAACAGGATATTTATTTGAAGGTTTAGAGTTTGGCACATACAAATTTACTTGGAACAGCCGGTAAATACCGTATATAGGTAGGTATGGTGGACTCATATGGAATAACTTTGGGGTTTATTGAGTTGGATGCACAAGCAGTATTCCCGCTTAGTACAGGTGAAGGCTAGCAAAAGACTAGGAAGCGACCAGCTAGAGAGCGACAACAGTCATGAACATGCATTAAAATTAATCAACACCGAATGCAAGCATGAGTAGGATATAATCCACCATGAACATAAATATCGTGAAGGCTATGTTGATTTTGTTTCAACTACATGCGTGAACATGCACCAAGTCAAGTCACTTAAATCATTCAGAGGAGGATACCACCCTATCATACCACATCATAACCATTTCAATAGCATGTTGGCACACAAGGTAAACCATTATAACTCATAGAATCAAGCATGGCACAAGAACTATGATCTCTAGTTGTCATTGCAAACATATTTATTCATAATAGGCCGAATCAGGAACAATGAACTAATCATATTTACAAAAACAAAAGAGGTCGAGTTCATACCATCCTTTCTCATCGCAGTCAGTCCATCATATATCGTCATAATTGCCTTTCACTTGCACGACCGAACGATGTGAATAATAATAATTGTGCATGTGCATTGGACTAAGATCAAATCTGAAAGCATTCAATAAACAAGAGAAGACAAGGCAATATGGGCTCTTTTGTCAGATCAACAATTATGCATATAAGAGCCACTTCAACAGTTTAATCATGGTCTTCTCCTATCAACCCCCAAAGAAAAGAAAAGAACTAAAACTATTTACATGGGAAAGCTCCCAACAAGCAAAAGAGGAACATGAAATATTTTTGGGTTTTCTTTTTAGTTACTACTACAAGCATGGAAAGTAAACTAATTAAAAGCTACAACTATTTTTTGGTTTTTTCTTAAGGTTTATTAAACACACAAGAAGAAAGCATAAAAAGGAAAGTAAACTAGCATGGATGATACAATGAAAAAGTATGAGCACCGACATCTAGCAATGAGTGTGTGAACATAATTGTAATGTCGATGGGAAATACGTACTCCCCCCAAGCTTTGGCTTTTGGCCTAAGTTGGTCTATGGCCATGGCTGGCCTGGTGGATATCCATAATAGTAGTTGGGGTCGTACTGCGAAGAAGAAGACTCCGATTGCCACTGGTTGGCAATCATCTCCGGATCCCACTGGTAATTAGACTGTCGTGGAGGATCAACGTGTGGCTCCGGCCCTGGCTCTGTGGCTAATGTAGGGTTCCGATAGGCGTGAATAGCCTCTAACGGAACAAGGTACTGGCCTGCAGATAAATCAAACAAGGAAGGAGCAGGCAGGGTAATAGTCTCAGGATGATGTTTATCAAAGAACAATTTGTATTTAAGCTCTCCTTCCCAATTCTTAACAATAAAATCATGTGCCACCTTACTCTTATAATCTAAATAAACATGAGGCAGCACTTTTTCTTCCTTCTCATAATGCCTAACAGGTATGTTAAAATGTGCAGCTAGGCGTGAAGCATAGATGCCTCCAAAGATGGGGCCCTTTGTACGGTTCAGACTTAACCGTTTAGCAATAATGTAGCCCATACTAATAGAGTTATCACTGAATAAACCGTGGAGCAAAATAATAATATCAGGAACATTAAGGTTTCCAAAGTTTTCGCGACCAATTAAACAACGACTAGCAAATAATGCAAAATAGCGTAAAACAGGAAAATGTATGCGAGTGATTCGTGCATCAGAAACCTTCCTTGTTTCCACTAGAGTGATAGTATCAATAAACCCATCCACATCCTTGCGATGTGGTTCCTCTGTCTTGCCCTCGAAAGGGACTAAACAAACCCGACAAAAATCATAAAGTGACATCTCCTTATGCTCATCATATAAATAAAACTCCACCGTAGGTGGTGAACTCCTAGAATGGAAATGAAAGTTTTGCACAAAGATATTTGTGAGTAAGAGATACTGATCGTGTTGGTCGTGGAGGAAAGCGGTGAGACCTGCATTCTTAGCCAATTCATAAAAATCTTCATAAATCTCGGCTGCTCTCAAGAAATCATCGGAAGGCCATTCACACGACCTAACCTCCGCGGTGCGAGGCAGATTATACTTGGGCTTCTATGCCTTTTCCTTTGAGCTTCGGCTCGATGAGCCCCTCAAAAGTTTCTTCATAATTTTCTGAAAAATTCTGAAATTTTTAGTAACTTCAAAATAAAAGTAAACCAAACTTAATAATATTGATAGCAACTACTCCTACAAGTACCTAGAGCCTATATCATGCATCAAAAATACTTGGAACCATATAAATTTGACATGTAAGCTCAAGAACATGGTCACCTAGGCAGCAAAAATTTGCAATGAATAAAGCACTAGAACAAAAACTAATTTGACCAATGGAGGAGTCACATACCAAGGAACAATCTCCCCAAGCAGTTTTGTGAGAGGTGCTTTGAGCACGGAGATCGAAAATGGCAGCAAAACGAGCTTGGACTCGGGTTTGAGCTGGTTGTTCGTGTTTGTGGGAGGAAGAAGGAGTGTGTGGGTGAAAGGATAAGTGGAGGAGGGCCACCAAGGGCCCACGAGGAAGGGGCGTGCCGAGGGGGTAGGGCGCGCCCTCCACCCTCATGGCCAGGTGGATGGTCCCCCTGCTGTGTTCTCAGTGCCAAATATTCTAAAAAAACATATTTAAATTTCAGGGCATTTGGAGAACTTTTATTTTCGGGGTATTTTTATATTGCACGGATAATCAGATAACAGACAGAAAAATATTTTTTTTATTTAATATAAATAACAGAAAGTAAAAGTGGGGTACAGAAGGTTGTGCCTTCTAGTTTCATCAATCATACTCATCAAAAGGAATCCACTAACAAGGTTAATCAGGTCTTGTTAACAAACTCTTTCCGAATAACATGGAACCGGAGAAATTTCGAATAACACTATGTTACCTCAATGGGGATATGCACATCCCCAATAATAAGAATATCATATTTCTTCTTGACAGTAGGAAGAGGAAATTCAAAACCTCCAAATATAATCGATGGAATTTTTCAAATAGAATTGATACTATGGACTTGAGGTTGTTTCCTCGAAAAGTGTACCGTATGCTCACTACCATTAACATGAAAAGTGACATTGCCTTTAGTGCAATCAATAACAGCCCCTGCAATGTTCAAAAGGGGTCTTCCAAGAATAATAAACATACTATCGTCCTCGGGAATATCAGGAATAACAAAGTCAGTTAAAATAGTAACGTTTGCAACTACAATAGGCACATCCTCACAAATACCAACATGTATAGCAGTTGATTTACCAACCATTTGCAAAGATATTTCAGTAGGTGTCAACTTATTCAAATCAAGTCTACGATATAAAGAGAGAGGCATAACACTAACACCGTCTCCAAGATCACATAAAGAAGTTTTAACATAGTTTCTTTTAATAGAGCATGGTATAGTTGGTACACCGGGATCTCCTAGTTTCTTTGGTATTCCACCCTCAAAAGTATAATTAGCAAGCATGGTGGAAATTTCAGCTTCTGGTATCTTTCTTTTATTAGTAACGATATCTTTCATATACTTAGCATAAGGATTCATTTTGATCATATCAGTTAATCGCATACGCAAAAAGATAAGTCTATTCATTTCAGCAAAGCGCTCAACACCCTCATCATCCTTTTTCTTGGATGGTTTGGGAGGAAAAGGCATGGGTTTCTGAACCCATGGTTCTCTTTCTTTACCATGTTTCCTAGCAACAAAGTCTTTCTTATCATAACGTTGATTCTTTGATTGTGGGTTATCAAGATCAACAGCAGGTTCAATTTCTATATCATTATCATTACTAGGTTGAGCATCATCATGAACATTATTATTAACATTATCACTAGTTTCAGGTTCATTACCAGATTGTGTTTCAGCATCAAAAATAGAAATATCATTTGGATTCTCAGGTGGTTCAGCGATAGGTTTACTAGAAGCATGCAAAGTCCTATCATTTTTCCTTTTCTTCCTATTAGAAGGACTAGGTGCATCTACATTATTTCTCTGAGAATCTTGCTCAATTCTCTTAGGATGGCCTTCAGGATACAAAGGTTCCTGAGTCATTTTACCACATCTAGTCATAACTCTAACAACATTATCATTGTTCTTACTATTCAATTCATTGAGCAAATCATTTTGAGCTTTAAGTACTTGTTCTACTTGAGTGGTAACCATCGAAGCATGTTTACTAATAAGTTTAAGTTCACCTTTAGCATTAGCCATATAATCACCCAAGTGTTCAAGCATATTTGAATTATATTTCAATTGTCTACCAAAATAAGCATTAAAATCTTCTTGCTTAGCCATAAATTTATCAAACTCATCTAAGCATGGGCTAGCAAATTTAGTAAATGGGATTTCATCTTTATCATATCTATAGAGAGAATTTACCTTTACTACCTGTGTCGGGTTATCAAGACCACGAGTTTCTTCAATAGGTAATGGATTAGGATCATATGTTTCTTCAATAGGCGGTAAATTAAGACCATGTATTTCTTCAATAGGAGGTAAATTCTTAACATCTTCAGCTTTAATACCTTTTTCTTTCATAGATTTCTTTGCCTCTTGCATATCTTCGGGACTGAGAAATAGAATACCCATTTTCTTCGGAGTTGGTTTAGGAATAGGCTCAGGAACTGACTCAGGAGGTGTCCAATTATTTTCATTTGTCAACATATTATTCAATAGAATTTCAGTTTCATCCGGCGTTCTTTCCCTGAAAACAGAACCAACACAACTATCCAGGTAATCTCTGGAAGCATCGGTTAGTCCATTATAAAAGATATCAAGTATTTCATTTTTCTTAAGAGGATGATCAGGCAAAGCATTAAGTAACTTGAGAAGCCTCCCCCAAGCTTGTGGGAGACTCTCTTCTTCAAGTTGCACAAAATTATATATATCCCTCAAAGCAGCTTGTTTCTTATGTGCAGGGAAATATTTAGCAGAGAAGTAATAAATCATATCCTGGGGACTACGCACACAACCAGGATCAAGAGAATTAAACCATATCTTAGCACCACCCTTTAATGAGAACGGAAATATTTTAAGGATATAAAAGTAACGAGTTCTCTCATCATTAGTGAACAGGGTAGCTATATCATTTAATTTAGTAAGATGTGCCACAACAGTTTCAGATTCATAGCCATGAAAAGGATCAGATTCAACCAAAGTAATTATATCAGAATCAACAGAGAATTCATAATCCTTATCGGTAACACAGATAGGTGAAGTAGCAAAAGCAGGGTCAGGTTTCATTCTAGTATTTAGAGATTGCTGATTCCATTTAGCTAATAACCTCTTGAGTTCGTATCTATCTTTGCAAGCTAAAATAGCTAAAGAAGCTTCTTTATCAAAAACATAACCCTCAGGAATAACAGGCAAGTCTTCATCATCAATTTCATCAGTATTATCAGATTCAATATTTTCATTCTCTCTAGCCCTAGCAAGTTGTTCATAAAAAAATTCACCAAGTGGCACACTAGTATCAACCATAGAAGTAGTTTCGTCATAAGTATCATGCATAGCAGAAGTGGCATCATCAATAACATGCGACATATCAGAACGAATAGCAGAAGCAGGTTTAGGTGTCGCAAGCTTACTCATAACAGAAGGTGAATCAAGTGCAGAGCTAGAAGGCAGTTCCTTACCTCCCCACGTAGTTGAGGGATAAATCTTGGTTTTTGGATCTCTCAAGTTCTTCATAATGATAAGCAGATATAAATCCAAAGTGAATCAAAGAATAGAGCTATGCTCCCCGGCAACGGCACCAGAAAATAGTCTTGATAACCCACAAGTATAGGGGATCGCAACAGTTTTCGTGGGTAGAGTATTCAACCCAAATTTATTGATTCGACACAAGGGGAGCCAAGAATATTCTAAAGTATTAGAAGCTGAGTTGTCAATTCAACCACACCTAGAAACTTAATATCTACAGCAAAGTGTTTAGTAGCAAAGTAGTATGATAGTAGTGGTAACGGTAGCAAAAGATAACGGTAAAAAAGTAATGTTTTTGGTATTTTGTAGTGATGATAGTAATAGCAACGGAAAAGTAAATAAGCGAAGAAAAATATGTGGAAAGCTCGTAGGCAATGGATCAGTGATGGAGAATTATGCCGGATGCGGTTCATCGTGTAATAGTCATAACTTAGGGTGACACAGAACTAGCTCCAGTTCATTGATATAATGTAGGCATGTATTCCGAATATAGTCATATGTGCTTATGGAAAAGAACTTGCATGACATCTTTTGTCCTACCCTCCCGTGGCAGCGGGGTCCTTACGGAAACTAAGGGATATTAAGGCCTCCTTTTAATAGAGTATCGGAACAAAGCATTAACACATAGTGAATACATGAACTCCTCAAACTACGGTCATCACCGGTAATTATCCCGATTATTGTCACTTCGGGGTTAACGGATCATAACACATAATAGGTGACTATAGACTTGCAAGATAGGATCTAGAACTCTCATATATTGATGAAAACATAATGGGTTCAGATCTGAAATCATGGCACTCGGGCCCTAGTGACAAGCATTAAGCATAGCAAAGTCATAGCAACATCAATCTCAGAACATAGTGGATACTAGGGATCAACCCTAACAAAACTAACTCGATTACATGATAGATCCCATCCAACGCATCACCGTCTAGCAAGCCTACGATGGAATTACTCACGCACGGCGGTGAGGATCATGAAATTGGTGATGGAGGATGGTTGACGATGACGATGGCGACGGATTCCCCTCTCTCGAGTCCCGAACGGACTCCACATCAGCCCTCTCGAGAGGTTTTAGGGCTTGGCGGCGGCTCAGTATCGTAAAACGTGATGAATCCTTCTCTCTGGCTTTTTTCTCCCCGAAACCAAATATATAGAGTTGGAGTTGAGGTCGGAGGAGCTCCAAGGGGCCCATGAGGTAGGGGGCGCGCCCTAGGGGGCAGGCGCGCCCCCCACCCTCGTGGAAAGGTGGTGGGCCCCTGGCCTTCATCTTTTGCAGGTATTTTTTATATTTTCCGAATAGATGTTCCGTGAAGTTTCAGGTCATTCTGAGAACTTTAGTTTCTGCACATAAATAACACCATAGTAATTCTGCTGAAAACAGCGTCAGTCTGGGTTAGTTCCATTTAAATGATGCAAGTTAGAGTCCAAAACTAGGGAAAAAGTGTTTGGGAAAGTAGATACGACGGAGACGTATCAAATTATTGTCACTTCGGGGTGAACGAATCATAACACATAATTGGTGACTATAGACTTGCAATATAGGATCTAGAACTCTCATATATTGATGAAAACATAATGGGTTTAGATCTGAAATCATGGCACTCGAGCCCTAGTGACAAGCATTAAGCATAGAAAAGTCATAGCAACATCAATCTCAGAACATAGTGGATACTAGGGATCAAACCCTAACAAAACTAACTTGATAACATGATAGATCCCATCCAACCCATCACCGTCTAGCAAGCCTTCGATGGAATTACTCATGCACGGCGGTGAGCATCATGAAATTGGTGATGGAGGATGGTTGATGATGACGATGGCGACAGATTCCCCTCTCTGGAGCCCCGAACGGACTCCACATCAGCCCTCCCGAGAGGTTTTAGGGCTTGGCGTCGGCTCCGTATCGTAAAACGTGATGAATCCTTCTCTCTGATTTTTTTCTCCCTGAAACCAAATATATAGAGTTGGAGTTGAGGTCGGAGGAGCTCCAGGGGGCCCACGAGGTAAGGGGGCGTGCCCCCCACCCTCATGGACAGGTGGTGGGCCCCCTGGCCTTCATCAGTTGCACGCATTTTTTATATTTTCCGAATAGATGTTCCATGAAGTTTCAGGTCATTCCAAGAACTTTTGTTTCTGCACATAAATAACACCATGGTAATTCTCCTGAAAATAGTGTCAGTCCGGGTTAGTTCCATTCAAATCATGCAATTTAGAGTCCAAAACAAGGGCAAAAGTGTTTGGAAAAGTAGATACGACAAAGACATATCACTCTTCTCTTCGTATATGTACTCCACTGTTTGTCTAGTGTCCAAAAAATTATAATAACTACTAGCAATGTGCCAATGCGTTGCCACACGATCTGAGTAGATTAATACATATTCACCGATTTGATAGGAAAAATGTCTAGTTTTGAAATACGTATATCACTAAAAATTGTTATGTTTCACTCAAAATATATTCCTTTGGCGGTTTCGATGAGATATGGGAGGACTGTTGTTGGTTTCAAGATTCGAGAAGTGGTATATGTCTAATTTCTACTCTTACTAGCAAGAAGCCCGTGCATTGCATGGAACATGAAGATCTTGTGGGAGAAAAGGATGTAGGATCGAAAGTATGTCCAGAGGGGGGGGTGATTAGACTACTTGACCAATTAAAAATCTATCATTTTCCCAAATTTAGTCTTTGGCAGATTTTAGCTATCTTAGCACAAGTCAAGCAATCTTAACACAATTCAAGCAAGCATGCAAAGAGTCTGTGAGCAGCGGAAACTAAAGCATGCAACTTGCAAGAATGTAAAGGGAAGGGTTTGGAGAATTCAAACGCAATTGGAGACACGGATGTTTTTGTCGTGGTTCCGATAGGTGGTGCTATCGTACATCCACGTTGATCGAGACTTCAACCCACGAAGGGTAACAGTTGCGTTAGTCCACGGAGGGCTCCACCCACGAAGGGTCCACGAAGAAGCAACCTTGTCTATCCCATCATGGCCATCGCCCATGAAGGACTTGCCTCACTAGCGGTAGATCTTCACGAAGTAGGCGAACTCCTTGCCCTTACAAACTCCTTCGTTCAACTCCACAATCTTTGTCGGAGGCTCCCAAGTGACACCTAGCCAATCTAGGAGACACCACTCTCCAAGAAGTAACAAATGGTGTGTTGATGATGAACTCCTTTCTCTTGTGCTTGAAATGACAGTCTCCCCAACACTCAACTCTCTTTCACAGGATATGGATTTGGTGGAAAGAAGATTTGAGTGGAAAGCAACTTGGGGAAGGCTAGAGATCAAGATTCATATGGTGGGAATGGAATATCTTGGCCTCAACACATGAGTAGGTGGTTCTTTCTCAGAAAATGTGTATTGGAATTGTAGGTATGTTCCGATGGCTCTCTCCACGAATGAAGAGGTGGTGGAGGGGTATATATAGCCTCCACACAAAAACTAATAATTACACACAATTTACCAATCTCGGTGAGACCGAATTGAGAAACTCGGTCGGGCCGATTTAGCAAACCTAGTGACCGTTAGGATTTTCGGTGGGACTGAGATGCAACTCGGTGGGACCGATATGGTTAGGGTTAGGGCATAACGTAATCTCGGTGTGACCGATTACACAAACTCGGTGGGACCGATTTTGGTAATAAGCTAACCAGAGAGTTGGTCAGGTAAACTCGGTGGGACCGATCGCTCATTTCGGTGGGACCAAAATGTTACAAAATGGAAATAGAGAGTTTACATTGCAATCTCGGTGGGACTGATCGCTCATCTCGTTAGGACCGAAATGTTACGAAGGGAAACAGAGAGATTACAACCCCATCTTGGTGTGACCGAGATCCTTATCGGTGAGACCGATTTGCGTAGGGTTTGTGGCAGTGGCTATGACATCTGAACTCGGTGGCGCCGGATAGAAAGAATCAGTGGGGCCAAGTTTGACTTTTGGTTTAGGTCATATGTGGATGTGGGAAGGTAGTTGAGGGTTTTGGAGCATATCACTAAGCACTATGAAGCAAGAACCTCATCAAGCAGCACCTCATCCCTCCTTGATAGTATTGGCTTTTCCTATAGACTCAATGTGATCTTGGATCACTAAAATATAAAATGTAGAGTCTTGAGCTTTGAGCTTGAGCCAATCTTTTTGTCCTTAGTATTTTGAGGGGTCCACTTTCCTCATCCATGCCATGCCATTCATTGAGCTTTTCCTGAAATATTAATCTTGGAATAGCATTAGCTCAATGAGCTATATGTTGTTAGGAATTACCAAAACCACCTAGGGATATTTGCACTTTCAATCTCCCCCTTTTTGGCAATTGATGACAACATATAGATCAAAGCTTCAACGAATGATAATAAGAGTGAAAAACATTGTCGCTTTGAGAAGTATGTGAAAAGCAAGAGCTCCCCCTAAATTTGTGCATAGTTTATGATTTGCTTTGGACTACAAATGCACAGAGAATTAGGATCATGGGCTACTCTTCCATGTCACATACATCTTCGTGGAGCGCTCAAAATGATAATAATTAAATACATGCACTCATCACCAAGCAAAGTGAATGATCATATAGGGATAAAATGATAATGTCATCCAACAAGCGTTAATGTAGCATATGATCAAACACACATGACCATCCAAGTATCACATAGACAGAAAGTATCTCAATCAAGCAAAGCAAATAAAGTTCAACCACCAAAGCAAGAGAGAATAAAAAAGCAACTCTCTCTCTCTCTCTCGAAGCCTATGATCTATACATTCCCCCCCCCCCTTTGGCAACAAGTTACCAAAAAGTTCCTAGAAAATGCATAGCACTAAATCGTCTCTCAGGATTGGTCTTCAGGTGGTGGTGTCCGGATAACTCCAAGAACGAAGGCTTCAGTCGATGTAGATGGAGCTGATGGAGTAGGTGCTGGAGCTGGTGGCACTGAAGTTGTAGCTGGTGCAGATGAAGTGGCTCTGGTGTCTGTTACTGGCACTGCAGCTGACCTCTGAGCTCTAGGCACTCTGGCAAATGCATCAGTGGTTTTCTTTCCCTTCCTCTCCTGCATATCATCCTGAAGTTGCTCCACAACAGACTGGATCTCAGTTACCTTCACATCCATGTCATAGAACTTCTGCTCTATGATCCTTTCCAAGCTTTCCTGGTTTTGAGTCAGGGTGGCCATCCCTTTCTCAATCCTTAGAGTGGATGCAATCAAGTAGCCGAGCTGATCTTGCTTGCTCTTCAGAACATATTGAGATGCCTCTTCCATGGTTGGCATCTTTGCAGCTTTCTCAGCATTTGCCTTCTCCCTCTTTGCGTGAACGTGCACAGAAGATGCTTCATCCTCATTCATAACCACTTGGTTGTCCTCAAAGTCTGGATAGATGGGCAGGTGCTCCTTGTCCAGCAGATATGTGCCAGTGCCCATCTTGGAGTTAATCAGCTCCTGGATCTGTGGGGCATAACCACACTCCTCTTCTGATCTGCAGCTGTCCTCTTTATGGTTTCCACTATTAGGCTCATGACTTTGAACTTCTGTGGGACATCAAAGATGTGAAGCAAGTTAATTGCATGGCCTCTGATCATCTTGTGATCTCCTTACTTTGGCAAAAGAGTGTGCCTGAGGATCCAGTTGATAGTTGGCAAGCCTGACAGAAGGTAATGTACAGATCCAAACTTGTGTGTCTCAAGAGCAGAATCTGGGATATCCTTGTACATGTGTGCCATGGTGTTGCGTCCTTCTTCTTGTTGGCATAGACATCCAATTCATCTTCACTCTCTTCTGGGGCATTGATCAATTGAGCCCATTCTGCTACTGTTGACTGGTATCTAGTGCCATCAGAAATCCAGACTATCTTGCCATCTAGGTAGAAGTGAGCTGTGGAGTAGAACTGCATGATAAGCTCATCATTCCACTTTGTGAGCTTCCGAGCTACAAACACATCAGCTCCACAAGCCTTGAAACTGTCATATACTTCTGGATAATGTTCTTCATTCTCCTTGATGTACTCCTAGTTGACCCATCTCATGTCACATACTATTGGTTTCTTGTCAAGCAACTCTGACTCATAAAAATCCTGTTGTTCTTTGGTATGGAACCTATAGTCCACAGCAGTTCTCCTTCTGGTGGCATATGGATCTGACTCTCTCCATAGCCTCAATCCTGAATCCTTCCTTACTTCATGTTCTCAGCTACAGGATGAGCATCATTATGATCTGGAATTTTTGGCTGTAACTTCCTCAAAACATTTGTCTCGTCATCTTCTTCTTCAGCAACAGTTTCAGGCACCGGGGCCTTGTTTTTTCCAGCAGCTGGAATGTTCCTGGTACTCCTCTTTGGTGCAGTTTTGGGTTTTGGAGTAGCTGGCTTAGAAGCTTCTTTGGGCTTAGATGAAGCTGCCCCTGACCTTATGGCATCTCCCATAAGTTTATGTGCCTTAGGTGCTGGTGCAGCATCTTCTTCCTCTTCCTCTTCAGAGTCTGTCATGATTGAGGATCTCCCAAGCACTCTGGCAGTGGGCTTCTTGACCCTCTCTTTCCTCTTCTTCCCTTCTGCAGCACCCTCTTTGGGTTCAGATTCCAAAGGTACTTGAGTAGAGGCTCTGGCTTTAGACATGGGAATTCTCTTTGCAGGTACTTTGATCTTCATACCAGGCTTAGTTGCAGCAGCAGTGCTATATTCCTTCTTAACCACTTTCTTCTTGGAAGTGGCCTCATCCTCGACTACCACATAGTCTTCATCCTCAGATTCAGAAGTTTTCTTCTTTCTGGCCCTGGTGGCAGCTTTTGGCAAGTTGCTGGGTGTGCTCCTGCTGCCATCATCTGAGCTACTAGAGGGACTAGTGCCCTCACTCAAGTGAACCTGCTCCTCTGACTTGTTCTTGGTGTCACTTTGATCAGACATATTGCAATCTCTGACAACTGACCCTGTGAATAGATTATAGATGAGGTAGAGTGGATGAGCATCACAAAATACAGAGGTTTTTGCAAAAGAATGAATCAAAAACTTAGTTTTAGTTTTCCTCAGAAAGCATTTCGGATCTACCGATTTGCAAACTCGGTGATATCGAAGCAGCTTTTGGAACCTAAACTAGTGAACCCGGTCAGAACGAGTCACAGTTCGGTGGCACCGAGACTGCTAGGGTTTCACAAAGTGCTGAACTCGGTCACACCGATTCGCAATTCTCAGTCAGACCGAGAATCACATGTGCAATGGCCTGAGCCAAATCGGTGGAACCGATTTCATCAATTCGGTCGATCCGAGATGGTTTCGGCGGAAACCTAACCCTAAATTTTCAATTCACGACTAAACTACGGAGTGTTTTCGATGGATAGAATGATCTTAATCGTGGCAAGATACATGGCAAAGCAATGTGCTGGGGAATCGGAGTTAGAACAACACAAAGTTCAAGTCCATACCCTAATTCGGTGATGAAGTTGCTACGGCGGCAACGGCGGAGATGATCCCGTTGACGGCGGTGGAGACCAGCGACAGGAGGCGGCTGGCGACGAGGAGGATGATCTGGAGACCCAAGGAGGCAGAGTAGGCTAAGAGCGGGCGAAAGAGTTCGGAGAAAATTTCCAAAATTTTGCCCGTGGTTATATATAGCCTGACCCTGTCAGTGTGACCGAGTGGAACAACTCGGTGGCACCGAGATGCATAACTGCAAGCAGTTGCTGCAACTCGGTGTGACCGAAAAGTTCAAATCGGTTGCACCGAGATTGAAAACCTAGATCGACTTAGTGATCTCGGTATGACCGAAGTGGGTGAATCGGTCAGACCGAAACGCACAAAGAAGTTTTGGAAGTTTATGTCTATGACGAATCGGGGACTCCGAGTGCTCCTCACACAGAGTGGTTCGAATCTGACTTGATCAAATTTTGTGATGCAGCATGAATAGAGTTTGAGACGAGAAAAGCATAGATATCTAGAGAAGGTTCTTAGGCATTCTTGTCCATCCACTTGGCCAAAATAAAAAGGAAACCAATCAATCAAAACAACAAGTGGATGTCCTCAAATGAGTAAATTATGCAACCAACATGCTCACACAATAAAATGACAAATGAAATATGTGGCAAAGCATGCAAAACAATTCTAGCATCTATCAAGCAATTGGTGATGACTAGGTCATCTATATATGAGTATATTGACTTAGGAGTCAAATGAGAACATTTGATCATAGGTCATACTCATCGTGTAAGCACAAGTGGGGTTACCACTTTTACATAAAGTGTTGTTGTGTTCACACCATTAGAGTTGCTTTAACTCAATTGTTAGAGTAAAGCTCCCCCTAGATGTGAGATCCCCCCTAAGAGGGATGAACTAACCTTGGGTTTTGTCGATCATGACTTCATGTAGATGTTGAAGATGTGGATGCTCAATGTTGATGTAGATCATTTGGAGCTATCCTTTGGAGTGAGTTGCACTTTCAATACCTACACGGGTTAGTGCCACAAGGAACAAACAAGGATATCCATAGACATAGAGTGATGCACACACAAGATGATGTCTATGAAAGCTTTAGGTTACCTTGTCCCTTGTCTTACCAACAAGAGGGTTTGTGACTCCTTGAACTAGTGCAAGATGTGGAAGTTGATTGCACTAGTTCTTGACAAAATGATAAGAGTGGAGTATGTTGGCGGAGTCACCCTAAAGAACTCTCTAGTTCTTCTTCTTCGGGATCCACACCATCTTGATGGGAATCCTCTGAGTTGTAGTTGTACTTGATGAAGTGGAACTTGATGTAGTCTTGGGAACCCACTTGACCAAGGCCTTAGGAGCTTCTTCAAATGCATCAATTTGCTCTTGAAACTTGTCCTTGCCTTTTTGCTTGTGGTCTTGTGGTGGAAGATCATCTTGAGCTTGTGTCCCTTTGAAAGAAGTAGGATTGTACTTCTCTTTTTGAGGAACAAACTTCGTCTTGGGGTATTGATCTTCTTCCCACTCAACTCCATTGGCATTGAACTTTCGTTCAAAAGCAATACCTTGATTCTTCCTGTGCCTTCCTTGCTTGCGTACAATTTCCTTGAATTGCTTACTCCCGACAAGGCTCTTGTAAACACCTTTCTCTATGATTCCCTTCAATAAGCTATTTTCTTGCTCAAGTGTAACTTGGCTAAGAGAATCATTAGTGGAATCAAGAGAACTACTAGAAGCAACAATATTGGATTTAGCATGATTATTGTTACTGCTAGAAGAAGAATCCTTCTTGTTCTTGTTACTAGACTTGACTTGAGGCATGTAAGTGGATAAGAGTAAACGCTTGGAAATGTAATAAGAACTTTTCTTTCGAAGATCATCATTGATTGCCTTTAAGAACTCATGCTCTAGCTCAAGATTGAGCTTCTCAAAACGTAATTGCTCATGAGTCCTTAAAAGTTCTCGATGATCTCCTAAGATAGTTTAATGAGCTAACTTAAGAGTGTTTAGTTCTTTAGTTAGAGACTCAATCTTCTCCTTATAATTGTCATTCGTTTCATCATAGTATTCATCACTATAGTTGTCAACAAGTAAATCATCATCACCTAACAAGTCATCTTCATCACTATTGAAATCAACATACTCGGGGTGTGATACCTTTGGACCTTTAGCCATGAAGCATCTTCCAATTCCTTCATTTGGTGAATCAAATATGTCGTAGGAGTTGGTTGACGCAAGTGCTAGACCGGCAACACCTTTATCTTGAGTATATTCGGAGTCAGAGTGATAGCTTCTCTCAGAGTCATTGTCGGAGTCGGAGCCGGATACCCATTCACCAACATGAGCTTGATGTCTTCGTTTTGTGTAGCTCCTTGATGACTTGTCCTTCCTTTCCGAATCCTTGCTTCTCCGAGAGGGTCTTCGTTCATATCGATCATCCCTACTCCTTCTCTCCCTTGATGGTGATTCTTCTCTTCTACTTCATCTTTTGGGAGAATCTTCTCTTCTCTTGTGGGGATCCCTACACTCATTGGAGTAGTGTCCGGGTCTTCCACAATTGTAGCAGTTTTGCTCTCGACTAGAAGATCTTTTGTCATTGTAGGACCTTGACTTGGAACTTCTCTCTTTGCTTCTATTCTTGTAGAACTTGTTGACGTTCTTCACCATTAGGCTCAATTCTTCATTGAAGGTTTGTTTCTCACTTGATGATGTGGGAGCTTCACATGAGGCTTTGTAAGCACCACTTGACTTGTTATGGAGCTCCTTCTTATCCTTGAGTGACATCTCATGAGCAACAATTCTTCCAATGACTTCCGTTGGCTTGAGATCTTTGTAATTTGGCATCATTTGGATCAATGTGCATACGGTATCGTATTTCCCATCCAAGGCTCTTAGGATCTTCTTGATGATGAATTTGTCGGTCATCTCTTCACTTCCTAAGCCGGCAATCTCATTTGTGATAAGAGCAAGCCTAGAGTACATTTCAGCGACACCTTCACCATCCTTCATTTTGAACTTGTCAAGTTGACTTTGAAGCACATTCAACTTAGATTCCTTGATGGAGTTGGTACCTTCGTGCATATCAATCGAAGTATCCCAAATTTCCTTTGCATTCTCAAGACGGCTGATTTTGTTGAATTCTTCGGGGCACAATCCATTGAAGAGGATATCACAAGCTTGAGCATTGTATTGTAGCATCTTCAACTCTTTCGCGGTAGCTTCATGATACGTCTCCAACATATCTATAATTTTTGATTGCTCCATGCTATATTATCTACTGTTTTGGAATATATTGGGCTTTATTTTCCACTTTTATATTATTTTTGGGACTAACCTATTAACCGGAGGCCCAGCCCAGAATTGATGTTTTTTGCCTATTTCAGTGTTTCGGATAAACGGAGTATCAAACGGAGTCCAAACGGAATAAAATCTTCGGAAATGTGATTTTCTCACCGAACGTGATCCAGGAGACTTGGCCCTACTGCAAGGGATCAAAGAGGTGGTCACGAGAGTGGGGGGCGCCCCCCCTAGGGCGCGCCCCCTGCCTCGTGGGCCCCTCGGTGCTCCACCGACGTACTCCTTCCTCCTATATATACACACGTACCCCCTAATGATCAGAACAGGATCCAAAAACCTAATTCCACCACCGCAACTTTCTGTATCCACGAGATCCCATCTTGGGGCCTGTTCCGGAGCTCCGCCGGAAGAGGGTCATCACGGAGGGCTTCTACATCATCCTAGCCCCTCCGATGAAGTGTGAGTAGTTTACCTCAGACCTTCGGGTCCATAGTTAGTAGCTAGATGGCTTCTTCTCTCTCTTTGAATCTCAATACAAAGTTCTCCCCCTCTCTCGTGGAGATCTATTCGATGTAATCTTCTTTTTGCGGTGTGTTTGTTGAGACCGATGAATTGTGGGTTTATGATCAAGTCTATCTATGAATAATATTTGAATCTTCTCTAAATTCTTTTATGTATGTTTGGTTATCTTTGCGAGTCTCTTCGAATTATCTGTTTGGTTTGGCCAACTAGATTGGTCGTTCTTGCCATGGGAGAAGTGCTTAGCTTTGGGTTCGATCTTGCGGTGTCGTTACCCAGTGACAGAAGGGGTAGCAAGGCACGTATTGTATCGTTGCCATCGAGGATAACAAGATGGGGTTTATTTCGTATTGCACGAATTTATCTCTCTACATCATGTCATCTTGCTTAAGGCGTTACTCTGTTTTTAACTTAATACTCTAGATGCATGCTGGATAGCGGTGGATGAGTGGAGTAATAGTAGTAGATGCAGAATCGTTTCGATCTACTTGTCACAGACGTGATGCCTATATACATGATCATGCCTAGATATTCTCATAATTATGCTCAATTCTATCAATTGCTCAATAGTAATTTGTTCACCCACCGTAGAATACTTATGCTCTTGAGAGAAGCCACTAGTGAAACTTATGGCCCCCGGGTCTATTCTCATCATATCAATGTCCATCACTTTTATATTGTTTTGCTATTTAGTTTGCTTTTACTTTTTACTTTGCATCTTTATATCAAAAATACCAAAAAAATATTCTATCTATCAGATCTCACTCTCGTAAGTGACCGTGAAGGGCTTGACAACCCCTAATCGTGTTGGTTGCGAGTATCTATCGCTTTGTGCAGGTACGAGGGACTTGAGCATGGGCTCCTACTGGATTGATACCTTGGTTCTCAAAAACTAAGGGAAATACTTATGCTACTCTGCTGCATCATCCCTTCCTCTTCGGGGAAAACCAACGCAAGCTCAAGACGTAGCAAGAAGGATTTCTGGCGCCGTTGTCGGGGAGTCTATGCAAAAAAGTCATATACCAAGTACCCATCACCATCCCTATCTATCGCATTACATTATTTGCCATTTGCCTCTCATTTTCCTCTCCCCCCAATTCACCCTTGCTATTTTATTCGCCCTCTCTCTCTATCCTCCCTCTCTGTTTGCCTCTTTAGTCCACTTGCTTTTTGTTTGCTCGTGTGCTAGTTTGATTGCTTGCCGTCATGGCTAGTCTCATATCTTCTCCGTTATCTCCCGAGAGTGAAGTTCTAAATTTTAAACAAAGGGAGGGAGAAAATCTAAAAGATGGTTGGTATAGGATTTGCAATGCTCAAAATAGATCTACCAGGAAACAATCTACCTTAGTTCTTCTCCGCAATTTTTATGTTGGTATTAATCCTTGGAATAGATATATCCTTGATACCATTACCGGAGGGAATTTCTAGGGTAGCCATACTTTTGATTCTTATAATGCTATGTTAGATTTATTTGGCTCACCACCTCTTTTGGTTAATGGAACCATGTTAACTTTGGAGCATGTTATGCAAAGACTTGAAATTATTGAAAATAAAGTTGCTACTATTGAATCAATTGAAAATCTTGACAAAAATATCCACAATCAAATCACTCAATATGGACCTAAGGTAGGAATGACTTTGAAAAATATTAAGGAAAAGGAACCCATAGTTAATGAGAAGATGAACTTAGATTCTACTAGAATTGATAAACTTGACGGTATCATGAAAAATTTGGGAACTGCTTTTTCTTCCGTAAAGAATACTCCTGGTCCTGCTACTAAAATTGCCAAGCTCATGTATGTTCCAAAAAATAAGGGTGAATCATCTAGTAAGGAAATTGCTGATCTTAAATCTATAAGTATTCATCCCAATCTTTTTGCTATCATTAAAGAACCATTTATTACAAATGAATTTTTCGATCTTGTGCCTAAAAGTTTGATAATTAATAAAAATAAAGAAATTCCTAAATACGGTAGATGCCTAATTGAATAATTGCCTACCAAAGATGGCAATACCTAGATCTATTCTTGCTCGTTATGCCTAGCGAGGGGCGTTAAATGATAGCGCTTGTTGGGAGGCAACCCAATTTTATCTTTATTCCTTTATTTTTTCTCCTGTTTAGTAATAAATAAATTATTTAGCCTCTGTGTTGGTTGTGTTTTTTGTGTTTAATTAGTGTTTGTGCCAAGTAGAACCGTTGGGAAGACTTGGGGAAAGTCTTGTTGAACTTGCTGTAAAAAACCAGAAACTTTAGTGCTCACGAGAACTACTGTCATTTTTATTTGAAGAGTTATATTTAGCTAGTTATTTTTTAAGATGATTAATAGATAAATTCCTCACTTCCATCAATTTATTTTAGAATTTTTGGGGTTCCAGATCTTGCGCTAGCTACAGATTACTACAGACTGTTCTATTTTTGACAGATTCTGTTTTTCGTGTGTTGTTTGCTTATTTTGATGAATCTATGGCTAGTAAAATAGTTTATAATCCATAGAGAAGTTGGAATACAGTAAGTTTAACACCAATATAAATAAAGAATAGTTCATTACAGTACCTTGAAGTGGTCTTTTGTTTTCTTTCGCTAACGGAGCTCACGAGTTTTCTATTTTGAGTTTTGTGTTGTGAAGTTTTCATGTTTTGGGTGAATTCTTTTGATGGATCATGGAACAAGGAGTGGCGAGAGCCTAAGCTTGGGGGTGCCCATGGCACCCCCAATATAATCCAAGGACACCAAAAAGTCAAAGCTTGGGGATGCCCCCGGAAGGCATCCCCTCTTTCGTCCACTTCCATCGGTAATTTACTTGGAGCTATATTTTTATTCACCAACATGATATGTGTTTTGCTTGGAGCGTCTTGTATTATTTGTGTCTTTGTTTGTTAGTATGCCACAATCATCCTTGATGTACACACCTTTTGAGAGAGCCATACATGAATTAAAATTTGATAGAATACTCTATGTGCTTAACTTATATCTTTTGAGCTAAGTAGTTTTGCTCTATGTGCTTCACTTATATCCTCTGAGCATTATAATTTTGATCTATGTGCTTCACTTAGATCTTTTAGAGCACGATGGTGGATTTATTTTATAGAAACTATTGTTCTATCATGCTTCACTTATATTATTTTGAGAATCCTTTAGAACAACATGGCAATAAAAAAACTTTCATACAAGTGCATTGAATACTATGAGAAGTTTGATACTTGATAATTGTTTTGAGATATGGAGATGGTGATATGAGAGTCATGCTAGTTGAGTAGTTGTGAATTTGAGAAATACTTGTGTTGAAGTTTGTGATTCCTGTTGCATGCACATATGGTGAACTGTTATGTGATGAAGTCGGAGCATGATTTATTTATTGATTGTCTTCCTTATGAGTGGCGGTCGGGGACGAGCGATGGTCTTTTCCTACCAATCTATCCCCCTAGGAGCATGCGCGTAACACTTTGTTTCAATAACTAATAGATTTTTGCAATAAGTATGTGAGTTCTTTATTAATAATGTTGAGTCCATGGATTATACGCACTCTCACCCTTCCACCATTGCTAGCCTCTCTAATACCGCGCAACTTTCGCCGGTATCATAGACCTACCATATACCTTCCTCAAAACAGCCACCATACCTACCTATTATGGCATTTCCATAGCCATTCCGAGATATATTGCCATGCAACTTTCCACCATCTAGTTCATCATGACACACTTCATCATCGTCATATTGCATATCCCGGCACACCGCCGGATGCATTCACATAGAGTCATATTTTGTTCTAAGTATCGAGTTGTAATTGTTGAGTTATAAGCAAAATAAAAGTGTGATGATCATCATTATTAGAGCATTGTCCCAGTGAGGAAAGAATCATGGAGACTATGATTCCCCCATAAGTCAGGATGAGACTCCGGACGAAAAAGTAGTCCATAAAAAAGAGAAAAGGCCCAAACAGAAAAAATGATGAGAGAACAAGAGAGTAGGGATAATGTTACTATCCTTTTACCACATTGTGCTTCAAAGTAGCACCATGATCTTCATAGTAGAGAGTCTCTCATGTTATCACTTTCATATACTAGTGGGAATTTTTCATTATAGAACTTGGCTTGTATATTCCAATGATGGGCTTCCTCAAATTTCCCTAGGTCTTCATGAGCAAGCAAGTTGGATGCACACCCACTTAGTTTCTTTTTGAGCTTTCATATACTTATAGCTCTAGTGCATCTGTTTCATGGCAATCCCTACTCACTCACATTGATATCTATTGATGGGCATCTCCATAGCCCGTTGATACACCTAGTTGATGTGAGACTATCTTCTCCTTTTTGTCCTCTCCACAACCACCATTCTATTCCACCTATAGTGCTATATCCATGGCTCACGCTCATGTATTGCGTGAAGATTGAAAAAGTTTTGAAAAAGTTAGAGTATGAAACAATTGCTTGGCTTGTCATCGGGGTTGTTCATGATTTAAATACTTTGTGTGGGGAAGATGGAGCATAGCCAGACTATATGATTTTGTAGGGTAACTCTCTTTGGCCATGTTACTTTGAGAAGACATAATTGCTTTGTTAGTATGCTTGAAGTATTATTATTTTCTATGTCAATATAAACTTTTATCTTGAATCTTTCTAATCTGAATATTCATACCACAATTAAGAAGATTTGCATTGAAATTATGCCAAGTAGCACTCCGCATCAAAAATTCTCTTTTTATCATTTACCTACTCGAGGACGAGTAGGAATTAAGCTTGGGGATGCCTGATACGTCTCCAAGGTATCTATAATTTTTGATTGCTCCATGCTATATTATCTACTGTTTTGGACTATATTGGGCTTTATTTTCCACTTTTATATTATTTTTGGGACTAACCTATTAACCGGAGGCCCAGCCCAGAATTGCTGTTTTTTGCCTATTTTAGTGTTCCGGATAAACGGAATATCAAATGGAGTCCAAACGGAATAAAATCTTCGGAAACGTGATTTTCTCACCGAACATGATCCAGGAGACTTGGACCCTACTGCAAGGGATCAAAGAGGTGTTCACGAGGGTGGGGGCGCACCCCCCCAGGGCGTGCCCCCTGCCTCGTGGGCCCCTCGATGCTCCACCGACGTACTCCTTCCCCCTATATATACGCACGTACCCCCAAACAATCAGAACAGGAGCCAAAAACCTAATTCCACTACCGCAACTTTCTGTATCCACGAGATCCCATCTTGGGGCCTGTTCCGGAGCTCCGCCGGAAGAGGGCCATCATCACGGAGGGCTTCTACATCATCCTAGCCCCTCCGATGAAGTGTGAGTAGTTTACCTCAGACCTTCGGGTCCATAGTTAGTAGCTAGATGGCTTCTTCTCTCTCTTTGAATCTCAATACAAAGTTCTCCCCCTCTCTCGTGGAGATCTATTCGATGTAATCTTCTTTTTGCGGTGTGTTTGTTGAGACCGATGAATTGTGGGTTTATGATCAAGTCTATCTATGAATAATATTTGAATCTTCTCTGAATTCTTTTATGTATGATTGGTTATCTTTGCAAGTCTCTTCGAATTATCCATTTGGTTTGGCCAACTAGATTGGTAGTTCTTGCCACAGGAGAAGTGCTTAGCTTTAGGTTCGATCTTGCGGTGTCCTTACCCAGTGACAGAAGGGGCAGCAAGGCACATATTGTATCGTTCCCATCGAGGATAACAAGATGGGGTTTATTTCATATTGCATGAATTTATCTCTCTACATCATGTCATCTTGCTTAAGGCGTTACTCTATTTTTAACTTAATACTCTAGATGCATGCTGGATAGTAGTCGATGAGTGGAGTAATAGTAGTAGATGCAGAATCGTTTCGATCTACTTGTCACGGACGTGATGCCTATATACATGATCATGCCTAGATATTCTCATAATTATGCTCAATTCTATCAATTGCTCAACAGTAATTTGTTCACCCACCGTAGAATACTTATGCTCTTGAGAGAAGCCACTAGTGAAACCTATGGCCCCCGGGTCTATTCTCATCATATCAATCTCCATCACTTTTATATTGTTTTGCTATTTACTTTGCTTTTACTTTTTACTTTGCATCTTTATATCAAAAATACCAAAAAATATTCTATCTATCAGATCTCACTCTCGTAAGTGACCATGAAGGGCTTGACAACCCCGAATCGCGTTGGTTGTGAGTAGCTATCGCTTTGTGCAGGTACGAGGGACTTGAGCGCGGGCTCCTACTGGATTGATACCTTGGTTCTCAAAAACTGAGGGAAATACTTACGCTACTCTGCTGCATCATCCCTTATTCTTCGGGGAAAACCAACGCAAGCTCAAGACGTAGCACTTCACGATTTGGTTCTCTCCCATCAAAGAATTCACATTGCAAGACAACACACACAATAGCCCAAACGGCGAGGTTATGTCCAAGAATATGCATTTTCATCTTATGCTTCCAACTAGCAAAATTAGTACCATCAAAGTAAGGACCTCTACGGTGGTAATTTCCCTCGCTAGATGCCATACTCTCCTAGGTTGTGAAACCAAGGCTATGACCACCAAAAGCTATGGAAATCAAAGCAAATGGAGACCAAAGCTCTGATACCACTTGTAGGATCGAAAGTATGTCTAGAGAGGGGGTGCTTAGACTACTTGACCAATTAAAAATCTATCCTTTTCCCAATTTTAGTCTTTGGCAGATTTTAGCTATCTTAGCACAAGTCAAGCAATCCTAACACAATTCAAGCAAGCATGCAAAGAGTCTATGAGCAGCTGAAAGTAAAGCATGCAACTTGCAAGAATGTAAAGGGAAGGGTTTGGAGAATTCAAACGCAATTGGAGACACAGATGTTTTTGTCATGGTTTCGATAGGTGGTGCTATCGTACATCCACGTTGATGGAGACTTCAACCCACGAAGGGTAACGGTTGCGCGAGTCCATGGAGAGCTCCACGCACGAAGGGTCCACGAAGAAGCAACCTCGTCGATCCCATCATGGCCATCGCCCACGAAGGACTTGCCTCATTAGCGGTAGATCTTCATGAAGTAGGCGATCTCCTTGCCCTTACAAACTCCTTGGTTTAACTCCACAATCTTTGTCGGAGGCTCCCAAGTGACACCTAGCCAATCTAGGAGACACCACTCTCCAAGAAGTAACAAATGGTGTGTTGATGATGAACTCCTTGCTCTTGTGCTTCAAATGATAGTCTCCCCAACACTCAACTCTCTTTCACAGGATATGGATTTGGTGGAAAGAAGATTTGAGTGGAAAGCAACTTGGGGAAGGCTAGAGATCAAGATTCATATGGTGGGAATGGAATATCTTGGCCTCAACACATGAGTAGGTGGTTCTTTCTCAGAAAATGTGTATTGGAAGTGTAGGTATGTTCTGATGGCTCTCTCCATGAATGAAGTGGTGGTGCAGGGGTATATATAGCCTCCACACAAAAACTAACCGTTACACACAATTTACCAATCTCGGTGAGACCGAATTGAGAAACTCAGTCGGACCGATTTAGCAAACCTAGTGACCATTAGGATTTTCGGTGGGACTGAGATGCAACTCAGTGGGACCGATATGGTTAGGGTTAGGGCATAACGTAATCTCGCTGTGACCGATTACACAACTCGGTGGGGCCGATTTTGGTAATAAGCCAACCAGAGAGTTGGTCAGGTAAACTCGGTGGGACGGATCACTCATTTCGGTGGGACTGAAATGTTACAAAAGGGAAACAGAGAGTTTACATTGCAATCTCGGTCGGACCGATCACTCATCTCGGTAGGACCGAAATGGTATGAAGGGAAGCAGAGAGATTACAACCCCATATCGGTGTGACCGAGATCCCTATCGATGAGACCGATTTGCCTAGGGTTTGTGGCAGTGGCTATGACATCTGAACTCGGTGGCGCCGGATAGAAAGAATTGGTGGGGCCGAGTTTGACTTTTTGTTTATGTCATATGTGGGTGTGGGAAGGTAGTTGAGGGTTTTGGAGCATATCACTAAGCACTATGAAGCAAGAACCTCATCAAGCAACACCTCATCCCTCCTTGATAGTATTGGATTTTCCTATAGACTCAATGTGATCTTGGATCACTAAAATATAAAATGTAGAGTCTTGAGCTTTGAGCTTGAGCCAATCTTTTTGTCCTCAGTATTTTGAGTTGTCCACTTTCCTCATCCATGCCATGCTATTCATTGAGCTTTTCCTGAAATATTAATCTTGGAATAGCATTAGCTCAATGAGCTATATGTTGTTAGGAATTACCAAAACCACCTAGGGATAGTTGCACTTTCAAAGGATGAACGAGGGAAGGCCTTATCTGCAAATGTGGAGAGGAGTGCGGGTAAATTGCCATAGTTTTGTTCCTATCCGTCAAATATAAATCGGACGGCCTATATTGCAGGATGGCAGGCCCACCATCATCACCAACTTTGTTCTTTATCCCTACAAGCAAGATGCCCATGCATTACACGGAACACCAAGATGCATTTATTTTACAAAATATCTGTTGTGATTGATCCATGCAGGAGTAATCCCATATATAAAAACTAACAATATCTCGAGAAAGAGGAGAAATGAGGTGAGTAGGAGTTGGGCATGGTGGCGATTGGTGGTCGGACTGAGCGTAGGCATGGGGACGGACAACGCCGGTAGCGGCCAACCGGCCACCATGCCAGATTGTTCCAGTGGCTTCTTTTTTAATTGCTCAACAATGAGGTTGTGACAGATGAGGATGAACGAGGGAAGACCTTATGTACAAATATGGAGAGAGGTGGGGTATCTTTTTGCAAAATTGTCATACTTTGCTATCTATCCGTCAGATACAGATCGAACGGTCTATATTGCAGGATGGCAGGCACACCATCATCACCAACTCAGGTTTTTATAAGAGTAGAGAACTCTTATAAAAAGCATACGGTGATGATCGTTTGCCTGCCATCCTGCAATATAGGCCGGCCGATCTATATCTGACGGATAGCAAGGAAACTATGGCAATTTTGCAAAAAGATACCCACACCCCTCTCCACACTTGCAAATAAGGCCTTCCCTTGTTCATCCTTATCTCCCACAAGATAAACTATTCATAAAAATGCATCTTCATGTTCCGTGCAACGCATGGGAATCTTGCTAGTTGTTGCAAAAGCCCATGTGTGTGAGAGAGAGAGGGAGAGAGGAGGAGGACGGAGTGCATGTGTGACAAAGACATAAAGAGTGTGTGTGCGAGAGGTATCAGCTTAAAATGAGGCGATAGTGTGTGTGTGTGCATGATCGAGAGGGCGTGTCTCAAGAAGGGAAGAAAAATCTACATAGATACAATGAGCGGGAGAGAGACATGTATGCGATAGTGGAAGCACGAGTGTGCGGGTGTATAAACCTATCTAGAGGCTAATTGATAAATGTTTGTGAGAGAAATACGAGTCAGGGTGCGAAAGCGAGAGTTTTGTGTGTGTGAGAGAGAGAGACGGAAGTCGGGAAGGGGAGTGGAAGCAGGAGTTGTGTGTGTGTGAGAGAGAGAGGGGGAGTTTGTTTGATCGGTAAACAAATGAATAATGTCAGTCTGGGATGGAGACGAAAAGGAGACCACAACAAATGTTGTGTCTACAGGAGAGAGAGAGAGAGAGTAATTTTAGTGGTATGATTCAAATCTAGAGACATATACAATCACTAGGATTTTGTACACAATCACTAGGATTTTCGTGCCAAAACAATCCAGGATTTTATTTGTTAAGAAATTATTTTTATAAGTTAATAAGATGTGGGATATTGTTTTCTTACATATAAGTATCTGTTAAATATATGATGACAATAAAAATAATATATAATAACATATAAAATAATTTTTTTAGAAAAACAGGGCGCATCTCCCTGGTTCCATTGCTGAGAACGAAACCACAACATATTCTGATACAGCAGCTCAAAGAGCAGTTCGAAAGCAAAGGTAGAAAAGCTACAAACTAGGGGGTGGATGAACAAGTTCTCTAAATAACACAAATCACCCGAGCGGTGCCAAAGGCAGAGTGGATAGAGCACTCAAATGACACAAGGAGGGTCCAGCGAAGCCTACATGGTCTTCAGCCGAGGGGCCGTGTCAGCCTGCGGCGACCAGTAAGCAAGAGGAGACACCGGGTGGAAGGCGTAGCATGGTCGATGTCCCTCTTTTTCGACGTCAGGTGCCCATCATCTTCATCAGAGATCTTGAGGCGAGCCCACGGGTCCAGCCGCAGAGCAGGTCGAGCCTTGTTCAGCCACAAGTGATCGCCAACGGTTTCTGGAGGGATCTTGTTAGGGTTTCCACGAAGCTCAACAACTTGTCCTTGTCTGATCCGGAGGAGAGAATCGCCCAGTTCCTCACCATGTTCCTGATCAACATCAAGACCCGCGGAATGGAAATCCAGGAGGTGTTACTGAAAATCATAGCATTTCTATATTTCCAGAGGCACCAAAGGACAGCTAAGCTAACAGTGTTTAAAACTGAGCACTTTTTGGTAGAAATCCATAATCTGGCGACAGATTCGATGGATGAGCCAATCTGACTAGAGAAATATTCCTCAATGTGGGCCCAGAGATGTTTAGCAACTATACATTCAAAAAATGGGTGAGAACAAGACTCTTGTTCCAAGCAGTAAACACAATCAAGGGGTTTGATGATGTGTCTCTTCCTAAGGTTATCCCTAGTCATCAATTTGTTTTTGGAGAGAAGCCAGAGAAATACATGAATTTTAGGGGGAACTCTCAATTTCCAGACAGCAGGGATAAATACGGGTTGAGCCCCTCTAAAGTTGATAACATGATAGAGGGAGCTGGAGGAATACTTCCCCTTATTGTCCAACTGTCAAATCAGGGCATCCGGCTCGGCAGTAAAGGTAATGCTTTTGGCAATTTCCTCCAACTGGAACCATTGTTCCATGAGACTATCACTAAAGTTCCTTCTAAAAGAGTGTTTTAGGCATTGACTGTCCCAAACTTCATTGACACTTTTGTTAAGCTCATTGCGGACGAAGTAAATAGGCCAAAATTGGACTGCTAGGGAGGATGTGCCGAACCAAGTATTTTCCCAGAACCTGGTTCTGCTCCCATCCCCTATGTTCCATTTGTAGCCAAATTTCACAGCATGCATAATAGATTTTAATCCTTTCCAGAATCTAGAGGTATTAGGGTTGGAGGAAGGGACAAAACTATTAGGTTTATTTCCTAGGTATTTATGGGCAATAAGAAGCTTCCAGGGTTTCAGGTCTTCCTCATAGAATCTTTTAATCCAAGACCCTAGAAGACAGAGGTTAATTTCTTGGAGGTTAGGTATGCCTAGGCCTCCAAAATCATTTTCATAGAGACTAGGGCCCAATTAGCAAGGTGTAGCTTCCTATTTCCCTCAAATCATTCCACAAGCAATGAGACATTTGAGAATTGATGAGGTTCACTGCCCATTTAGGGAACTTGAAGAAGGAGAGGAGATACACTGGAATGCTAGCCAAACAAGCTTGTATGAGGATCAATCTACCTCTGTAAGAGAGAAGTTTGCCCCTCCACCCAACAATCCTTTTAATGATTTTATCCAGAAGGGGTTGGATATCCTCTCTCCTCAGTTTGTCATAGTGGAGAGGGATACCTAGGTACTTAATGGGGAAGTTACCTTTATTACAGACTAGAATAGAGAGGAAGTCAGCTAACTCCTGATCATCCATGTTGATAGGGATGAGTTCACTTTTATATTAGTTGATTCTCATGCCTGAGACTTGTTCAAACCAGGTTAGAACGGTTTTCAGATTGCTAGCATGTGTGGAGTCATTGTCTAAGAAAAGGATGGTATCATCTGTATATTGAAGGTAGATGATGCCACCAGGGCAGATCTCAGGACAGTGCCCTGCAATCAGACTATGATCAGCAGCTTTGCTCAGCATTTTAGTAAGAACGTCCACTACTAAATTAAACAAAAGCGGGGAGATGGGGTCACCTTGCCTAAGGCCTTTACTAGCAAGGAAAAAAATCACTTTCACCGTTATTTAACTTGACCCCAACAGACCCCCCATGAGTAAGTTGCTGGATCCAACTCTCCTCTATGAAAGGCTTGGAAAAGATCTAAGAGATCATTTTTCACCAAGTCCCAAAAATTCTGGTAAAACAAGAAGGGAATCCCATCAGGACCAGGAGCCCCATCAGGATAACAGCTAAAAATGGCTTCCTTCACCTCTGTCTCTGAAAAAGGGGCTTCTAGCAGCTCATTTTCAGCAGGAGAGACTTTTTCAGAAGCAAAGAAAAAATTGTTTTGTAGAGAGAACCCAAAAGGGTTTTCTTTCTTAAACAGGTCTTTGTAGAAGTCACTAGCCACTTTAAGCATCTCATCTACCTCAGTAACAGGGCCATTAGGGCCATCAAGGGAGTGAATGAGGGTTTTCCTCCTCCTCTGGTTAGCTATTGTATGAAAGTAAGCAGTATTTCTATCACCCTCCTTAATGTTCCTATCTGTAGACCTTTGTTTGGCTTTGATTTCTTCTTGAAGCCAACTTTTCTTGACCTCTCAATGGGCAAAGTTTAATCTATTAGTCTCAGCCTCAGAGAGGTCAGTGGTTTCTGCCTTAATATCTAGAGAATCAAACTCAAGGAGGAGAAGCCTTTTGTAACTTCTAAGATTAGCTTCCTTATTGGAGTTCCACCCTTTGGTAGTTCTTCTAAATCTCCTGATTTTGATCTGCCAATTTTCTAGGGGGCAGCTGCTCCCAGTAGGCTCATTCCAGATTTTCCTGACTAGCTCAGTAAAATCTTCTCTAAGCAACCACCACTTTTCAAATTTAAAACTATTGATGTTTGGAGTTTGGTTAAGACCAGAGTCCCAGGGCAAAGGAGTGTGGTCACTACCACATCTGGGCAGATCTCTACAACTAGAAAGGGGAAAGAAACTATCTAATTCTGTGTCACAAAAAATTCTGTCAATGGTGGACATAATCCTGGAGCAGCACTTCCAACATATCTAGCAGAACTGTGGGTTTTCCTTCTAACAGGGCAATTCTCAACTTTATGGGTAACCATTTTGCAGATAAAACAACTCTTGGGCTTGACACATTTATCCAAATGATGCACTAGTTTCCCACAGTTGTAGCAGATCACCTCAGAGTATGCCATAAGGCCCGAAGCAGGGGCAGGAGCAGTTTTCTGGATGTCTTATCTCTTCTTTTGCTGATTCTTGCCTTGAGATTTTCCACTGATCTAAGAGTCAGAACCACCAGCAGATTGATCTTGGGCAATTACAGGAGCCTGCCCAGATTGTGCCCCCATTTGGGGCGGAGGTGGGCCGTACCACTTCCCAACCGGCGCTCCCCCCCCATTGTGATAGGGGAAATTCATCGGAGTTCCTGGTTCCTTCTCATCCTCCAGCCAGATGTTGTCTCTCAGGAAGCAGAAATAACCACCAGATAGCTCAATTGAAGCAGATTGCAAGCCTAATTTCAATCTTCTGCAGGTTTGGGGGAGAGGTAAGGTAGGTGATCCACCTGCTCTAGCTCCGGTGGCGTGCTGGTGGGCAGGAGTCCAGTCAAGAATTCCCATCTCGCAGCACGGCGTGGATCTCCTGAATTCACTTCTCCTTTCGCCCATCGAAGGAACGCAATCAGTAGCTCACTGGGGTGGGGCATCCTGTGCTTCTCCGAGAAATCTCCTTCGAAGTAGATCCGCGGGGCTAGATTCATCAGCTCCCAATCCACCTGATCCTTGCACATCCGAGCATACCTGCGCGAGTGAGAGAACGGATTCGGTCCCTTCTCGGCTTCCTCCCTCGCAGCTTCCTCCTCTGCTTCCCTCCATTCGCGCGTGCACTGGGTCCAGGAGAGAGCATCATCGCGGATCCACATCGCCGGCTCCCTCCATCTCCTCCCTCGAGTCTCCCGCAGCACCGCCGGCGCGACAGAGTCGAGCGGCTGGAGCATCCGCGGGAAGGCTTTGTAGACATGTGGGAGATGCATCTTGTACATCTACCTGTCTTCCAGCCATTCCCCCATGGATATGGCCGGCGACTCCATGGGGCGCGCGAGCGGACTTTCTGAGGGGGCAGGCGCGCCCGGAGTAAGGAGGCGGGGGGTGGCGGCGAGATCTACTCCCTCCTTTCCGGTTTATTAGGCTTATTTCAACTTTTTTGTTTTTCCAATTTAGAGGGCTCATCTCCATCTCATTTTTAGTTTCCAATGCGCATTAAATCTTTGCATGCAAGAATTAAAGAGGAACACACCAATGCATGTAATGTTCCTACTCATCTAGTGGCCAAGCATGCATGCACTGAAATTAATCCAAATTAATGCCTGAGTTTAATTGGGGTAGTTTTGTAAAGTACGAGATACATTCCTCCACTCACAAAATGCCTTGGTAGATGAGATTTGAGATTTGAACCTTATAAACTGGAAAGGAGGGAGTATTTGGCAAATACTCCATCCTTTTCGGTTTATAGGGCTCAATTCAAAAATCTCACCAACCAAGGTAGATGATGAATGGTGGAATACTTTTTGTAGTTTGCAAAAGCACCTAATTAATGCATTTGTTTTCCTCAAAAAATTATGTTTATCAATGCATAAATTGCAATGCATGCATGCATAAAGTACATGCATTAGTCAATTTTCTCTTAATACTTGCATGCAATGATTTAATGCACCTTGGAATCTAAACATGTGATGGAAAACAACCAAATTGAGCCTTATAAAATGGAAAAACTAAAATTTTGAGATAAGCCCTATAAACCGAAAAGGAGGGAGTATGTGACCTAAAAAGTCAACATATAAAATAATTTAAATATATATAATATAGTTAGAAGGGAAACATAAGTTGGACCCGGTGTTCCTATTCTTATATAGAAAATAGAACAGACCTCTGCCTTTTCTTCAAAAAAAATACATAAATTGGGCTGCCAAAAATAAAACCTCGGATGGGAGGTCCATAGGCCGGTCGATACATGACGGCCCTAAGAAAATACAAACAGGCCTATGGACCTCCCATCCGAGGTCGTGGGATGCGCATGTTAAAAATGAAAGCCTAGACGGGGCAGCCCAAAACCACGTCCAATACTTGCCAAAACTTTGTCCCTCATTTTCTCTGTGTTTCGCACACTCGACATTGTGTGGGCATTTTGACTGTGCATCATATGAAGATGTGCTATGCATGAATGTTGATCAGCGTGATGTTAACTGGCTGGTAGTTCCATTTTCGACCATGAATAAAACTTCCAACATGATGTTAATCCTGTTTGAAAAGGTCGTGTTAATATAAATGCTCTGCCTCTGAAAGTTGCAGTTTCTTATCTGAAACTGAACTTGCAGTTTCTTATCTGAAACTAAAACTTGCAGTTTCTTCTCTGAGAATCACATTGTCTGCACTTTTATACTCCTATGAAACTACATGTTTTAAGTGCTAAAAATAGATCTCTAGAATTAATAAAATACTTTATATGCTCAATACTGCAAATCTGAAATTCAAAAGAGATTCATATCTGAAAGTACTCTCAAAATACACAACACAAAACACAATTCACAACATGCAAATACTGACAACCCTAAGCTCCTCCTGACAATTCACAACCTGCCCGACTATTGGGTTGGGGGGCAGCCCCCTCCTATTCCTCGATGGCAGACAGCCGCCCCGTGAGATGATGTGAACGGCGAGGGAGACGATGGCGGGGAAGCGTCATCGGGCCAACTGCTTTTCTCCTCTTGCAGTTGGGTTCGGTCGACGAAGACTCCACCGGCTCGCTCTGGCAGGACACCCTCACAAATGGCACCCTGTAGATGCTCGATCCTTCAATCTCTGGTGGATGCTCCATCTGGGATCTATACTCCCACCACCGCTCCCTCACGATTGGATTCGGTGAATCTGTTTGCTCGATGGCCCAGAGGAGCAGTTCTATGTACTCCGGCGCGACTCCCTCCGGGAGTACCGCCGCCTTTTTGCTCTGTTGCAGATATTTGGCCATGGATGTCGCCGTCGCTGCTAGTTGGTCCTTGTTGTCAAACCAAGAATGTATCTCCAACATCCTAGCTAGCTTCACAGGGTCGCCGTCTGCGACCCTCATGTATCGGTTGTACTCCATCGATCTACTTCTCCACAGCACCTTCACTCGCCGGCAGTGGTTTTTGAATGGAAGAGGAGAGGAGCAGCACTGGTTTTGGATTAGAACGGGAGAGGAGCGACGCTGGTTTTGGACTGGAACAGGAGAGGAGGGGCGGTGGTTTTGAAATGGTAGAGGAGAGGAGCGGCGCCGCATTTAGAT
Source organism: Triticum dicoccoides (assembly GCF_002162155.2). NCBI lineage: Eukaryota > Viridiplantae > Streptophyta > Magnoliopsida > Poales > Poaceae > Triticum > Triticum dicoccoides. The sequence continues at coordinate 700,924,624 of NC_041382.1, read as the reverse complement.
TGGAACAGGAGAGGAGCGGCGGTGGTTTAAGAGGATAAGAGCGGAAGAGCGACACTATTCTTGGAAGTATTTTTTTGTTGTTTCGCATATTTTGGGTCAAAGTTTGACCATGTACTGTACTTAACAAGCAAAATGTGAATGCATGTCACCAAAAATTGAATCATTTGGTTCGTATCTGAATGTACTTTCAAACTATAGTCCCTCCATTTTTGTATACAAGGCCACAAACTCATATTACAGGTACCAAGGTAAAAATCAATGCTATGTTTAAGTCAATGTTGCAAGCTAGCTTGTCACCTTGATTGTCGTGTTAATTAATGTGGTTTTTCTCTCCCAAGCACAACAAGACACCCTCTTACTCCTCATTGGTTGATTAATGTTGGGAATGCAAGCTAACCTTCTCACTCCCGCATACACACAAGGAATATTAATGTCCTCGGGTGCTAGTACGAGGCAAACACCATCAATTTTGCCTCGATTAATGTTAGTGGCCTTGTATAGTTGCAAATTGTAATTTTGATAGTGGCCTTGTATACAACGTATAACATATATTTTATGTGCGAAAATCATGGTCAATTATGACCCAGAATAAAAGGGAGACTAGTTAATGTGGGGTCGCTTTCTTAATTGAAGGGTAAATTGATTTTGATTTTGATCCAGTCAGAGCGCGCTGGTCCTCTCATCCAATCCTAAATCGCTGCCGCACGCTCCTCTCCCTCTTCTCCATTGCAAAACCACCTCCTCTCCTCTCCATCATCTCCATTCCAAAACCACCGTCTCGCCTCTCCCTCTTCTCTATTGCAAGACCACCGTCTCTCCTCCATTTTCTAGACGCTTTGCTCCATGGCGCGGGCGCAATCCATGGATTCAAAATTAGTATATTGTATACTATTTAAAAGTCGAGGGCGGGGCTTTTCCTGCGCGGTAGGTGGCGGGGCAGTTCCGCCTAGTCGGTTCGACAGAGACGCGAGAAGATGAGGGAGTAAGCTGCTGCAAACGTAGGGTTGTGTGATTTGATAGCGAGTTACTGCTGGATAGGTGGGCCCCCGTGATTTGACTTGCCATTATCATTTTAACTGCGGCACTACGACCGGCGTGAGTCTCCCAGATTCCTGACCACCTCCATACAGGTGCCTCTCCCAATGCTCCACCATGTAGTAGAGGCTGGCTCTTGCATGAGAGCCCACTTCTCCACTTTTTCCTTGCCTCTCTTTCCTCCACATATGCAAAAATGCCATGTAAAGCGCACTATTGTACTTACTTTTACTTGCTCCTACAGGTGCTTAAGCTTGCCACATAGGCATAAAGTCTGATGTGGCAAGTTAATCAAGAAGAGAGAGACTAGTTTGGTGAACCAAGGAAGAAACGGTGCTAAGCGCGTGTACCTAGGTGAAAAGACAATTTTGAGTCTATAGCTAATTAAATGAAGCAAACTTAGCAACACCATTTCATTGGAAGAGGTCACTCCTTGGCAAATGCAATAAATACACGCGCTTAGCACCGTTTCTTCCTTGAGTACAAAGAAAGAGATAGAGAGGAGTAAAAATACACTTATAGCCAAACTTGTTGTAGTATGAGTGACTAAGTGATGACTATGTATGACATGCCAACATCAGATAGCCTAACACACCGTGTTAAATCTCCAAGGGCGCGACTGCGCGAGCGACGCGACGGTCGTGGTAGGCGCGACCATCATACGGGCTGCTGGCAGCCCTTGGATCTGAGATCAAATGGTCGCATGCTAAGTTGCTGAAAATTTGCAGAATAACCCTCCAGGATAGGATATTCACCCATAGGTCTAGAATCACGCCATGCAACAGTTCGATCTCAGATCCAAGGGCTCTCGGAAGCCCGTATCATGGGAGAATGGAAAGCCACTACCCTATCGTTCGCACGCTGGCAGTTCGCTCCTACTCGTCCCTGCACGTCCTTCAATACTACGGCGGTTCGCTCCTAGTCGTCCCATCCATTCACATTACGGCAGTTCCACTCATCCTAACCCTCCTCCCAAATCCATGGCGTCCCAAATCTCCACGATCGGCGGTGAGTACAAGGTTAGAACCATCACTGGCGATAAGTTCGACGTCATCTACACCCGTTCTTCCGTGATGGTGAAAGGATGCCTTTCTCGCTTCAGACGCATGTTTGAAAACTCAGATGATGAGTGGGTCGCTGGGCTAGATGTTGAGTACACCACGGTCCTGGGACGAGAGAATGATCTAAAGGACGAAGAGAGGAAGAAGCCCGCCGTGATCCAGGTTTGCGTACATAACGTTTTCTTGGTCCACCACATATGCCATGCCGACGTTGAGTGCCGGGATTTTAAGAACTTCCTCGAGAGCAACCTAGTCAAATTCGTTACTGTAGACTTTGGTAACGACAAAGAAGTCCTGCGTCGGATAGGCCTCATTGTAGGCAACACCTTCGACCTCCAGAAGAATCGGCTGGTGTCCTCTCGTCAGCCTTCAATGCTGACCCTGGCAGGAGCCATGGTTCATCCTTCGTACGGTAAACTGGAGGAACCTCATTACACGTTTCATCGTCATGCATTGCAGCGGAATGTCTTAGATATAGACCACATCCACTATGCTGCAGTGGATGGCTACCTTTGCTTCAGTATCTACAAGGATTGGATGAAGAGCAACAGCCAAGTGTGCGGTTCAAGCAAAGAAGTATCGGCCAAGAGGAAGAGGGACAAGGACGAAGTCGAGGACGTGGACGAGGACTCCGAGTAAGGTGGCAGTGTCGTTGCTCATGGTGGTTCTAATGCAGTGTCTACCGGAATAGTTGCAAAGTTTAATTTTAGGTGTGCTTAATTTAATTTGAGGGGTGTGTTGTGCTGAGCCCCCAGCAGAACTATGTTATGTTTCTTCTCGTTACTTTAACTCTTCAGTACGTACATACTAGTATTTCTTACATTTCATCTTTTAGTTGGTATAGTACTACCACTTGTTTCTTCACATTATATACGTACAATATATATGGCCAACATCATATAGCCAGCAGTTTAGTTGTGAAAGAATTTCAGGGTGCATAGTTTTGTCAAAGAATTCCAGGATGCTTAGAGGGTGCTTGGATCCAACGGACTTATTTTAGTCTGATTAAAAATAGTCTCTTTAAGAGGCTAAAGTTCCAAGCACCCCTGACTAAATAGGGGCTAAAACTAGTCTTGAGACTAAAAACTTTTAGTCAGGGGTACCCCTACTAAAATGTGTATTAGTCCTCTCTCTACTCGTTTAACTCCTCTCCTTTAACACAGGCAAGTTCTGGATTGGAGGGTTTGGAGGATAATAAATGCTCATTAACTTGATTTTAGCCTTTTTAGTATTTGGATCCAGGCATGGGTGAGGCTAGCATGTTTTAGTCCCACTACTTTTAGTCATGGAACTAAAACGTATCTAAGCACCCTCTTTAGTTTTATTTGAGGGGTGGGTTCTGCTGGACACCATTATTGTGACTAGCCTTTTTAATAGTACTATATGCATAATTTGGCGAGGAGCGCTCTCTATATGTACCACCTTTTTTTAATTTCAAGTTTTGCTCCATGGTGCAATCCATCGATACTACTGCTGTACAAAAGTATACATTTTTTAAAAGGCTGGAGGGCAGGGCAGTCTAGCTTGGTCGGTTTCACAAGAGGCGAGGGCCTTTGTGATTTGACGGCTCATTACTGCTGGAAGGCGGGGCCTTGTGATTTGACTGCTCGTATAAATGCGCCGACGACCTGATCGAGGAGGAGCAAAGAATCGTGCGGTATACTCAAGTTTTCCACTGGAATAGTACTGCGATGGAGGAGCACGAAATACGGCAGCCCAGTGCCATATGGCGATAAAAAATGATCTAATTTGCTAGTCATCTCATTGTTAGCATTGTTCTATTCATTCCCTCAAAAAAACATTGTTCTATTCATGCCTCGCAAAGAACGTGACACGTGCGGCGAAACACCCGAAGCAAAAGATGAAACACAGGAGCAAAAGAAGAAGGAAGATTATCACCCCAAATGATCTAATTCGCCACGGAGTCGTAACTGCTTCTTCATCTCCTCCACGACCTCCATCTCCTTGCACGTCTCCTCCGCCATCTTCATCATTGTGTCCATGACGCGGAATTTCTCGACGCGAGCCTTCATCATCTGTTCCACGGCCATATTATGTACCTTGACAGCAGCCGGGTGCTCGATGCGGAGCTTCGCCGACTCTTCCTTCTCTTCCATGGTGAGGGCCTGCAGCATCTTCATCGAGGAACTACTATTCTCATGCAGTTTCTTCCAGCCGGCGTTCTTCTCCTTCAACAGGTCGATCTCGTGGCAGAGCTTCGCATTGTCCTCCTGAAGTCGCAGGATTTCGTCGGTCGCCTTCTTCTCCGAGGCAATGCTCTTCTTCAGCAACATCACCAAGCCGGCGGTCAACTCCCCCTGCTGATTGAGCTCAGCGGGCATGTCGTCGAGGCTATCCTACAGCAACTCCATCAAGCCTTGGATGAACTCCTTCTGCTTATTGAGCTGATCGGGCATGCCGTCGAGGGATAATGACTCCAGCTCCGCCGGCTTGAAATGTTTGCCTCCGCGGCTAGGGCGCTCCTGGGTAGGTAGTTCCCCTTTTTATAACCTAAGTACTAGCACTAGTACTAATACCTGCATAGTGGGAACACATTTAGGTTTGGTACGTATTACTAGTAGGTGTGAGCAGGCTTTCGAATGTTGTGGGAACAAGGTAAAGATTAATTGATGGTTTTGGTTTCGAGGCCTGAAACGGCTCCCGATGAGTTCAGCGGAACATAAATTTCAAGTACTACACTACTCAAATGCGCAAATATTATGTTACTGTCAAAAATTGGCACAAAATACGAAGGAGACCAATGGAAGTACTACTAGCAACCCACGATTTAACTACTCGCATGCGCGCAGTGGAGTAATAATGTCTTTCTTCCGCCCTCATGTCCACTCAATTTGCATCCGCTGTATTAATTGACCATCAATGAAGTGAACGACTTTACACGCGTCAAATTATCACATGGGGTGGATCTTGGTACAAAATTGCGTCCGCCCGTGTACCCGCATGTGCGAGCGAGGAATGAGTGTGTGCATGGCGTGCGTGCACATCTTCGCTTCGTGCATGTACCACCAGTATGGCTCAGGGAGGACGAGTACATTCTTCTAGAACCAGCAGCACGTCACTGTGATCAATCCACGCAAGGAGGTTGTGACAACGCCTACACATGTGCCACGTGGTTTCATGAACTGTAAGAGAGACACTGTGTAGCGTGCCATTGGTATTCTAATTTACGTGTTTTGCACATACTCGAAGTACTAGTAAGGTACACGTGCATTGCACGCATCAGATTTTGCAACCAAATTATGAATAAATACCACACTATAGCATGTAAGCTCTGAGTCATATATGCCTGATGTAGCCCTTCGTTTAATTCTTATAGTTCATCTCATTCAAAATCAATTAGTTTTTATAAAAAAGCTAAGAACGCGGGAATAGGAAAAACATGGGATTATAGTGGAATATCGTCTTGAATCCTACAGGATTGTATGAGTGTTTGATTGTAAATAGAAAAAACGCAGAATTCTTTCAAAGAGGTTTGAGTGGATGGGATGTTTCCTATGAAATCTAGTGCAAATGAATCATATGGAAAAATTCTTATGGTTTACAATCCTACAAATCAAACAACCAAGATAGGAAAAAATCCTAATGATTAGAATCCTCCAAAATTCCTTTGAGAATCCTTTGAATCAAAGAAGCCCTTAATCTATTTTATGATTCATGGAATTGTGCGTTGTAAAGCATAAAGTAAAAAAACAAATAATGGCAATTCAACTAGAAAAAAGTTGGGTAATTATGATATGGAAGATTCTAGAAGAAAAGAGAACCACTGTTGTTTTGAGGTTTGTGCATTATGCTTAAGTTCAACCATGGAGTCTACTAGATTGTACATGTGGAAAAATCCAATGGGGGGCTAGAAGATGGTGCGAGGGGCCGAGTGGAGGGAGACTATGAAGGAATGCACAAGTGCGAGATCGATATTTAGAGAGAGGGGGCGAACACGTGCGCTGATGCGCGCAGTGGCGGAGCCATGAAAAATAAATGAGCTAGGGGGCCAAGCATTGCTAATCCTTTACGAGGAGGGTCAATTCTTGAACTTAAACCATTTTTAGCAGCAATTGTCTAATGATCACATTCACATTAGACTTGATATATAGTGATGTTAGGGGGGAGGGGGCAGGGGCCTTACTGCCCCCTGTCTTCGCCATTGTGCACGCGTCTGAGAGATGAAGCGGAAGGCATGGATGATGAGAGGGGGACGTTGGATACATAATTAATGTGGGTGTATTAGCTATATATGTTAATCCTATATAGAGAGGTATAGATTGATCGATGTGGACGTGGGAAAGAGGGTGAGACCTCACTGGATATATCGATTGATCGGTTTGTGTGGAAAATTATGAAAGACCTAGCTATATACACACATACATAGAGGAACATCGATCGTTGCGCATGCACGCGTGATATATAAAGAATGCCTGATATGATGGAGAGGGGGATGTGTGTTGGTGTGTGCCTTCATGGGAGACCAACCTGAAGAAAAAGATTGCATGCGTGTGATGGATAATGCCGACTAGTAGTGTGTGTGCATGCATGCACGAGAGGAAGTTAGTGGTACAATTATAAAGAGAAGACTACTGTGCGGGTGTAAAAGAATAGCTGAATAGGTTAGGTCACAATCAATGTAAAGTTGAATTCAAATATTTGAATAAGAGAACCTGATGTTTGAAACCCATGCATGCATGAATATAACGGAGATCTGCGCGGTGTGGTTTGGAAATGAGCATGTTCTAATGTATACACATTGAACAAGGTCAGACTGATTTGAATTTGAGATACCAATGGCAGACATCATTTGGCCACGTCGCATCCGTGCATGGACACACTAATCTAATTGGAGATGATGGGCGGCTTTTGCATCACATATCTATATCTATACCCCTATATATATATTATATATTATATTTTTTTATATTGTGTGCGGGTAAATTTAACTTTGAAAGATGGTCGTTGGATGAGGCGAATCCGATGGTCCAAAGATGGCAAATTTGAGCACTACTGGCCATTGGATATCATCTAGATTCCACCAGATTTCGCCACATGTATAATCTAGAAGACTCCGTAGTTGAACTTAAGCATAATGCACAAACATCAAAACACAAGCACTTCTTATTTGTTCTAGAATCTTCCGTATCAGAATTGCCCAAATGTTTTTCTACATGATTTGCCATTATTTGTTTTTACTTTATGTCTTACGATGCACAATTCCATGAATCTTAAAATAGATTAGCTTTCTTATAAAAACTAGATGATTTTGAATGAAATAAACTATAAGAATTAAATGAACATCTACATCATGCATATATGACTCAAAGCTTGCATGCTATAATGTGGTATCTATTCATAATTTGGTTGCCAAATCTCATGCGTGCAATGCACGTGTACCTTACTCTAGTCTAAATGGTGTTTGTGTGTGTGTTGTGCGTGTTGAGGTGCAAATTGTCTTTTTTTGGGGGTACACATTAAGCTTGTTCTTCTGAAATTCCAAGCCGCGCCTTGTTATGCCGAAAATTCAAGCTAGTGTCTTTGTCTATCGTGCTGCGAAACTCCCGCCTCTTCAACCCGCGCCTTGTTAGCCCGAAATATTTAAGATATATCTTTGTCTCGTTGTGCTCCGACAACTCCCTCCATCTCAACCCGCGCCTTGCTATTCCGAAATTACAACGCGCGCAAAAACTCCCACCTCCTGTGAAATCCCGACGCACGAAATGCCCGTGGTACCCCTGAACCGAAAGAACCGCCTCAAATCGGTGGGGGTACTTTCATAACTTACCCCACATTTCGGACAAGCGCGTCTCTAAGCCATGGTTCCCCACTGCCATCCCATCCGCCCACCCATTCGTACACCGAGGCCACGAAGACCCGCGACGAGACCCCACACCCTGCTCCGTCCGGCACCCAGCCGGAGCCTCTTCCCCGACGACGTCGTCCACAGCAACACCTCGACGTCCCTCATTCACCGTACCGAATGAGGATCCGTCGTTGATCTCATCATCCGGCCGGTTCAACCACCCCGTCCTCCACCTCCAAGGAGCTGCCCCGACGTTCCCCTCGTCTTTCGCGCCACCTCCATTCCCACACCGTCGTATTCACATGCACCACCGGAAGAGCATCATTATCACTGTTTACTCGGATGAAGTTGCGGCCTAATCGGCGCCACCAAAGAGGTTGTACACTAATCGCCGCATTTTTTTCTTGATTCGATCTCACGGTGCTGCCGATGCTCGGTCCCGAGCCGACACGGTGCGGCTCCATCCACGGCGGCGTTGCCAGCCACATCCTCCACAGCGTCGCTCCCTCGGCGGCGACGTCCACATCAGTAGGACCTGCTGCTGCTTTAGCTCTCACTCACACTGCTGCTCTGCTCTTGCTCTCGGTCCCCTGCCTGGTCTGCTCTTGCTATTGCTCTTGCTCGTGCTGCTGCTCTCGCTCTTGCTCTTGCTTGCGATGCTACTCCGATTTAGCTATACTTCACTCCGATGCCATCGGGGTGAAGGAAGAACCAGCCACAGCGGGGATGGGGGCTCGTCGGAGAGGTACCCCACTATCTATCTTAGGGTTCAGGATGGGGGCGGTGGTCGCCGGCGGTGGCGGGACGTTGGCGGGGCGGTGGCATGGGAATCGCCGGAGAAAAAGCTCGGCACAGGGGGGCCTAGAGGGATGGCCGGGGCGGCTGCGGACCGGCGGTGGGGAGTGTTTTCGGGGCAGGCGGGGCGCCGCACCGCCGGCCGCGGGCGGCGGGGTCTGCTGTTTGGCCGGCTCAGGGGGTGGAGGTTGAAGATGAACCGCAGGCCCTTGATTTCGTATCCAACGGCTGCAAAATCGACTGACCAGAGATGAAAAAGTCAATTGACCGACATGTAGCCTCACCTTGCTAGTGCGTTTAGTTTCGACAGCAAAATTCAGTTTCGACAGTTAAGTTCAGTTTCGACAGTTAAATTCAGTTTTGACAATTAAGTTCAGAGATGAGAGGCTGATGTATTTTACATCTAGCACTTTGTGGTTATGTATTTTACGTCATGTATTGGAGATGCTATTAGAATTCCACTCAAGTTAACGTTGTTTGTTGTCTCTCTTGTCCTGCTTCAGCCTCGGCGTCGTACAACTCACCGGAGCTGCTCCAACGACGAAACCCGCCATCACAGCGGAGCAGTACCTCGGGCTCCATCTCCAGACGCCTAATATCTTCTTCCCCTCCTTCGACAGCCAAGTCAGTCGGAGCATCCTCACTCGCCAAAGAGGTTGTACACTTGTTGCATCTCTTTTTTACTCTACATGTTATATATATTATCCACTGAGCACTCGTAGAAACGGGAAATACGATTATTTTATCCTACTATATGGCAAGCAGTGAGGTACCACGCAACTTAGCTATCCGTGATGGACTCTCTTGAACGCCATCATTATTTATCTCTGTGCATTTGAGCTGTGCATTTGTCGGTGGGCCTAGGAGTTGAGCTAGTATGGCAGTGGCCTGGGTCCAAAGTAATAGAAGTAGCACAAAAACATTTTTTAGCGTAGGATTTTCCTTGCTCAAGCCTGCCTACTAGAATCGCCAGTGCTTGAAAGGAAAACTGAATGAAAAACATCGGAATTGGAAAGTTTCCTATGGTACTCCTTTTCATGAATTTGGTGCAAAGGAATAGAGCAAAGGAAAACTGTAGGATTTGTTCCTTTAGTGTCTCCTTGAAAGAAAAACCGTAGGAATTCTAATTTCCACTTCTCCTCCTTTTCATATTCCTATTCATCAAGCACAAGACTAAGAGATAGTAGCATAATAGCATTATAACCATACATTTTCTTGTGGTTTGACTTAATCTCACCATGCTTTTTTGCATCATGTGATCTTCCAATTGTTGTGAATCAAACACCCAGATTGGCAGAAATCCTGTGTTTTTAAATTCTCTGTTTTGCACATGCATTCCTATCCTATTCATGTCTATTTCCTATCCCTGCATTGTTAGAATCCTCAAATTCAAACAAGCCCTTACTCAATTACTTTTGTTACATATATGTGTCAAGGAAAACCTTGTGTGGTTTGTCCTGCTCCTGCGGCGCTGTGTTCCACCCTAGCTCGGCTGCTCCAATGACGGAAGGGTTCACCACAGCAGGGATCCGCTCTCCAGACTGTCTTTCGCCGCCTCAGATCTTCTTCCCCGCCGCCGGCAGCCACGGCAACTGCATTACCATCATCAACTGAGCAGATGACCTTGAGGACTACACGGGTCCGCAAGAGAGGTCGCACTCTTCCGTGTCTGCTTACGTTATTCGTCGCTTAATATGATGACATGCTAAATTATCGTCGTGTTCACCTATTAGACTCTGAGTCAGGTCAAAACTAATGTTGAAACTTGAGTTTTTAAATGGTGGTGGGGTACATATTGGGGCAGCAATCAGTACTATCTGTCTACTATCTGGTTAATCTCCGGTGTCTACTATGAGTTTCATGTTGGGTGCAAACAAACATTAAAGGAGCCATTATCTGTATTTTTTAACTAAAGCTATTATCTGCCTGTTATCATTGGTTTTGGGTCTATCCACAGTTTGCTACCATCACTCTGGATTTGTGCATGCACTCCTTACATAATCTCACTATGTTTTATTCCTATGCATGCCAGTTATTGTACACAATGGAACTGATCATGTAGAGCAAAAGAGACGAGCCTTGCGTGGCAATAAAATTTCATGCAGACGTCATTCCATGGTGGGCGCAAAGGTAGCCCGCCTCCACCCATTTCAGATCGTAATCAAGAGGAAGATAACTGTTATGAGGGGGATTCAGAAGCAGAAGACCACTCCTATTTACCCCATGAGGTCTTCACTCTAACTTGTCATGCTGGTGTTGGTAATATCATGCATATGGTGCCTTGCATTGCTTACTGTATACATTAAAGATGTCATCTGCTTAGTTTAGACATGCCTTGTGTCAATGCCATCTGTTTAGTTTCTTTATCGTATATGTGAATCATGCAATGCCATCTTGTCTAGCCAGGCATCATATATGTGAATTTTGCAATGCCACCCTGGTTAGCCAGTCATCTTATATGTGAATTATATCATGCCATCATTTTTATTACGTGTTAAATTTGTCAACAATTTTAGTACATTCAATTACTCTTCCTGTGCATCAGCCATTAGGCACGGTCATGGAAAAATCTTGAGTGGAAACAAGGTCTTCAGAGCAGACAATGCTATCTGACGAAGCGCATGTCTTGCTGGTTACCGATAGCTCCTCAGAGGAGGATTCAGAGACAGATGACCAGCCATATTTCCCCCCGAGGTGCATGCCCTAACTTGGCAGGGTTATGTTGCTCATATCGTGCGTATGGTATCTTGCATTGATATGTCATTTGCTTAGTTTAGACATGCTTTGTGTGAATGCCACCTGTTTAGTGTCTAATTACCATATATGTGAATTATGCAATGCCATCTTATTGCAAGACATTATATATGTGAATTATGCAATGCTATCTTGTTGCAAGGCATTATGTATGTGAATTATGCAATGCCATGTTGTATAGGCAAGCGTCATATATGTGAATTATATCATGTCATCCTTTTTTTGTATTTCTCATTGCTTTTGTCGACAATGTTTGTATATTCAACTGCTCTTCCTGTGCATCAGCCATTTGAATTGGTGATGGAGAAATCTGGAGTGAAAACAAGGTCTTCAGAGCAGACAATGCTACCTGCTAAAGCAGATATCTTGCTAGTTACAGATAGCTCTTCAAAGGAGGATTCATAGGCAGATGACCAGTCCTATTATCCCCCTAAGGTGTATGCTCAAACTTGGCAGGGTTATATTACTCATATAATGCATATGTTGTATTGCAATGCTTAGTTTTTACATCATATACACAATATTGAATGCCATCTCCTTAGTTGACACATCATATATGCGATTGCCCTCTGCTCACTTCCTTAGTATATAAATCATATATTTGAATTATGGCATGCCATGATGTTTACATAGACAGCATGTATCTGAATTATGGCATGCCAACCCATTTTCTAAAGACATAATATAGTTATATCATCTCATCATGTTTACATAGTCATCATATTTAAATTATGTCATTCTATTCGTGAATTATATCATGCCATCATGTTTCCATCGACGACATGTTTGTGATTTATGGCATGCCAACCACTTTAATAGACACATCGTATAGTTATATCATGTCATCATGTTTACATAGTCATCATATTTTGAAGTATGTCATTCTATCCTGTTTAGTTAGCCATCATACATGTGAAATTGTGTCATGCTATCTTGTTTAATTAGCCATCATATATGTGAAATTATGTCCTGCTATTATGTTTGCTTAAACAACATAAATGTGAATTATTTCATGCCCTGTTTTCTTCCCTACTATCCATTGCACCTGTCTATCTTACAATGTCTGTAGATTCAATTACTTTTCTTGTTTATCAGCCATTTCAATTGGAGGGAGTGATGGCAGTATCTGTGGGAGTAAAAACACAGTCTTCGGAAAAGATCGTGCTACTTGTCGATACAGATAGAACCACGGTTGTACTTGCCCAAGAACCAGCCCCACCACACATAACCCACACTCATGCAGATTGTACCCCTAGCCAGTCGGACAGAGAACCAGCTACACCCCTTCTAACCCCAACCCCAGCAGATAGACACCCAGTTCCCGTTGACACAGCACCGTCTCCACCACTGAGCACCCAAACACGGGCAGTTAGTAAGGCAACTGCAGTGCCCAAATCACGAGGACCACCACTCCGAACCCGAAGTCAACGCTTAAAGAAGAAGAAGAATTGTTCTCAGGTCAGGTTCCGTAGCTATGGTTCATACTACTTTACTCTTGCATCACTGTATTTACTGATACCAACTAATTTCAAATTTGAAGGATGCAATTGAAACTCCAATGGCGCAACAGGTATGTTTTAAACCTGTTTCTTCAACGTGTTTGGTTGTTTGCTGTTGTAACTTGCTCAATGTTGATTTCAGTTTCAATTGAATAAACAGTTATGTTCTCATGCCATGCACATTACAAGTGTTGTTATTGTTGTGTAGTTTCCCACACTTATATTCAGTCTATGCTGCTTTGTCTTAAATAGATATGATTCGAACTGTATCTATCTTGATTTGGCAACATGAACTAGAATGATATAGACCATACAATGACCATACTACATAGATATATGTTTGTTTCATGCTGTTATCCTGTCCACCTGACTACTGAATTGGTTTACCAAAATGAGTTTCATATACTACATTGTAAACCTAAGATGTGTTTGTTTGTTTCTCTTTTAGAACGCGGATAAAATATTGGAGAAGAGTACCCTGTTATGCAATGGTAAAGGAAGTAATGCAGATAAGGTTCAAGATAGTGAGACATCCCTGTTGGTCTCCAAGAAAGCTGATAAAAACTATATTGAAGACACTGAGACAACCCCAAAGTCCTGTCTTGATGTAGTGTTCGAGTTACTGGCTACCACTGCTGGTACCAGCTCTTCGAACTCATTGCCTGAATCAGTTCGGCTTCTTGAGTCTCAACTTCAAGTTGAAAGACATCGATTAGATGTTATGCGATAGGAATCCGAAGGACTGAGGAAGTCCCTGCAGAATTCAGATGCATACTTTCTGGTGTAACAGCAACCGCTGGAGGACTTAAGCGCTAAACAAGAGAAAGTTAATAAGCTTGCTAAGCATCTTGCCAGCATTATGGGTACCCAGGATGTTGTTTCTTGAGCTCTTCTGAAGTGGTTTCAGTTCTGGACTTGTTTTGCTGCGGCGTTTATATGCTGATGTGTTCCCTATATTTGCACTAGTGGCGAACTTTGATGCCCAGTGGATGTAATGTGTAATAGCCGTGATAGCCTAGTGTAAGTTGCTTGCTTATTTATTTCCTTGTTGTCTTGTTTATTTGTTTGCTTGTAGTTAGTGCAGTTCTTTTTCTGCGGTTTGCTAGTGGCTGCAACAACCTATTTTTTAAAACTAGGCCACAATAACCATGGGCTAATATTTACTGTAGTGACACTGGGCCTCCTACGGGTCGTAGAAATAGTGGGCCTTCTACGGGTCGTATAAACATTGGGCCTTCTACGGGCCGTAGAAACAGTGGGCCTTCTACGGGCCGTATCATTAATGGGCCTTCTACGGGCTGTATCATCAATGGGCCTTATACGGGCTGTATGATCGATTGGCCAAATATGGGCCAAACAGACCGCATTCTGGCCATAAATGGGCTAGAGTTGGAATCGTCTGTTCATGGGCTGACCATAACGGGCCATCGTTAATAGGTCGTATTTGATGACGCTATAAAACGGCCCAACGTATTAACAGACCACAAACGGGCCGACTGTAACCACGGGCTGAATTTGGCCCATAAGCAGAAAATGACAGTAACGGGCTGTAAGTAAACGAATGCTGGAAATGAGCCCAAGAATAAATGGGCTTTGAGAAGGCCGAAAGATAACATGGGCTGGAGACGGCCCAACGGAATAACGAGTTGTTAATGGGTATAAAGTGATACACTATTCATTACGGGACAGTTTCACCACGGGCCATTAATGGGTGTAAAGTGATACATTGTTCATTACGGGCCAGTTTTGCCACGGGACGTTAATAGGCCAAGAGTTACATAGGGCCTCATATGGGACGAAAGACGTCATGGGCCAGAAGTGAAAACGGGCTGGAATCATATTGGATGGCCCAGATGACGCTAATGGGCCTAATTCGGATAGGGCATAACGGGCCTTGGGTTAGCGGGCTGTAAATGGGCTATATGCGAACAAGCCGTTAACAGGCTTTCCATGAGCCGGCCCGCCACCTTTTGACCAAGTCAAACGGGCCGGGCCTTTTCATTGGAATGGGCCTCTGTTGGGCCGTGCCACGTGTCAACGTATCATAGGCGCCTTCTGTCCAATGAGTGGATGACATCTGTCCCGACGATGAGCCGACACGTGTTTCCTCCAGCCAATGATGATTTTACACATGGAAAATCCCCATTGGTCGGGGCTGTTAACGAGTTATTGGATCCAAAACCCGACCCGATAGCTTAACGGTGTTCCGTTATGGTGGATGCCACGTGTCGGTCACCCTTGACGAAAGCACTTCTGTGACGCGCGATTTATCGGAAGTGGATGCTTCCATGATGATAATTTTGCTAATGCCATGGAACACTTCTACGACAGCACAGGTATGACTATCTTGATTCTGTCATAAATTTGTCATGGATGTACATGCATGACAAAAAACGCGACCTACTGTGACAAACACGTATCATCACGGAAGTGTATTTTTTTGTAGTGACTGGATCAAGAGTTCGACGGACATCATCGATCTGATAGTGTGTTAAACTCGGAGGTGTCGTACGTTCGGTACTAAGATCGGTTGGATCGCGAAGACGATCAACTACATCAACCGCGTTAACCTAACGCTTCCGCTTTCGGTCTACGAGGGTACATGGACACACTCTTCCCCTCTCGTTGCTATGCATCTCCTATATAGATCTTGCGTGATTGTAGGAAAATTTTCGAAATTGTATGCGACGTTCCCCAACATGTTGCTTGAGGCGCAGCACCTGGACGAGACCTTCGCTAGTAAGTGCTTTCTTTGATTCTGCCGGGTTGAGAAGTCGGCTTTCTTTCCTTTTGTTGCTGACTTGTCTTGTTCTTCTTTCTTGGTAGGGCACTTCCGGGAGACGCACAGGGTGGCGGAGGAGGCCGTTCGTCTCCAGCGGTCGCCGCAAGTGGTCGTGTGCGCTGGGACTGACTCGCAGGTCGCCTGGACCTTCACGGAGATCATGGTCGCGGCCGAGGCTCGCCTGCAGGTCTTGGGCGAGCAGATGGCGCAGCTCTCCCAGGTTGGCACGGGGACGACAGCGGTCCTCTGGCCTGGCTCCGTCGTGCCAAACAGCTTCTCGCGGCTGGCACGGTGGTTGGAGGTTGGATCGGAGCGGCTTCACGTGTGGCGTGTCTCGCCCACTCATGTCGGCGCCGAGATGGCGCTCAGGTTCATGATGTCTTGGCATCCGGACCTGGCGCTGGACCGGTGCTACCTCTTGAGCACTGCATTGGATTTCCTCGAAGAGGAAAGGATGATGCAACAAAGTAGCGTAAGTATTTCCCTCAGTTTTTGAGAACCAAGGTATCAATCCAGTAGGAGGTTGCGCGCGCGTCCCTAGTACCTACACAAAACAAATAACTCCTCACAACCAACGTGATAAGGGGTTGTCAATCCCTTCACGGTCACTTACGAGAGAGAGATCTGATAGATATGATAAGATAATATTTTTGGTATTTTTGTGATAAAGATGCAAAGTAAAATAAAAGCAAAGTAAAAATCAAAGGAAATAACTAAGTATTGGAAGATTAATATGATGAAGATAGACCCGGGGGCCATAGGTTTCACTAGTGGCTTCTCTGAAGAGCATAAGTATTTTACGGTGGGTGAATGAATTACTATTGAGCAATTGACAGAATTGAGCATAGTTATGAGAATATCTAGGTATGATCATGTATATAGGCATCACGTCCGAGAAAAGTAGACCGACTCCTGCCTGCATCTACTACTATTACTCCACTCATCGACCGCTATCCAGCATGCATCTAGAGTATTAAGTTCATGAAAATAGAGTAACGCCTTAAGTAAGATGACATGATGTAGAGGGATAAATTCATGCAATATGATAAAAAAACCATCTTCTTATCCTCGATGGCAACAATACAATATGTGCCTTGTTGTCCCTACTGTCACTGGGAAAGGACACTGCAAGATTGAACCCAAAGCTAAGCACTTCTCCCATTGCAAGAAAGATCAATCTAGTAGGCCAAACAAAACTGATAATTCGAGAGACTTGCAAAGATAACCAATCATACATAAAAGAATTCAGAGAAGATTCAAATATTGTTCATAGATAAACTAGATCATAAACCCACAATTCATCGGTCTCAACAAACACCCCGCAAAAAGAAGATTACATTTAATAGATCTCCACAAGAGAGGGGGAGAACATTGTATTGAGATCCAAAAAGAGAGAAGAAGCCATCTAGCTAATAACTATGGACCCGAAGGTCTGAGGTAAACTACTCACACTTCATCGGAGAGGCTATGGTGTTGATGTAGAAGCCCTCCGTGATGGATGCCCCCTCCGGCGGAGCTTCGAAACAGGCCCCAAGATGGGATCTCGTGGATACAGGAAGTTACGGCGGTGGAATTAGGTTTTTGGCTCCGTATCTGATCGTTTTGGGGTACGTACATATATATAGGAGGAAGGAGTACGTTGGTGGAGCAACAAGGGGTCCACGAGGGTGGAGGGCGCGCTTGGGGGGTAGGCGCGCCCCCCTACCTCGTGGCCTCCTCCTTTGTTTCTTGACGTAGGGTCCAAGTCTCCTGGATCATGTTCGGTGAGAAAATCACGTTCCCGAAGGTTTCATTTCGTTTGGACTCTGTTTGATATTCCTTTTCTTCGAAACCCTAAAATAGGCAAAAAAACAGCAATTCTGGGCTGGGCCTCTGGTTAATAGGTTAGTCCCAAAAATAATATAAAAGTGGATAATAAAGCCCAATAATGTCCAAAACAGTAGATAATATAGCATGGAGCAATCAAAAATTATAGATACGTTGGAGACATATCAAGCATCCCCAAGCTTAATTCCTGCTCGTCCTCGAGTAGGTAAATGATAAAAACAGAACTTCTGATGTGGAATGCTACTTGGCATAATTTTAATGTGATTCTTCTTAATTGTGGTATGAATATTCAGATCCGAAAGATTCAAGATAAAAGTTTGATATTGACATAAAAATAATATTACTTCAAGCATACTAACAAAGCAATCATGTCTCCTCAAAATAACATGGCCAAAGAAAGTTATCCCTACAAAATCATATAGTCTGGCTATGCTCTATCTTCACCACACAAAGTATTTAAATCATGCACAGCCCCGATAACAAGCCAAGCAATTGTTTCATACTTTTGACATTGTCAAAACTTTTCCAATCTTCACTCAATACATGACTGTGAGCCATGGATATAGCACTATAGGTGGAATAGAATGGTGGTTGTGGAGAAGACAAAAAGGGAGAAGATAGTCTCACATCAACTAGGCGTATCAACGGGCTATGGAGATGCCCATCAATAGATATCAATGTGAGTGAGTAGGGATTGCCATGCAGCGGATGCACTAGAGCCATAAGTATATGAAAGCTCAAAAAGAAACGGATGCAATAGAACTTCTCTATGGTTTATAAACTATTTTACTAGCCATAGATTCATCAAAATAAGCAAACAACACACGAAAAACAGAATCTATCAAAAACAGAACAGTCGGTAGTAATCTGTAGCTAGCGCAAGATCTAGAACCCAAAAAATTCTAAAATAAATTGCTGGACGTGAGTAATTTATCTATTAATCATCTGAAAAAAGAATTAACTAAATAGCACTTTCCAAATAAAAATGGCAGCAGTTCTCGTGAACGCTAAAGTTTCTGTTTTTTACAGCAAGATATCAAGACTTTCCCCAAGTCTTCCCAACGGTTCTACTTGGCACAAACACTAATTAAACACACAAAAACACAACCAAAACATAGGGTAGGTAAATTATTTATTACTAAACAGGATAAAAAATCAAGGAATAAAAATAAAATTGGGTTGCCTCCCAACAAGCGCTATCGTTTAACGCCCCTAACTAGGCATAAAAAGCAAGGATAGATCTAAGTATTGCCATCTTTGGTAGGCAATCCATAAGTGGCTCTCATAATAGATTCATAAGGTAATTTAATTTTCTTTCTAGGAAAGTGTTCCATGCCTTTCCTTAACGGAAATTGGAATCTAATATTTCCTTCCTTCATATCAATAATTGCACCAATCGTTCTAAGGAAAGGTCTACCAAGAACAATAGGACATGAAGGATTACAATCTATATCAAGAACAATACAATCCACGGGCACATAATTCCTATTTGCAACAATAATAACATCATTAATTCTTCCCATAGGTTTCTTAATAGTGGAATCCGCAAGGTGCAAGTTTAAAGAGCAATCATCAAAATCACGGAAACCTAACAAATCACACAAAGTCTTTGGAATCGTGGAAACACTAGCACCCAAATCACATAAAGCATAGAACTCATGATCTTTAATCTTAATTTTAATAGTTGGTTCCCACTCATCATAAAGTTTTCTAGGGATAGAAACTTCCAACTCAAGGTTTTGTTCATAAGATTGCATCAAGGCATCAACGATATGTTTAGTAAACGCTTTATTTTGACTATAAGCATGAGGAGAATTTAGCACGGATTGCAACAAGGAAATACAATCAATCAAAGAGCAATTTTCATAATTAAATTCCTTGAAATCCCAAATAGTGGGTTTAGCAACATCTAGGGTTTTAATTTCTTCAATCCCACTTTCATCAAATTTAGCATCAAGATCTAAAAACTCTGAATTTTTGGAACGCCTTCTAGCTAAAGGTGGATCATATTCAGTCCCATTATTATCAAGATTCATATTGCAAAACAAAGATTTAATAGGGGACACATCAATAACTTTTAGATCTTCATCTTTATTTTCATAGGAACTAGAAGAACACGCTCTTATAAAGGCATCTTTCTTAGCACACATCCTAGCGGTTCTTTCTTTGCACTCATCAATGGAATTCTCATGGCTTTGAGAGACTTATTGATATCATGCTTAGGTGGAATAGATCTAAGTTTCAAAGAATCAACATCAAGAGAAATTCTATCAACATTCCTAGCCAAATCATCAATCTTAAGCAATTTTTCTTCAATCAAAGCATTGAAATTCTTTTGCGAAGTAATAAATTCTTTAATATTAGATTCAAAATCAGAGGGCATCTTATTATAATTTCCATAAGAATTGTTGTAGGAATTACCAAAATTATTAGAGGGATTACTAGGACAAGGCCTAGGATTAACATTTACTCTATAAGCGTTGTTACCAAAATTGTTCCTACCAACAAAATTCACATCCATAGATTCATTATTGTTCTCAATCAAAGTAGACAAGGGCATATCATTAGGATCAGAAGAAACACTCTTACTAGCAAATAATTTCATAAGTTCATCCATCTTTCTACTCAAAACATTAATTTCTTCTATCGTATGCACCTTTTTATTAGTAGATCTTTCAGTATGCCATTGAGAATAATTAACCATAATATTATCTAGGAGTTTAGTAGCTTCTCCTAAAGTGATTTCCATAAAAGTGCCTCCCGCGGCCGAATCTAAAGGATTTCTAGAAGCAAAATTCAATCCGGCATAAAAGTTTTGTATAATCATCCACAAATTCAAACCATGAGTAGGGAAATTACGTATAATTAATTTCATCCTCTCCCAAGCTTGTGCAACATGTTCATGATCAAGTTGCTTAAAATTCATAATATCGTTTCTAAGGGAGACGATCTTTGCGGGAGGAAAATACTTAGAGATAAAAGCATCTTTGCACTTGTTCCAAGAATCAATACTATTTTTAGGCGAAGACGAAAACCAAGCTTTAGCATGATCTTTAAGCGAAAAAGGAAATAGCTTCAATTTAACAATATCATTATCCCCATCTTTATTCTTTTGCATATCACACAAATCAACGAAGCTATTTAGATGGGTAGCGGCATCTTCACTAGGAAGGCCGGAGAACGGATCTTTCATAACAAGATTCAGCAAAGCAGCATTAATTTCACAAGATTCATCATCGGTAAGAGGAGCAATCGGAGTGCTAATAAAATCATTGTTGTTGGTGTTGGTAAAGTCACACAATTTAGTATCATCTTGAGCCATCATGACAAGAAGCAATCCAACACACAAGCAAACAAAAAACAAGCGGGCAAAAAGAGGCAAATAGAGAAAGAGAGGGAGGATAGAGAGAGAGGGTGAATAAAATGGCAAGGGTGAAGTGGGGGAGAGGAAAACAAGAGGCAAATGGCAAATAATGTAATACGGGAGATAAGGGTTGTGATGGGTACTTGGTATGTTGACTTTTGCGTAGACTCCCCGGCAACGGCGCCAGAAATGGCTCGTTGTCGGGAGTCAAATCTTGACTTGCGCGAACCTCCACGGCAACGACGCCAGAAATTCTTCTTGCTGCCTCTTCAGCACTGAGTTGGATTTCCCCAAAGAGGAAAGGATGATGCAACAAAGTAGCGTAAGTAGTTCCCTCAGTTTTTGAGAACCAAGGTATCAATCCAGTAGGAGGTTGCGCGCGCGTCCCTAGTACCTGCACAAAACAAATAACTCCCCGCAACCAACGTGATAAGGGGTTGTCAATCCCTTCACGGTCACTTACGAGAGTGAGATCTGATAGATATGATAAGATAATTTTTTGGTATTTTTGTGATAAAGATGCAAAGTAAAATAAAAGCAAAGAAAAAGCAAAGGAAATAACTAAGTATTGGAAGATTAATATGATGAAGATAGACCTGGGGGCCAGAGGTTTCACTAATGGCTTCTCTCAAGAGCATATGTATTTTACAGTGGGTGAATCAATTAATGTTGAGCAATTGACAGAATTGAGCATAGTTATGAGAATATCTAGGTATGATCACGTATATAGGCATCACGCCCAAGACAAGTAGACCGACTCCTGCCTTCATCTACTACTATTAATCCACTCATCGACCGCTATCCAGCATGCATCTAGAGTATTAAGTTCATGAAAATAGAGTAACGCCTTAAGTAAGATGACATGATGCAGAGGGATAAATTCATGCAATATGATAAATAAAAAACCCCATCTTTTTATCCTCGATGGCAACAATATAATACGTGCCTTGCTGCCCCTACTGTCACTGGGAAAGGACACCGCAAGATTGAACCTAAAGCTAAGCACTTCTCCCATTGCAAGAAAGATCAATCTAGTAGGCCAAACCAGACTGATAATTCGAAGAGACTTGCAAAGATAACCAATCATACATAAAAGAATTCAGAGAAGATTCAAATATTATTCATAGATAAACTAGATCATAAACCCACAATTCATCAGTCTCAACAAACACACCGCAAAAAGAAGATTACATCGAACAGATCTCCACAAGAGAGGGGGAGAACATTGTATTGAGATCCAAAAAGAGAGAAGAAGCCATCTAGCTAATAACTATGGACCCGAAGGTCTGAGGTAAACTACTCACACTTCATCGGAGAGGCTATGGTGTTGATGTAGAAGCCCTCCGTGATGGATGCCCCCTCCGGCGGAGCTTCGAAACAGGCCCCAAGATGGGATCTCGTGGATACAGGAAGTTATGGCGGAGGAATTAGGTTTTTGGCTCCATATCTGATCGTTTGGGGGTACGTAGGTATATAAAGGAGGAAGGAGTACGTAGGTGGAGCAACAGGGGGCCCACGAGGGTGGAGGGCGCGCCTGGGGGGTAGGCGCGCCCCCCTACCTCGTGGCCTCCTCCTTTGTTTCTTGACGTAGGGTCCAAGTCGCATGGATCATGTTCGGTGAGAAAATCACGTTCCCGAAGGTTTCATTCCGTTTGGACTCCGTTTGATATCCTTTTCTTCGAAACCCTAAAATAGGCAAAAAAAATAGCAATTCTGGGCTGGGCCTCCAGTTAATAGGTTAGTCCCAAAAATAATATAAAAGTGGATAATAAAGCCCAATAATGTCCAAAACAGTATATAATATAGCATGGAGCAACCAAAAATAATAGATACGTTGGGGACGTATCAACCGGTTGATGGGCCAGGGAGTCGGCGTAGAGCGCCAGTTGCAGGCGGAGGCTGGATGGATCGCTGCCCGTGCCAGCTACATCGTCGGGTTCTCGATCCACGACGAGTTCCAGCCAGTGCAAATAGATGATGGCGCGGTCGTTCCTCCTGACGACTTCGGTCTGCTTCTAGACGATCCGGAGGGCAGCTCCGAGGAGAGAGACCTCTATGGGCACGAGGACATCGTGGCAGAAGATACCGATGCCTCGATGAACTCAGAGGCCACCGAGGGCGAGCTGGCAGCTGCATAACCCAGCGCTGGAGATGCCTAAAGCTGATGGTCGTCCTGTCTTATCTTTTCGACAATTTCTGTTAGGTAGCAAGTCCACCCACCCACTGGGGTGTTTTTGGGTGTAATGTAATGAACTCCGACCTTGGGCCTATTTTAATTTGTGATGTAAATATTTCTTGAGTGTTTGCACTTTCGCTTTCTATTTTTCGAGCCATTTTTTGGCTTGCCTCCATTCTTGGGCCTCCCTCCTGCGAGTCGAACGGCCGGGCTCCGGTCCGTGACAAGGAGTTCGGCCCTTGGAAGGAGTGCGCGGTACTTAGGCTCTTCAAACATTGAGTGCGAGTGAAACACCCACTAGGCCGGCTGGCGGCAATCCGGCAAAGCCGGTTGGCGAGCAGCCGGTCGTGCGGGGAGTTAAGGCGGCGGGGCCAGGTTGGCCAATCCGGCGGACCTAGCTTAGTATTTAGCGATGTGCTGGCGCTTTGGCCAATAATTATTGTCGGCCAATAGCCAAAGCTGGTTCTGTGGCGTAGGGTGAAGTGTAGGGCCGCGGCGGCCCGAACGCATCAAGATGTGCTAAGGAAGGCGGCAGCAGGTCATGGTCAAGCCGGCCAGCCCCCGAGCCCCCGGGTTGAGCGAGTCAACCTGGAGGTGGGGGGTTTTTAAGGAAAAACTTGCACAAGCATGTGAGACACAATAACTCGGTCGAAAAGGGCAGCCCCCGAGCATCGTTCGGGGACCCCATAGTCTTTCATGCGGTTACAAAAGGTACTGATACATACGTGCACACAACTAACTGTAAAACAGGTGGAGGAGCTCTGTGTTCCATGGCCGGGTTGTTTCTTCACCGGTGGTGTCTCTCTTGCGCTTGTTCGACTTGCAGGCATCGATGATGTAGTACGCGTTGCGGTCACACAAGGCTTTGCTAATGATGAAGGGGCCTTCCCTTAAGGAGGCCAACTTGTGCTGGATGGCTTGCTGCTGGACGAGCCGAAGGACAAGGTCTCCCTTGCGGAACGCGAGGGGCTTGATCTTCTTGTTGTGCTAGTGTCTCAGGCTTTGCTGATAAATGGCCGATCAGCTGAGCACCAGGAGGCGTGCTTATTCGAGTAGGTCGACGTCGTCTTCTCAAGCTTCCTTTGCTTCGGCTTCAGTGTACATTACGACTCGCGATGAGTCGAACTCCATGTCGGTTGGGATGACAGCTTCTGCTCCATAGACGAGGAAGAACAGGGTGAACCCAGTCGACCGGTTTGGCGTTATGCGGAGACTCCAGAGGACGGCCGGCAACTCATCGAGCCAGCTGCCGGGTGAATGGACAAGCGGCTCTACGAGCTGCGTCTTGATGTCGAATAGTATGAGGCCATTGGCCCGCTCGACCTGACCATTGGACTATGGGTGGGCCACAGAGGCCAAGTCGAGGCAGATGCCGGAGACGGAGCAGTATTGTGCGAGCGTGCCCTTGGCAAAGTTGGTGCCATTGTCCGTGATGATGTTGTGCCAGACACCATAGCGCACCACGATGTCTTTGACGGACCGGACAGCGGTCACCCGTCCAACTTCTTGATCGGTCGCGCCTCTATCCACCTGGTGAACTTGTCCACCGCCACCAGCAAATGCGTCATGCCACCTCGGGCGGTCTTGAAAGGTCCCACCATATCGAGCCCCTAGGCCGCGAAGGGCCAGGTGATCAAGATGGTTCGTAGTGCTGAAGCCGGCTAGTGGTTGCGCTTGCTGAAGTGCTGGCATCCTTCACACTTGAGGACAAGTGATTCGGCGTCTTGGAGGGCTGTCGGCCCGTAGAAACGATGCCGGAAAGCCTTGGCCACCAGGGACCTTGAGGTGGCGTGGTGCCCACACTCGCCCTAATGTATGTCGAGGAGGATCTCTATGCCCTTGTCTTGCTCGACGCAGCATTGGAAAACACCCGTCGAACTGCGCTTCACGAGCTCGTTGTTGATGATGCTGTAGGCAGACGCCCGGCACTGGATTTGCCGGGCCTCGGTCTCGTCCATGGGGAGGACCTCGTTCTCCAGGAACTCCGAGATGGGAAGATCCCACAACGGCGCCGTCACCACCACGAAGACGGCCACCATGGCGGGTTCTGGGGATGCAGTCCCCGACCTGGAGGCGGCAGCCCCCGGGCTGGGTCATCAGCCGCCGGGTTGAGTGCAGCAGCCCCTGGGACGGGTTCGACAGTCTCCGGGTTGGGCCCCATAGCCCTTGGGACTGGGCCGGAGTCGGCACTGGTCGGGGTGGACGCAACAGCCCCCGGGCCGAGAACGGTCGGGTCGTTGGGGATGAAGATGGACTCGGAGTCTGTGACGGCTTGGCGGACGGCTTGTGCAGGTGCTCGACGGAGCCGCCAGATGGGATGGATTGCCGGGATGAGCCAATCTTGGCTAGTGAGTCCGTAGCTTCGTTTTCTGCGCGTGGGACGTGGAGGAACTCGCAGCCATCGAAGAAGTCGAACAGCTGCTGGACGTGGAAGCGGTAGCTGGCCTTGTTGGCATCGTGAGCGTCCCACTCACCGGAGCACTGCTGCACCACCAGCTCCGATTCGTCGTAGCACAGGATGCGCCGGATGCCGAGTTCCTTGGCAAGCTGTAGGCCATGCACAAGGGCCTCTTATTCGGCAACGTTGTTGGAGGCGTCGAAGTGGATCTGGAGCATGTAGCGAAGCCAGGCGCCCTTTGGGGAAGACAGCATGATGCCGGCTCCCAAGCCGGAGTGCACCTTGGAGCCGTCGAAATGCATGCGCCAGTGCGTCGAATACAACAGCGACGACAGGTACTGGGTCTCGGTCCAGTCGACGAGGAAGTCGGCCAGAGCTTGGGACTTGATCATGGTGTGGGGCTCGTAGAGGATGGTGTGGTCGTCTAGCACGATCGCCCATTTGTCAACCTGGCCAGAGGCATCCCGACAGCCCGTGATCTCGCTGATGGGGTCCGTGCTGATGACTGTGACAACATGCTCTTGGAAATACTTATTCAACTTCTTGGCGGTAAAATACACGTCGTAACACATCTTCTGGTAGTGAGGGTAGTTCTGCTTGGAGGCGGAGAGCACCTCGCTCAGGTAGTAGACTGGGTGCTGGACAGACTGGAACTTCCCCTTCTCTGGTCGCTCGACAACCATCACCATGCTGACCGACCACGAGGTGGCAGCAATGTAGAGCAACAACGGCTCTTCTCGGTCAGTGCGGCCAGGATGGGTGTGATGGAGAGAATGCGCTTGAGATCCTGGAAAGCCTCATCCGCCTGGTCGTTCCACTCGAACGGCGTTGTCTTCTTCATCAGCTGATACACGGGCAAGGCCCTCTCGCCCAGCCGGCTAAGAAACCGGCTGACGGAGGCCAAGCAGCCAGTGAATTTCTAGACATCATGCAGCCTAGGCGGCTTGCGCATGCACTCGATGGCTTGTCTTCTCCGGGTTCACCTCAATGCTATGCTCCGAGACGAGGAAGCCGAGTAGCTTTTCGGCCGGCATGCCGAGAACGCACTTCTCCGGGCTGAGTTTGACCCAGTACTAGCGCAGGTTGGCAAAAGTTTCCTTCAGGTCATCGAGGAGCGTGAGTTGATGCTTGGTCTTCACCACGATTGTGTCCATGTAGACGTGGATGTTGTGGCCGAGTTGCGGTAGCATGCATTTCTGCATGCAATGCTGGAAGGTGGCGCCAGCATTCTTCAAGCCGAACGACATGGTGATGTAGCAATATGCCCCGAAGGGCATGATGAAGGACTTCTTCAGGGCGTCGGCCGGGTCCAGCTTTATCTAGTGATAGCCGGAGTAAGCATCCAGGATGGACAGGAGCTCACAGCCGGCGGTGGAGTCGATGACTTGATCGATCCACGGGAGGGCGAACGGATCCTTGGGACTGTTGGGGAACACAGTATTTCAAAAAAATCCTATGCTCGCGCAAGAATCTATCTAGGAGATGCATAGCAACGAGAGGGGGGGAGTGTGTCCATGTACCCTCGTAGACCGAAAGCGGAAGCGTTTAGTAACGTGGTTGATGTAGTCGGACGTCATCACGATCCAACCGATCCTATCACCGAACATACGGAACCTTCGTGTTCAGCACACGTTCAGCATGATGACGTCCCTCGAGCTCTTGATCTAGTACAGGATGAGGGGGAGTTCCGTCAGCACAACGGCGTGGTGAAGGTGATTATGAAGCTACCGGTGTAGGGCTTCGCCTAAGCACTACGATGATATGACAGAGGTGGTAAACTCTGAAGGGGGGCACCGCACACGGCTAAGAGATTATCCGTTGTGCCTTTGGGGTGCCCCCTCCCGCCTCCGTATATAAAGGGGGGAGGAGAGGAGGCCGGCCCCCTAGGGGCGCGCCAAGTGTGGGGAGTCCTACTAGGACTCCCTAGTCCTAGTAGGATTCCCCTCTCCTTTTTTTCCTTTTCCAGAGTAGCAAAAGGGGGAAAGAGAGAAGGAGTAGGAGAAGGAAAAGGGGGCGCCGCCCCCACCCCTTGCCAATTAGGATTGGAAAGGGGGGCATTCGCCACCTCCTGGACGGCCCTCTCTCTTCTCCACTAAGGCACATGTTGGCCCATTAACTTCCCGAGGGGGTCCGGTAACCCCCGGTACTCCGAAACATATCCGAAACTTCCCGAAACCATTCCGGTGTCTGAACGTAACCTTCCAATATATGAATCTTTACCTCTCGACCATTTTGATACTCCTCGTCATGTCTGTGATCTCATCCGGGACTCCGAACAAACTTCGGTCATCAAATCACATAACTCATAACATAAATCGTCATCGAACGTTAAGCGTGCGGACCTTACGAGTTCGAGAACTATGTACACATGACCGAGACACATCTCCGGTCAATAACCAATAGCAGAACATGGATGCTCATATTGGTTCCTACATATTCTACGAAGATCTTTATTGTTCAAACCGCATAGAGTGAAGTATGTTTTAAACCCTATGGTTGTAGAGCGCGATGCAAACAAACCTCGATGTCTAAATCCCTGAAGTTCATGCCCCGTATTCATCGAACCTGGTTAATTTAGACCCTGAGTCTGTTTTGCGCATTGGGAAAAAGACGATCCTGGCCAGGATCAATCGGTACTCTCACTGACTACGTTGGCCAACCTGTTAGATTCATCTTCTATCCCAATCCTCCCCAGATGTGTGCATCGGTGGAGGCGGGGAGGTGCTGCCTCGCGCCCAAGGTGGAGCGGAGGACCGCTAGGAGATGACCGGTCGGTCTACAGCAAGCATGCATGGCGTGGCGGTCGCTTTCCCGAGTGCATCAGGCCACACGGCTCCCAGCGAGGAGGTCCTCCACTCCATGGGCAGGACCGCAGCAATAGCACGGTGGTCTCGGACAGGAGCGCGTCTCCTTGTATGCGTCTGTGGGTCTCTCCATGCCCCCCGATCACGTTGGCAGCCAACGCCTCCTGTTTAGGTATAGCACGCCCCCGAAACTAGCTGACTGTTCATGTCTTGTTTCATGCCACAAGACATGATTGATCTTTGGCCAACGCAAGTGAATTTAATCAACACAGTTCAAATGAGGTGTTGATCTATTGGTGTGTCTTACTTGAGTCGGTGGTGAGAAAGCCAAACTTGGTGATGCCGAGAGACAGTGACGATGACAGACAGTACCACCGGTCACCTGGAGACTGGAGGCGAGTGTTGGGGAGAACTATGGCAGCGGCGCCATGTATGCATCATATGACATGCGACACCAAACACTAGCTCGCAGCCCCGACATGCTATTGGCCTGCTGCACAAGCACATACTGCTGCTAGTTCTACCGCTTGCCGACGTTGGGCTCTTCCTGCTGAACGAGCGACGTGACGATGACTGCTAAAGGGTCGAGGGAGGGGAGCTCGTCGATGCATACGGTCGCAAATACCCTTCGCCATGTACACCTTTCTTACTTACGGTCAACGAACATGGCGGCCACCGCGAGCAGCAAGACGAGACGAGCGGCGTTAGATGAACTGCGGTGCCGCCCTATTGCTACACCCATAACGACTACCCCATGGAAGCAACTCCATCTGGATGAGCATGGCGGGCGACCTTTGCCATGCTTGTAGCCGCCGACACAGGCTCGGCATCCTGGGAAGCAGTGGAGAGCTATGGTGGCCGGCGGTCTGGTGCGGCAATGGACGCAGGGAAGGTGTTTGAGATAATTTGAGAGAGGAGCAGGAGGAAGGTGTACTTGCCACATAAGCGTGTAGTCCCATGTGGTCAGTGAGAGAGAGGAGCAATCCCGGACGGGGTTGTCCTTCCAACTAGTTCTAGAGTGGATTTGGGGTTACGATTGACCAGGATCAATGAATACAGGGTATGGACTTTAGGTATTTAGACGTTGGGGTTCGTTTGGGTCTGACTCTACAAACTCAGGGTTCAAAGAAGACTTCACTCAACCACATAACAACATACGTTGTTCCCTTTGTCATCGGTATGTTACTTGTCCGAGATTCAATCGTCAGTATCTTAATACCTAGTTCAATCTCGTTACCGGCAAGTCTCTTTACTCATTCTGAAATGCATCATCCCGTAACTAACTCATTAGTCACATTGCTTGCAAGGCTCATAGTGATGTGCATTACCGAGAGGGCCCGGAGATACCTCTTCGATACACGGAGTGACAAATTCTAATCTCGATCTATGCCAACTCAACAAACACCATTGGAGACACCTGTAGAGCATCTTTATAATCACCCATTTATGTTGTGGCATTTGATAGCACACAAGGTGTTCCTCCGGTATTCGGGAGTTGCATAATCTCATAGTCAGAGGAACATGTATAAGTCATGAAGAAAGCAATAGCAGTAAAACTAAATGATCATTATGCTAAGCTAATGGATGGGTCTTGTCCATCACATCATTCTCTAATGATGTGATCTCGTTCATCAAATGATAACACATGTCTATGGTTAGGAAACTTAACCATATTTGATTAATGAGCTAGTCAAGTAGACACATACCAGGGACACACTATTTGTCTATGTATTCACACATGTACTAAGTTTCCGATTAATACAATTCTAGCATGCATAATAAACGTTTATCATTATATAAGGAAATATAAAATAACAACTTTATTATTGCCTCTAGGGCATATTTCCTTCAGTCTCCTACGTGCACAAGAGTCAATAATCTAGTTCACACCACCATGTGATTTAACACTAATAGTTCGCATCTTTATGTGATTAACACACATAGTTCACATCGCCATGTGATCAACACCCAAAGGGTTTACTAGAGTCAATAATCTAGTTCACATCGTTATGTGATTAACACCCAAAGAGTACTAAGGTGTGATCTTTTTTGCTTGTGAGAGAAGTTTAGTCAACGGGTCTGCCACATTCAGATCTGTATGTATTTTGCAAATTTCTATGTCTACAATGCTCTGCACAGAGCTACTCTAGCTAATTGCTCCCACTTTCAATATGTATCCAGATTGAGACTCAGAGTCATCCAGATCGGTGTCAAAGCTTGCATCGACGTAACTCTTTACGATGAACTCTTTATCACCTCCATAACCGAGAAATATCTCCTTAGTCTTCTAAGGATAATTTTGACCGTTGTCCAGTGATCTACTCCTGGATCACTATTGTACCCCTTTGCCAAACTCATGGCAAGGTACACAATAAGTCTGGTATACAGCATGGCATACTTTATAGAACCTATGGCTAAGGCATAGGGAATGAATTTCATTCTCTCTCTATCTTCTGCCATGGTCGGGTTTTGAGTCTTACTCAACTTCATACCTTACAACTTAGGCAAGAACTCCTTCTTTGACTAATCCATTTTGAACTCCTTCAAAATCTTATCAAGGTATGTACTCATCAAAAGTCTTATCAAGCGTCTTGATCTATCTTTATAGATCTTGATGCCCAATATGTAAGTAGCTTCACCGAGGTCTTTCATTGAAAACCTCCTTTCAAATACTCCTTTATGCTTTCCAAAAAATTCTACTTCATTTCCAATCAACAATATGTTATTCACATATACTTATCAGAAAGGCTGTAGTGCTCCCATTCACTTTCTTGTAAATACAGGCTTCTCCAAAAGTCTGTATAAAACCATATGCTTTGATCACACTATCAAAGCATATATTCCAACTCCGAGAGGCTTGCACCAGTCCATAAATGGATCGTTGGAGCTTGCACACCTTGTTAGCAGCTTTAGGATTGACGAAACCTTCTGGTTGCATCATATATAACTCTTCTTTAAGAAATCCATTAAGGAATGCAGTTTTGACATCCATTTGCAGATTTCATAAAATGTGGCAATAGCTAACATGATTCAGACATACTTAAGAATCACTACGAGTGATAAAATCTCATCGTAGTCAACACCTTGAACTTGTTGAAAAGCTTTTCCGACAAGTCGAGCTTTGTAGATAGTAACACTACCATCAGTGTCTGTCTTCCTCTTGAACATCCATTTATTCTCTATGGCTTGCCGATCATCAGGCAAGTCAACCAAAGTCCATACTTTGTTCTCATACATGGATCCCATCTCAGATTTCATGGCCTCAAGCCATTTCGCGGAATCTGGGCTCATCATCGCTTCCTCATAGTTCGTAGGTTCGTCATGGTCTAGTAACATGACTTCCAGAACAGGATTACCATACCACTCTGGTGCGGAACGTACTCTGGTTGACCTACAAGGTTGATAACCCCTCAAGTATAGGGGATCGCAACAGTTTTCGATAAGTAAGAATGTCGAACCCAACGAGGAGCTAAAGGTAGAACAAATATTCCCTCAAGTTCTATCAACCACCGATACAACTCTACGTACGCTTGACGTTCGCTTTACCTAGAACAAGTATTAAACTAGAAGTACTTTGTAGGTGTTGTTGGATAGGTTTGCAAGACAATAAAGAGCATGTAAATAAAAAGTATGGGCTGTTTAGATAAAGACACAACTAAATTAGGTTTAGTAAAGAGCTTTTTGTTACGAGAAAGTTATTTGTCCCTAGGCAATCGATAACTAGACCGGTAATCATTATTGCAATTTTATATGAGGGAGAGGCATAAGCTAACATACTTTCTCTACTTGGATCATATGCACTTATGATTGGAACTCTAGCAAGCAGCCGCAAATACTAAAGATCATTAAGGTAAAACCCAACCATAGCTTTAAAGCATCAAGTCCTCTTTATCCCATACGCAACAACACCCTTACTCGGGTTTGTGTTTCAGTCACTCACGCAACCCACTATAAGAGAATCATGAACGTATTGCAACACCCTACAGCGGGGATCCCTCACGCTTGCGCGACACGGAGAGCGCCATAGGACAGCACCAATAATAAAACATGCAACTCAAACCAATCACGGTCATCAAATAACCCATAGGACAAAACGGATCTACTCAAACATCATAGGATAGCCATACATCATTGGGAAATAATATATAGCGTTGAGCACCATGTTTAAGTAGAGATTACAGCGGGTAAGAGAGAGGTTACACCGCTGCATAGAGGGGGGAAGAGTTGGTGATGATAGCGGTGAAGTTGTTGGTGAAGATTGCGGTGATGATGATGGCCATGGCAGCGTTCCGGCGCCACCGGAAGAGAAGGGGAGAGGGGGCCCCTTCGTCTTCTTCTTCCTTGACCTCCTCCCTAGATGGGAGAAGGGTTTCCCCTCTGGTCCTTGGCCTCCATGGCATGGGAGGGGCGAGAGCCCCTCCGAGATTGGATATGTCTCTCTGTCTCTCTCTGTTTCTACGTTCTCAGATTCTTCCCTTTCACTGTTTCTTATATTCTCGGAGATCCGTAACTCCGATTGGGCTGAAATTTTAACACGATCTCTATCCGGATATTAGCTTTCGTGCGGCGAAAGAAGGGCATCAACCGCCTTACGGGGTGGTCACGAGGGTCAGGGGCGCGCCCCCCTGCCTCGTGGCCCCCTCGGGCACCGTCTCGCGTGGATTTTTCTTCCCAAAAATCAAATATATTCCAAAAAAAATCTCCGTTTTTATCCCGTTTGGACTCCGTTTGATATGGATATTCTGAGAAACAAAAAACATGCAACAAACAGAAACTGGCACTGGGCACTGGATCAATATGTTAGTCCCAAAAATAGTATAAAAAGTTGCCAAAAGTATATGAAAGTTGTAGAATATTGGCATGGAACAATCAAAAATTATAGATAGGACGGAGGCATATCAGCATCCCCAAGCTTAATTCTTGCTCGTCCTCGAGTAGGTAAATGATAAAAAAAGATAATTTTTGATGTGGAATGCTACCTAGCAAAATCTTGATCACATATCTAATCATGGCATGAATATTAAGATACGAGTTATTCAAAGCAATAGTCTATCATTTGACATAAAAACACTAATACTTCAAGCCTACTAATAAAGCAATCATGTCTTTTCAAAATAACATGGACAAAGAAAGATATCCCTACAAAATCATATAGTCTGGCTATGCTCCATCTTCACCACACAAAATATTCACATCATGCACAACCCCGATGACAAGCCAAGCAATTGTTTCATACCTTTGACGTTCTCAAACCTTTTCAACTTTCACGCAATACATGAGCGTGAGCCATGGACATAGCACTATAGGTGGAATAGAATGGTGGTTGTGGAGAAGACAAAAAGGAGAAGATAGTCTCACATCAACTAGGCGTATCAATGGGCTATGGAGATGCCCATCAATAGATATCAATGTGAGTGAGTAGGGATTGCCATGCAACAGGTGCACTAAGATCTATAAGTGTATGAAAGTTCATGCTGGAACTAAGTAGGTGTGCATCCAACTTGCTTGCTCATGAAGACCTCGGGCATTTGAGGAAGCCCATCATCGGAATATACAAGCCAAGTTCTATAATGAAAATTCCCACTAGTATATGAAAGTGATAACTCAAGAAACTCTCTATATGAAGAACATGGTGCTACTTTCAAGCACAAGTGTGGTAAAAGGATAGTAACATTGCCCCTTCTCTCTTTTTCTCTCATTTTTTTCTTTTTTTGGGGCCTTCTCTTTTTTTTGGTCTTTCTCTTTTTTTATCTTTTTTTTTATTTTTTTTATTTTTATTTTTCGTCCGGAGTCTCATCTCGACTTGTGGGGGAATCATAGTCTACATCATCTTTTCCTCACTGGGGCAATGCTCTAATAATGATGATCATCACACTTTTATTTACTTACAACTCAATATTGCAACTCGATACTAGAACAAAGATATGACTCTATATGAATGCCTCCGGTGGTGTACCGAGATGTGCAATGATCTAGCATAGCAATGACATCAAAAAAGGACAAGCCATGAAAACATCATTCTAGCTATCTTACGATCATGCAAAGGAATATGACAATGAATGCTCAAGTCATGTATATGATGATGATGGAAGTTGCATGGCCATATATCTCAGAATGGCTATGGAAATGCCATGATAGGTAGGTATGGTGGCTGTTTTGATGAAGGTATGTGGTGGGTTTATGGTACCGGCGAAAGTTGCACGATACTAGAGAGGCTAGCAATGGTGGAAGGGTGAGAGTGCGTATAATCCATGGATTCAACATTAGTCATAAAGAACTCACATACTTATTGCAAAAGTCTATTAGCTATCAAAACAAAGTACTACGCGCATGCTCCTAGGGGGATAGGTTGGTAGGAAAAGATCATCGCTCGTCCCCGACCGCCACTCATAAGGAAGGCAATTAATAAATAAATCATGCTCCGACTTTGTTACATAACGGTTCACCATACGTGCATGCTACGGGAATCACAAACCTCAACACAAGTATTTCTACTAATCCTCAACTACCCACTAGCATGACTCTAATATCACCATCTTTATATCACAAAACTATTGCAAGGAATCAAACATATCATATTCAGTGATCTACAAGTTTTATGTAGGATTTTATGACTAACCATGTGAATGACCAATTCATGTCATCTCTCTAAATAAATATAAGTGAAGCAAGAGAGTTTAATTATTTCTACAAAATATATGCCCATGCTCTAACAAATATAAGTGAAGCAAAAGAGCATTCTACAAATGGCGGTTTTCTATGTAAAGAGAAACAGGCAATCCAAACTTCAAATGATATAAGTGAAGCACATGAAGCATTCTATAAAGCCATACTCAAAAGATATAAGTGAAGTGCAAAGAGCATTCTATAAATCAACCAAGGACTATCTCATACCAGCATGGTGCATAATAGAAAAATGAAGACTAATGCAAAAATATCTCCAAGATTGCACATATCGCATGAATGAAACGAATCCGAAAACATACCGATACTTGTTGAAGAAAGAGGGGATGCCTTCCGGGGCATCCCCAAACTTAGACGCTTGAGTTTCCTTGAATATTTACTTGGGGTTCCTAGGTAATCCCCAAGCTTTAGCTCTTGCCTCTCTTCCTTCTTCTCATATCGAGACCTTCTCGATCATCGAACACTTCATCCACACAAAACTTCAACAGAAAACTCGGTAAGATCCGTTAGTATAATAAAGCAAATCACTACTCTAAGTACTGTTGCAAACCAATTCATATTTTTTTTGCATTGTGTCTACTTTAATATAACTTTTTCATGGCTTAATCCACTGATATAATTCGATAGTTTCATCAAAACAAGCAAACTATGCATCAAAAACAGAATCTGTCTAAAACAGAACAGTCTGTAACAATCTAAACATTCACCATACTTCTCATACTTGAAAAATTCTGCCAAAATTAGGAAAAATAAACAATTTGTATAGAAAGACATTTCAAAAAGAATCATAACCATTTGACGTTCCACCTAAAAATTTAAAATCGCGCACTACAGCCAAAGCTTATGTCCTGCACCGTACAAACCAACAAGCAAAGTAAACATCCTAAAGGAAAACCTTGGCACATTATTTTTATAATACAATGGACTTGTACAAGGGGATAATTATTTTTTTTGAAAAGTTTCTGTAATCAAGATTCACAAAGTTGTCGTGAGCATGAACAAAGTTCAAGGAGCTCTCCCACTTCAACAATGCTTGTCTTTCTCACTTTCACTTTCCTTTTTGAAAAAGTTTTGGGTTCCCCTCTTTATTTTTGTTGTTTTTAAACTATATAAAAGCACTCAATAGAAATAAATGACTCTCTAAAACTTCCGTGTTGTCTCCCTTGCAGCGCTTTCTTTAAAGCCATTTAAGCTAGGCATATAGTGCTCAAGTAGTGAATCCACCCGGATCCCAAGGTATATCAAGGCCAATTTTAATTAGCAACGATTTGTAATTTAGTAGTGAGAACAAAGCAACATATATAATGTAATAACGAAGTCTAAATCTCTTCCTATGCATCGGCATGTCATAAAAGAACAATTCTTGCACACATAGTAAAGGCCAATGCATAGTATAAACAGTTTCTTGCAATTTTATCATGTGGGAAACATAGAGAGGTGGAGATATAGTTCCTCTCTCATAATAATTGCAAGTAGGAGCAGCAAGCACATGCATATTATATCTATCAAAATCATCATGTGTAGTAGTAAAACGCAACCCATCAATATAATCCTTAATAAGGGCAAACTTCTCCGATATAGTGTAGTCGGGACAATTCAAAAAGATAATAGGACTATCATGCGTGGGTGCAATAGAAACAATTTCATGTTTAACATAAGGAACTATAGGAAGTTCATCTCCATAATAATAATTCATATTGGCATCTTGGCCACAAGCATAGCAAGCATCATCAAAAAGGGATATTTCAAGAGAATCAAAGAGATCATAATAGTCATCATAGAAATCATCCTTCGGTAAGCATGAAGGGAAATTAAACAATGTATAAGTTGAAGAGTTACTCTCATTAGAAGGTGGGCACGGGTAACTAATCCGCTCTTCCTCCTTTTGTTCTTTGCTCTCCTCATCATCTTTTCTTCCAATGAGCTCACAGTTTCATCAATTTCTTCTTCCATAAACTCCTGCAAAATATTAGTCTCTTCTTGGACAGCGGAGTAGTCCTCAATATATGGTTCAACATAGGCATTAGAAGCATAATTATCATAGCAATATTTAAGTATGGCAAAATTTTCAGATTTGTAAAGAGTAGCATCATACTTTTCAATCAAAGAAGCAATTTCATAAGCACTCTTAAAAGCAACAAATTCTTCAATTTGTTGAACATCATAGTAACTATAAACACCTTTAGCGTACGAAGATACTATTCCATTATCACTAAAGTCACATTGATAGGGAAGGTGTTTCTTAGGGATTTAGAACAACAAGTAAAATCATATATTTCACATAAATTCCAAGCATAGCTTGCAAACGATGAATTTGACCCAATAAAAGTTTCCCTTTTTCAGATATACGGTGTCGCACATAACAAGCATGCTCATCTAAAGATTTTCCCTCAACTAAGCTAGTTGGGGTTACAGCACGAGCACAAAGGGATCGAAGATGATCCAAGTAATAAGCTTCAGTAGTGCGATAGATTTTGAGTGGTTCTTCAACCATTGGTTCAGTAGGTACAACTAATTGTTTTTGGTATTTTGCGTTTCCTACCCATAACTAAAGATAGAAAACATATAAGAATAGCAAATAAAAATTACTTAGTAATACAGAAAACAAGCACACACGAGAATATTCACCCCACGCTATTGCTCCCCGGCAACGGCGCCAGAAAAAGGTCTTGACAACCCACAAGTATAGGGGATTGCAACAGTTTTCGATAAGTAAGAGTGTCAAACCCAACAAGGGGCTAAAGGTAGAACAAGTATTCCCTCAAGTTCTATCGACCACCGATACAACTCTATGTACGCTTGACGTTCGCTTTACCTAGAACAAGTATTAAACTAGAAGTACTTTGTAGGTGTTGTTGGATAGGTTTGCAAGACAATAAAGAGCATGTAAATAAAAAGTATGGGCTGTTTAGATAAAGACACAACTAAATTAGGTTTAGTAAAGAGCTTTTTGTTACGAGAAAGTTATTTGTCCCTAGGCAATCGATAACTAGACCGGTAATCATTATTGCAATTTTATATGAGGGAGAGGCATAAGCTAACATACTTTCTCTACTTGGATCATTTGCACTTATGATTGGAACTCTAGCAAGCATCCGCAAATACTAAAGATCATTAAGGTAAAACCCAACCATAGCATTAAAGCATCAAGTCCTATTTATCCCATACGCAACAACCCCCTTACTCGGGTTTGTGTTTCAGTCACTCACGCAACCCACTATAAGCGAATCATGAACGTATTGCAACATCCTACAGCGGGGATCCCTCACGCTTGCGCGACACGGAGAGCACCATAGGACAGCACCAATCATAAAACATGCAACTCAAACCAATCACGATCATCAAATAACCCATAGGACAAAACGGGTCTACTCAAACATCATAGGATAGCCATACATCATTGGGAAATAATATATAGCGTTGAGCACCATGTTTAAGTAGAGATTACAGTGGGTAAGAGAGAGGTTACACCGCTACATAGAGGGGGGAAGAGTTGGTGATGATGGCGGTGAAGTTGTTGGTGAAGATTGCGGTGATGATGATGGCCACGGCAGCGTTCCGGCGCCACCGGAAGAGAAGGGGACAGGGGGGCCCTTCGTCTTCTTCTTCCTTGACCTCCTCCCTAGATGGGAGAAGGGTTTCCCCTCTGGTCCTTGGCCTCCATGGCGTGGGAGGGGCGAGAGCCCCTCCGAGATTGGATCTGTCTGTCTGTCTCTCTCTGTTTCTGCGTTCTTAGATTCTTCCCTTTCACCGTTTCTTATATTCCCGGAGATCCGTAACTCCGATTGGGCTACAATTTTAACACAATATCTATCCGGATATTAGCTTTCTTGTGGCGAAATAAGGGCATCAACCTCCTTACAGGGTGGCCACGAGGGTCAGGGGCGCGCCCCTTCCTCGTGGCCCCCTCGAGCACCATCTCGCATGGATTTTTCTTCCCAAAAATCATATATATTACAAAAAAATCTCCGTCAGTTTTTATCCCGTTTGGACTCCGTTTGATATGGATATTCTGCGAAACAAAAAACATGCAACAAATAGAAACTAGCAATGGGCACCCGATCAATATGTTAGTCCCAAAAATAGTATAAAAAGTTGCCAAAAGTATATGAAAGTTGTAGAATATTGGCATGGAACAATCAAAAATTATAGATACGACGGAGACGTATCAATGGTTCGGTAATAACTTGATTTGAAGTTTCATGATCATCATCATTAGCTTCCTCACTAATTGGTGTAGGCATCACTGGAACTGATTTTTATGATGAACTACTTTCCAATTCTGGAGAAGGTACAATTACCTCATCAAGTTCTACTTTCCTCCCACTCACTTCTTCCAAGAGAAACTCCTTCTCTAGAAAGGATCCATTCATAGCAACAAATATCTTGCCTTCAGATATGTGATACAAGGTGTACCCAACAGTTTCTTTTGGGTATCCTATGAAGACGCACTTCTCCAATTTGGGTTCGAGCTTACCAATTTGAAACTTTTTCTCATAAGCATCGCAACCCCAAACTTTAAGAAACGACGGCTTTGGTTTCTTGCCAAACCATAGTTCATACGGTGTCGTCTCAACAGATTTAGATGGTGCCCTATTTAACATGAAAGCAGCTGTCTCCAATGCATAACAACCAAAACAATAGTGGTAAATGGGTAAGAGACATCATAGATCGCACCATATCTAATAAAGTACGGTTATGACGTTTGGACACACCATTACGTTGTGGTGTTCCTGGTGGCGTGAGTTGTGAAACTATTCCACGTTGTTTTAAATGAAGGCCAAAACTCTTAACTCAAATATTCACCTCCATGATCAGATCGTAGAAACTTTATTTTCTTGTTACGATGATTTTCCACTTCACTCTGAAATTCCTTGAACTTTTCAAATGTTTCAGACTTTTATTTCATTAAGTAGACATACCCATATCTACTCAAATCATCTATGAACGTTAGAAAATAACGATACCCGCCGCGAGCCTCAACACTCATCGGACCGCATACATCACTATGTATTATTTCCAGTAAGTCAGTAGCTCGCTCCATTGTTCTGGAGAACAGAGTCTTAGTCATCTTTCCCATGAGGCATGGTCCGCAAGCATCAAATGATTCATAATCAAGTGATTCCAAAAGTCCATCGGCATGGAGTTTCTTCATGCGCTTTACACCAATATGACCTAAACGGTACTGCCACAAATATGTTGCACTATCATTATCAACTTTGCATCTTTTGGCATCAATATTAGGAATATGTGTATCACTATGATCGAGATTCAATAAACCATTCACATTGGGTGTATGACCATAGAAGGTTTTATTCATATAAACAGAACAACAATTATTCTCTGACTTAAATGAATAACCATATTGCAATAAACATGATCTAATCATATTAATGCTCAATGCAAACACCAAATAATATTTAGGTTCAATTCTAATCCCGAAGGTAGAGGGAGTGTGCGATGGTGATCGTATCAACCTTGTAATTATTTCTAACACACATTGTCACCTCGTCCTTAACTAGTCTCCGTTTATCTTGCAACTCCTATTTCAAGTTACTACTCTTAGCAACTGAACCAGTATCATATACCGATGGGTTGCTATAAACACTAGTAAAGTACACATCAATAACATGTATATCAAATATACCTTTGTTCACTTTGCCATCCTTCTTATCTGCCAAGTATTTGGGGTAGTTCCGCTTCCAATGACCATTCCCTTTGCAGTAGAAGCACTCAGTTTCAGGCTTAGGTCTAGCTTTGGGTTTCTTCACGGGAGTGGCAACTTGCTTGCCATTATTTCTTGAAGTTCCCTTTCTTTTCCTTTCCCCTTTTCTTGAAACTAGTGGTCTTTTTAACCATTAACACTTGATGCTCTTTCTTGATTTCTACCTTCACCGATTTTAGCACCGCGAAGAGCTCGGGAATCGTTTTCTTCATCCCTTGCATATTATAGTTCATCACGAAGTTCTAGTAGCTTGGTGATAGTGACTAGAGAACTCTGTCAATCACTATCTTATCTGGAATATTAACTCCCACTTGATTCAAGCGGTTGTACTACCCAGACATTCTTAGTACATTCTCACTGGCTGAGCCATCTCCTCCATCTTGTAGGCAAAGTACTTGTCAGAGGTCTCATACCTCTCGACTTGGGCATGAGTCTGAAATACCAATTTCAGCTCTTGGAACATCTTATATGCTCTGTGGCGTTCAAAACGTTTTTGAAGTCCCGGTTCTAAGCCGTAAAGCATGGCGCACTAAACTATCAAGTAGTCATCATACCGTGCTTGCCAAACGTTCATAAAGTCTGCATCTGCTCCTGCAAAAGGTCCGTCACCTAGCGGTGCATCAAGGACATAATTCTTCTCAGCAGTAATGAGGATAACCCTCAGATCACGGATCCAGTCCGCATCATTGCTACTATCATCTTTCAACTTATTTTTCTCTAGGAACATATCAAAAATAAACGGGGGGCTATAATGCGAGCTATTGATCTACAACATAATTTGCAAATATTATCAGGACTAAGTTCATGATAAAAGTTCAATTAATCATATTACTTAAGAACTCCCACTTAGATAGACATCCCTCTAGTCATCTAAATGATCACGTGATCCATATCAACTAAATCATGTCCGATCATCACGTGAGATGGAGTAGTCTTCAATGGTGAACATCTCTATGTTGATCATATCTACTATATGATTCACATTCGACCTTTTGGTCTCCGGTGTTCCGAGGCCATATCTGCATATGCTAGGCTCGTCAAGTTTAACCCGAGTATTCTGCACATGCAAAACTGGCTTGCAACTGTTGTATGTGAACGTAGAGCTTATCACACCCGATCATCACGTGGTGTCTCGACACGACGAACTGTCGCAACGGTGCATACTCAGGGAGAAAACTTATACCTTGAAATTTTAGTAAGGGATCATCTCATAATGCTATTGTCGTACTAAGCAAAATAAGATGCATAAAAGATAAACATCACATGCAATCAAAATATGTGACATGATATGGCCATTATCATCTTGTGCCTTTGATCTCCATCTCCAAAGTACCATCATGATCTCCATCGTCACCGGCATGACACTATGATCTCCATCATCTTGATCTCTATAATTGTGTCGTCACATGGTCTTCTCGCCAACTATTGTTTTTGCAACTATTGTTATCGCATAGCGATAAAGTAAAGCGATTATATGGCGATTGCATCTTATGGAATAAAGAGACAACCATAAGGCTCCTGCCAGTTGTCGTTAACTTCTACAAAACATGATCATCTCATACAACAATTTATATCTCATCACATCTTGACCATATCACATCACAACATGCCCTGCAAAAACAAGTTAGACATCCTCTATTTTGTTGTTGCAAGTTTTACGTGGCTGCTACGGGCGTCGAGCAAGAACCGTTCTTACCTACGCATCAAAACCACAACGATTTTTCGTCAAGTGTGTTGTTTTAACCTCAAACAAAGACCGGACGTAGTCAAACTCGATTCAACTAAAGTTGGAGAAACTGACACCCGTCGGCCACCTGTGTGTGAAGCACGTCGGTGGAACCAGTCTCATGAACGTGGTCATGTAATGTCGGTCTGGGCCACTAAATCCAACAATACCGCCGAATCAAAGTAAGACATTGGTGGTAAGCAGTATGACTATTAGCGCCGACAACTCTTTGTGTTCTACTCGTGCATATAACATCTACGCATAGACCCGGCTCGGATGCCACTGTTGGGGAACGCGGTATTTCAACAAATTTCCTACGATCAAGCAAGATCTATCTAGGAGATGCATAGCAACGGGAGGGGACAGTGTGTCCACATACCCTCATAGAATAATAGCGGAAGCGTTTAGTAACACGGTTGATGTAGTCGAACGTCTTCACGATCCAACCGATCCTAGCACCGAACGTACGACACCTCCATGTTCAGCACACGTTCAGCACGATGACGTCCCTCGAGCTCTTGATCTAGTTGAGGACGAGGGAGAGTTCTGCCAGCACGACGGTGTGGCGATGGTGATGATAAAGCTACCGGCGCAGGGCTTCGCCTAAGCACTACAACGATATGACCGAGGTGGTAAATTGTGGAGGGGGGCACCTCACACGGCTAAGAGATTATCTATTGTGCCTTTGGGGTGCCCCCACCTCCGTATATAAAGGGGGAGGAGAGGAGTCCAGCTCCCTAGGGGCGCACCAAGTGTGTGGAGTCCTACTAGGACTCCTGGTCCTAGTAGGATTCCCTTCTCCTTTTTTCCTTTTTCGAAGTAGAAAAAGGGGGAAAGAGAGAAGGAGTAGGAGAGGGAAAAGGGGGGCGTCGCCCCCACCCCTTGTCTAATTCGGATTGGTAGGTAGCGCCACCTCCTGGCCGGACCTCTCTCTTCTCCACTAAGGCCCATGTTGGCCCATTAACTTCCCGGGGGGTTCCGGTAACCCCCGGTACTCCGAAACTTATCTGAAACTTCCCGAAACAATTCCGGTGTCCGAATGTAACCTTCCAATATATGAATCTTTACCTCTCGACCATTTCGAGACCCCTTGTCACATCCGTGATCTCATCTGAGACTCCAAACAAACTTCGGTCATCAAATCACATAACTCATAAATCGAACGTTAGGCATGCGGACCCTATGGGTTCGAGAGCTATGTAGACATGACCGAGACACGTCTCCGGTCAATAACCAATAGAGGAACTTGGATGCTCATATTGGTTCCTACATATACTACGAAGATCTTTATCTGTCAAACCGCATAACAACATACGTTGTTCCCTTTGTCTCGGTATGTTACTTGCCCGAGATTCGATCGTCGGTATCTTAATACCTAGTTCAATCTCGTTACCGGGAAGTCTCTTTACTCGTTCCATAATGCATCATCCCGTAACTAACTCATTAGCCACATTGCTTGCAAGGCTCATAGTTATGTGCATTACCGAGAGGGCCCAGAGATACCTCTCCGATGCACGGAGTGACAAATCCTAATCTCGATCTATGCTAGCTCAACAAACACCTTTGGAGA
The DNA here is from genome assembly GCF_002162155.2 of Triticum dicoccoides. NCBI lineage: Eukaryota > Viridiplantae > Streptophyta > Magnoliopsida > Poales > Poaceae > Triticum > Triticum dicoccoides. The sequence continues at coordinate 700,880,618 of NC_041382.1, read as the reverse complement.
CACCTGTAGAGCATCTTTATAATCACCCAGTTACATTGTGACGTTTGATAGCACACAAGGTGTTCCTCCGGTATTCGGGAGTTGCATAATCTCATAGTTAGAGGAACATGTAAAAGTCATGAAGAAAGCAATAGCAATAAAACTAAACGATCATTATGCTAAGCTAACGGATGGGTCTTGTCCATCACATCATTCTCTAATGATGTGATCTCGTTCATCAAATGACAACACATGTCTATGGTTAGGAAACTTAACCATCTTTGATTAACGAGCTAGTCAAGTAAAGGCATACTAGGGACACTCTGTTTGTCTATCTATGTATTCACACATCTACTAAGTTTCCGGTTAATACAATTATAGCATGAATAATGAACATTTATCATTGCAGACGTGGAGTTTGTGCTCGACATACTTCATCGGTATACACTGCATGTCCTTTGAGGTCCATGCGAAGATATCCCGATTCTCATGAAGGAAGTCAACGAGCTCGCCTTCCTATTTGCTGGCGAGGGGGGCCCACGATGACATACTTGTTGCATCTGGGGCCCACCGGGTTCAGCTTGACGTTCTTGGTCTCCTTGGAGGGCTGGAACGAGGCCTCGTCAGTCGGCTCCTTAGCCAAAGCCGGCACAGCCAGCATCTTGATACGTCTCCAATGTATCTATAATTTTTTTATTGTTCCATGCTGTTATATTATCAATCTTGGATGTTTTATAATCATTTTATAGTCATTTTATATCATTTTTTTGGTACTAACCTATTGACATAGTGCCAAGTGCAAGTTGCTGTTTTTTCCATTTTTTTACAAGTAGAAAATCAATATTAGATGGAGTCCAAATGCCATGGAAATTTATGGAGAATTTTTATGGGACAAAAGGAACACAATGAGCCATGGCTGTGCCTGGGGGTGCCCTGAGGGTGGCACAGCCCACCAGGGCGCGCCAGGAGGCCCAGACGTGCCCTGGTGGGTTGTGCCCACCTTGGGTGCCCCCGGTGCCGCCTCTTTGCTCTATAAATACCCCAATATTTCTAGAACCCTAGGGGGGTCGATGAAATATTCATCCAGCCGCCGCAGAGTCCAAAACCACCAGATCCAATCTAGACACCATCTCGGATGGGGTTCACCACGTCCATTGGTGCCTCTCCGATGATGGGTGAGTAGTTCTTTGTAGACCTTCGGGTCCGTAGTTAGTAGCTAGATGGCATCATCTCTCTCTCTCTCTTGATTCTCAATACAATGGTCTCTTGGAGACCCATATGATGCAACTCTTTTTGCGTTGTGTTTGTTCGGATCGATGAACTTTGAGTTTATGATCAGATCTATCTTTTTATATCCATGAAAGTATTTGAGTTTCTTTGATCTCTTTTATGCATGATCTCTTATAGCCTCGTATTTATTTTCCGATATTTGGGTTTTGTTTGGCCAACTTGATCTATTTTATCTTGCAATGGGAAGAGGTGCTTTGTAGTGGGTTCGATCTTACAGTGCTTGATCCCAGTGACAGAAAGGGAACCGACACGTATGTATCGTTGCTACTAAGGATAAAACGATGGGGTCTATCTCTACATAGATAGATCTTGCTACATCATGTCATCGCTCTTATTGCATTACTCCGTTTCTGCATGAACTTAATACACTAGATGCATGCTGGATAGCGGTCGATGTGTGGAGTAATAGTAGTAGATGCAGGCTGGAGTCGGTCTACTAATCTTGGACGTGATGCCTATGTAATGATCATTGCCTGTATATCATCATGAGTATTTGAACTTCTACCAATTGCCCAACAGTAATTTGTTTCACCCACCGCTTTGCTACTTTTCTCGAGAGAAGCCACTAGTGAAACCTACGGCCGCCGGGTCTCTTTCTCATATTATTTGCCTTTGAGATTTATTTTTATTTTCTTTTATTTTCAGATCTATTAATCCAAAAATACAAAAATACTTTGTTGCACTTTATTTTATTTGCGATCTATTTATTCAATCTATTACAAATTTCTCTCGTCCATACACCAATCTCTGGCACCGTTACCCGAAAGGGATTGACAACCCCTTTAACACATCGGGTTGCGAGTATTTGTTATTTGTGTGTAGGGGCTATTTACGTTCTGTTGCTTGGTTCTCCTACTGGTTCGATAACCTTGGTTTCATATCTGAGGGAAATACCTACCACTGCCGTGATGCATCATACCTTCCTCTTTGGGGAAATACCGACGTAGCTTCAAGCGACATCGCATCTCATTGGCCAGCGCAACGATCCAGTCGAGCTAGCGCCGCTCCTTCGCTATTACCAATGACTCGGCCAGTTTGCCACCGTCTTGCACGCACTCCAGGGACTTGCAGTAATCGCCGGTGATGGTAATGAGGCCCTTCGGACCCAGCAGCTTCATCTTCAGGTAGGCGTAGTGGGGGGCTACCATGAAGTTGGCTAGCACCCACCGGCCCAACAGCGCATGATACGCGCTGGACAGGTCCACCACCTCGAACCAGAGTGGCTCACGTTGGAAATCGTCGCTAGCGCCGAATAGGCCGTCGAGCCGGATCCAACCGATGGCGGAGTAGGAAAGGTCAGGCATGGTGCCGTGGAAGATCGTCCGGGTCAGCTCCAAATCTTTGGCCGCAAGGCCGAGCTTGGTCATGGTGTCGCAGTAGATGATGTTGATGTTGCTGCAGCCATCGATGAGGACCTGGCAGAATTTGCACGTGCGCTGGGGTGTGACAATGGTGGGGTCGAGGACGAGGGCATAGGCACCCGGGTTCTGCATGACGGCCGGGTGGTCTTCCCGGATCCAGGTGACCGGGCGCTCCAACCAGTGCATCTACTCCGGCTTGGCCGGGATGACGGTGTTCACCTCCTGCCGGAGCAGGCGCTCGCTATACTTGTCATCGCCAAGGCTTCTGAAGACGACGTAGATCGCATTCTGGTCGGGGTAGACGTCATAGCGCATCGTATTGTTAGTCGGAGGCGCGGGCGGAGGAGGCGAAGCCGGCTGCCCTGATCCCGGAGCCGGAGCCGGAGCAGGCGGGATGTCGCCCCTCATGATGCGCTTGGTGATGGCGCATTGTCGAAGTGTGTGTGGACGGCCTCGCGCCGCTGTGGTGCTTGCAGGGAGTGTCAAGCATCTCCTCGATGCTCATGGTGGGCTGCCACACCGTCTTGCTGGTTTGCCGGCGTTTGGCGGCTGGCTCGGCCACGGGTGCCTATTTGGCGGCCGCGACGAGCCGGTTGTTGTAGCGCTGAGCCGGCTGGTCGGCTTTGCACTTGTTGTTCTGCTGGTTGTTCTGCTGGCGGTCCTCTCGCCGGCTGGCTTGGGAAGGGGAACCGGCTTTGCTTTGTCGGATTCGTCCAGCCCCACCGCTTTGATGGATAGTGGTCGATGTGTGGAGTAATAGTAGTAGATGCAGGCTGGAGTCGGTCTACTAATCTTGGACGTGATGCCTATGTAATGATCATTGTCTGGATATCGTCATGACTATTTGAAGTTCTATCAATTGCCCAACAGTAATTTATTCACCCACCACTTTGCTATTTTTCTCGAGAGAAGCCACTAGTGAAACCTACGGTCCCCCGGGTCTCTTTCTCATATTATTTGCCTTTGCGATCTATTTTTATTTGCTTTTATTTTCAGATATATTAATCCAAAAATACAAAAATACTTTGTTGCACTTTATTTTATTTGTGATCTATTTATTCAATCTATTACAACTTTCTCCCGTCCACGCACCAATTTCTAGCACCGTTACCCGAAAGGGATTGACAACCCCTTTAACACGTCGGGTTGCAAGTATTTGTTATTTGTGTGCAAGGGCTGTTTACGTTGTGTTGCTTGGTTCTCCTACTCGTTCGATAACCTTGGTTTCATATCTTAGGGAAATACCTACCGCCGATGTGCTGCATCATCCCTTCCTCTTTGGGGAAATACCGAAGTTACTTCAAGCGATATCAAAAGGAATTGTTGGTGCCGTTGCCGGGGAGGATCTCCAACATATACCGGGTTCCTAATCACAAATATCATCTCCTCGCAATTTACATTATTTGTCATTTGCCTCTCGTTTTCCTCTCCCCCACTTCACAAAAAAATTCCGTTTTATTCGCCCCTCTTTTTCGTTTGCCATTTTTTTGTCGGATCTGTTTTTGAGTGCAATCTTGTTGCGTAGTCATCATGACTCAAGAGAACACCAAGTTGTGTGATTTCTAAAATACCAACAACATTGATTTTATTGGCACTCCGCTTGCTCCTCCCGCCACTAGTGCGGAGACTTGTGATATTAATTCTACTTTGCTGAACCTTGTTATGAAAGATCAATTTTCCGATACTCCTAATGAGGATGTCGCGTCCCATCTTAATACCTTCTGGAGTTATGCGATATGCAAAAGAAAAAAATGTGGACAATGATGTGGTCAAGATGAAATTATTTCTGTTTTCCTTGCCTGATTCTGCAAAAAATTGGTTCTATTCTTTGCCTCGCAATAGTATCGATTCTTGGAATAAGTGCAAAGATGCTTTTATCACTAAGTATTTTCCGCCCACAAAAATTATTTCCCTTAGAACCCAGATCATGAATTTCAAGCAACTTGAACATGAGCATGTTGCACAATCTTGGGAAAGGATGAAAATGATGATAAGGAATTGCCCAACTCATGGGTTAAATTTTTGGATGATCATACAAAAAAATTATGTGGGGTTGAATTTTGTTTCTCATAATCTTTTAGATTTCGCCGTGGGTGGTACTTTTATGAAAATTACTTTGGGTGAAGCCACCAAATTTCTTGATAACATTATGGAAAATTATTCACAATGGCATACCGAAAGGGCTCTTACTAATAATAAAGTTAATTCGGTTGAAGAAATTTCTTCTTTGATTGAAAAAGTTGATGCTCTTGTGAAATTGATTGCTAGTAGAAGTGCTCCTATTGATCTTAATGATATGGCTTTGTCTACTTTTATTGAGCAAAGTAGTGATTCCATAGATGTGGATTTTATCTCTTGAAATAATTTCAACAATAATGCTTATAGAGGTAATTTTAATCCTAGGCCTTTTCCTAGTAATTCCTCTAATAATTATGGTAATTCCTATGGAAATCAATCTTATAATAATAATAGGAACACCTCTGATCTTGAGAACAATATTAAGGAATTTATCAATAAACAAAAAGTTTTCAACACTTCCATAAAAGAAAAGTTGAGTAAGATTGATGATTTGTGTAGAAGTGTTGATAGAGTTTCTCATGATGTGGAAAATCTCAAGATGAAAATTTTTGTGCCTAAAGTAGATGAATCAATTAAATCTCTTTATGTTTCTATGTATGAAATTAAGAAAAGAACCGCTATGCTTAGAGCTAAAAGAGAATTTTTAGAAAAAGCGTTTTCTAGTGATTTCTTTCGTAAAAGTGATGAAGATCTTCAAATGATTGGTGTTTCTTCTATTGATTCCTTATTTAGTAAAATTAATATTGATGAAAAAGGGACTAGAGAAGAGTCAACTTCAGGTAGAAGGCGTCCCAATATTTCGGAGGGTGAAAATCTTGTTGAGAAAATTGATAAAAGTGGGTTTGAAGAGGTCAAACCTTTAGCTAGTGATGTGCCCACTCTTTTGGATTACAAAGACTTTATTTATTATAGTTTATCTTTGATTGATTGTATTTATTTATTGCAATCCATTATAAATTCACCCCATTCTTATGAACAAAATAAAGCTTTTACTAAACATATTGTTGATGCCGTGATGAAAGCTTTTGAATAAAAGTTGGAATCAGAAGTTTCAATTCCTAGAAAATTTCATGATGAGTGGGAACCTACTATCAAAGTCAAGATTAAAAATTATGAATGTTTTGCTTTGTGTGACTTGGGTGCTAGTGTTTCTACTATTCTGAAATCTTTATGTGATGTGCTTGGTTTTACCAATCTTGAATCGTGTTCTTTGAATTTGCACTTGGCGGATTCTACTATTAAAAAGCCTATGGGAAGAATTAATGATGTTATTATTCTTGAAAATAGGAATTATGTGCCCATATATTTTATTGTTCTTGATATTGATTGCAATCCGTCTTGTCCAATTATTCTTGGTAGACCACTTTTACGCACTATTGGTGTCGTGATTGATATGAAAGAAGGCAATATTAAGTTCCAATTTCCTTTGAGGAAGGTATGGAACACTTTCCTAGAACAAGAATTAGGCTACCATATGAATCAATCATGAGGTCATCTTATGGATCTCGAACCAAAGATGACAAAACTTAGATCCTTGCTTTATGCCTAGCTAAGGCCGTAAAACTATAGCGCTTGTTGGGAGGCAACCCAATGAATAAAATTTATTTTTGCTTTTTGATTTTAGTTTTTGAGTGTTAGCACAATTATGCTACTGTTATAATTGTGTTTTTATGTTTTAATTAGTGTTTGTGCCAAGTAAAGCCTTTAGGATCTTCTTGGGTGATAGTTGTTTGATCTTGCTGAAAAAACACAAACTTTTACGCTCACGAAATTAATTTTAATTTTTTACTATAGATTGATAAAATAGTCATTCCACTTGAAGTAGATCAATATACAAATTGCTCAAGTCTTCCTAATTTTTCAGAATTTTTGGAGCTACATAAGTATTCGAAATAGTCAGATTGCTACAGACTGTTCTGTTTTGACAGATTCTGTTTTCTTTGTGTTGTGTGCTTATTTTGATGGCTCTATGGTTTTCTTTGATGAGTTTTTGTCATAGAAAATTTGGAATACAGTAGATATAATGCAAGAACAAAATATTAATTGGTTTTATACAACACTTTTAGTAGTGATTTATTATTCTTGTACTAACGGATCTCACGAAGGTTTTATTGAGTTCTGTGTGATTGAAGTTTTCAAGTTTTGGGTTATCTTACGATGGATGAAGGAATAAGGAGTAGAAGAGCCTAAGCTTGGGGATTCCCCGACATCCTAAGCTATTATACAAAAATGAGCAACCAACTAAGCTAGGGGATGCCCCCGAGTGGCATCCCCTCTTTCTTCGAACAACCGTCGGTATTTTACTCGAAACTATATTTTTATTTGCCACATACTATGTGTTTTGCTTGGAGCGTCTTGTGTGATATGAGTCTTTGCTTGTTTTTTTTTAGTCTTGATCCCTTGCTGTACACACCTATTTGAGAGAGCCAAAATTATGTCATGACTTGTTATAATTGCTCTCTATGCTTCACTTAAATTTTTATGAGCTAGGGACCTGCTCTAGTGCTTCACTTATATCTTTTTGAGAATGATGTGCTTAGTATTTTTGAAGAAATGCTCTCTTGATTCACTTAGATTTATTTGAGAGTTAGCAAAATTTTCAAGAAATTCTCTCTTGCTTCACTTAAATTAATTTGTGAGAAAGAAATATTATGCTGATGATCTTCACGTATATTTGTTTGAGCTTGTCAAAAGAAACATATGAAAATTAGTCCCAAAGTGATAGATATCCAAGAAGGATATAATAAAAACTTTCATGAAGATCATTGGACAAAATAAACTTGATTCTTAGTAATAGTTTTGAGATATGATGATGTGATATGTGAGTCATCTTGATGAGTAATTATGCTTTAGTAAGAATATTGGTGTTAAGGTTTGTGATTCCCTATGCAAGCACGAAAGTCAATAATTATGCAATGAAATTATATCCTACTTATAGTGCATTATTTGGTGTTAGTTATGCTTAATGCTCGCTTATGACATTATTCATTTCTTGGTTGGTCGCTTCCCAATCTTTTTCTAGCCTTCATTTTGCACTAAGTATGATCACTACTTGTGCGTCCAACAACCTTTAAACCAGTTTTACCACATGAGTCCACTATATCTACCTATATGCGGTATCCTTTTGTCATTCTAAGCAAATTTGCATGTGCCATCTCTAATTTTCAAAAATAAACTTCTCTTTTGTGTGTTCGTTTCGCTCGCAGAGCGGCGAGGGGTGGCTAATATTTTCCATGCTAGATGTGTTATTCTCAAGATTAGTGTTTATTCACTTGTCATTGCACGAGAGTAAGGCAAAGGTATTAGGGATGCCCAGTCCTGAAATGCAAAAATGAATTTACTTTATGTTGTCAAATAATAAATTCCTTGAAAAGTGTTGGTATGGAGGGCACCCGTGGATACGGTTAGCCATGGAAAGTGAAAGTATGGTGGAAAAGGAATAAACTTTATTTTCTGTTTGGGAACCGCCTATGATATATCTATGCATGGAAAGTATTGGGAACTCTAAGTCGTTTTCGTTGGTGGGATGGATACACCTCCCAAAAAAATTTATCTCTAAGTTTTTCGCTTTGAGCTCTGGCACCTCTACAAATCCCTGCTTCCCTCTGCGAAGGGCCTATCTTTTACTTTAGGCAATTTTTATTTTGAATTTGAGTCTCTGTCTTCTCTTATAAAAAGCACCAACTAGGAGGCAATATGGTCGTACTTAAGTATTGGGTGTAGCTAATATGCGAGTGTGTTTCATGAATGGATCAATGGTTGAGCATGATGGGCTAGGGATAGCTTATTTTAGCGTTGATATTTTGAAAGACATGGTTGCTTTTTGATATGCTTGAGTATTTAAATTATCATGTCAAAACTAGACTATAACTTTGAACAATATAAAATTCCAAATGTCCATGCTATAAAAAAAGAAATATGATATGACATGTTAGGCAGCATTCCACATCAAAAATTATGTTTTTATCACTTCCCTACTCGAGGACGAGTAGGAGTTAAGCTTGGGGATGCTGATACGTCTCCAATGTATCTATAATTTTTGATTGTTCCATGTTGTTATATTATCAATCTTGGAAGTTTTATAATCATTTTATAGTCATTTTATATCATTTTTTGGTATTGCCAAGTGTCAGTTGTTGTTTTTTCCATGTTTTTTACATCACAGAAGATCGATATCAGATGGAGTCCAAATGCCACAAAACTTTACGGAGAATTTTTATGGGACAAAAGGAACACAACGGGCCCTGGCTGCACCTGGGGGGTGCCCCGAGGGAGGCACAACCCACCAGGGCACGCCAGGAGGCCTAGGCGCGCCCTGATGGGTTGTGCCCACCTCGGGTGCCCCGGGGGCCGCCACTTTGCTCTATAAATACCCCAATATTTCCAGAACCCTAGGGGAGTCGACGAAATTTTCATCCAGCCGCCACAGAGTCCAGAACCACCAGATCCAATCTAGACACCATCTCGGATGGGGTTCACCACGTCCATTGGTGCCTCTCCGATGATGGGTGAGTAGTTCTTTGTAGACCTTCGGGTCCGTAGTTAGTAGCTAGATGGCATCATCTCTCTCTCTTGATTCTCAATACAATGGTCTCTTGGAGATCCATATGATGCAACTCTTTTTGCGGTGTGTTTGTTGGGATCGATGAACTTTGAGTTTATGATCAGATCTATCTTTTTATATCCATGAAAGTATTTGAGTTTTTTTGATATCTTTTATGCTTGATCTCTTATAGCCTCGTATTTATTCTCCGATATTTGGGTTTTGTTTGGCCAACTTGATCTATTTATCTTGCAATGGGAAGAGGTGCTTTGTAGTGGGTTCGATCTTACAGTGCTTGATCCCAGTGACAGAAAGGGAACCGACACGTATGTATCGTTGCTACAAAGGATAAAACGGTGGGGTCTATCTCTACATAGATAGATCTTGTCTACATCATGTCATCGTTCTTATTGCATTACTCTGTTTCTCCATGAACTTAATACACTAGATGCATGCTAGATAGCGGTCGGTGTGTGGAGTAATAGTAGTAGATGCAGGCAGGAGTCGGTCTACTAATCTTGGACGTGATGTCTATGTAATGATCATTGCCTGGATATCGTCATGAGTATTTGAAGTTTTATCAATTCCCCAATAGTAATTTGTTCACCCACCGCTTTGCTATTTTTCTCGAGAGAAGCCACTAGTGAAACCTACGGCCCCCGGGTCTCTTTCTCACATTATTTGCCTTTGCGATCTATTTTTATTTGCTTTTATTTTCAGATCTATTAATCCAAAAATCCAAAAATACTTTGTTGCACTTTATTTTATTTGCGATCTATTTATTCAATCTATTACAACTTTATCCCGTCCATGCACCAATTTCTGGCACCGTTACCCGAAAGGGATTGACAACCCCTTTAACACGTCAGGTTGAGAGTATTTGTTATTTGTGTGCAGGGGCTGTTTACGTTCTATTGCTTGGTTCTCCTACTAGTTCGATAACCTTGGTTTCATATCTGAGGGAAATACCTACCGCCGCTGTGCTGCATCATCCCTTCCTCTTTGGGGAAATACCGACGTCGCTTCAAGCCACATCACGTCTTGTTGGCCAGCGCGACGATCCGGTCGAGCTGGCGCCGCTCCTCGGCTATTACCAGTGAATCAGCCAGTTTGGCGCCGGCTTGGGCACACTACAGGGACTTGCGGTAATCGTCAGTGATGGTGATGAGGCCCTTCGGACCCAGCAGCTTCATTTTCACGTAGGCGTAGTGGGGGACCGCCATGAACTTGGTGAGCGCCAGCTGGCCCAACAACGCATGATACGCGCTGGACAGGTCCACCACCTCGAACAAGAGCAGCTCGCGTCAGAAATGGTCTTTGGCGCAAAATAGGATGTCAATCCGGATCCGGTCGATGGGGGAGCAGGAAAGGCCCGGCACTGTGTCGTCGAAGATCGTCTGGGTCGCCTCCAAGTCTTTAGCCTCAAGGCCGAGCTTGCTCATGGTCTCGCGGTAGATGATGTTGATGCTGCTGCCGCCATCAATGAGGACCCGGGAGAATTTGCACATGTGCTGGGGTGCGACAATGGTGGTGTCGAGGATGAGGGCGTAGCCACCCGGGTTCGGCATGACGGCCGGGTGGTCTTCCAGGTCCAGGTGACCGGGCGCTCCAACGAGTGCATGTACTCCGGCTTGGCCGGGATGACGGTCTTCACCTCCTGCCGGAGCAGGCGCTCGCTATGCTTGTCATCGCCAAGGCTAGTGAAGACGATGTAGATCGCGTTCTGGTCGGGATAGTCGTCATCGCGCATCACGTTGTTAGCCGGAGGTGGGGCGGAGGAGGCGGAGCCGGCTGCCCTGCTCCCGGAGCCAGAGCCGAAGGAGGCGGGATGTCACCCCTCATGATGCGCTTGGTGATGACGCATTGTCGAAGTGTGTGCGTGGACGGCCTCGCGCCGCTGTGGTGCTTGCAGGGAGTGTCGAGCATCTCCTCGAAGCTCATGGCGGGCTGCCACATTGTCTTGCCGGTTAGCCGGCGTTTGGCGGCCGGCTCGGCCACGGGTGCCTACTTGGTGGCCGCGACGAGCCGGTTGTCATAGCGCTGGGCCGGCTGGTCGGCTTTGCGCTTGTTGTTCTGCTAGTTGTCCTGCTGGCAGCTGCTCTCACCGGCCGGCTTGGGAAGGGGAGCCGTCTTTGCTTTTTCGGCTTCGTCCAGCGCCACGTGGATCTTCATGGCCGAGTCGGCATTGGCATACTTGTCCGCCGTCACCATGAGCGTGGCCATGGTGCCCGGCTCAGAGTGTAGGAGCTTGTGCTTGAGGAGGGTGCCATCCCAGCAACCATTGACGAAGTACTGGATGGCCTGAACCTCGTGGACACCGTCGCATCTATTTCGGAGCTCGGTCTCTACACGCACATGGCGAGATGGCTAGGGCGGCCGGGTCTCTTGTAGTGTCGGTTAAGTTGCGCACGAAGGCCAACACGCCATGGTTTACGTTCAGGGGCTATTTATGTTCTGTTGCTTGGTTCTCCTACTGGTTCTATAACCTTGGTTTCATATCTGAGGGGAAAACCTACCGCCGATGTGCTGTATCATCCCTTCCTCTTTGGGGAAATACCGACGTAGCTTCAAGCGACATCACATCTCGTTGGCCAGCGCAACGATCCAGTCGAGCTGGCGCCGCTCCTCGGCTATTACGAGTGAATCAGCCAGTTTGGCGTCGGCTTGGGCACACTCCAGGGACTTGCGGTAATCGCCGGTGATGGTGATGAGGCCCTTCGGACCCGGCAGCTTCATTTTCAGGTAGGCATAGTGGGGGACCGCCATGAACTTGGTGAGTGCCAGCTGGCCCAACAATGCATGATACGCGCTGGACAGGTCCACCACCTCGAACCAGAGCAGCTCGCATTGAAAATGGTCGCTGGCGCAAAATAGGACGTCTATCCGGATCCGGTCGATGGGGGAGCAGGAAAGGCCGGGCACTGTGTCGTCGAAGATCGTCTGGGTCGCCTCCAAGTCTTTGGCCTCAAGGCCGAGCTTGCTCATGGTGTCGCGGTAGATGATGTTGATGCTGCTACCGCCATCAATGAGGACCCGGGAGAATTTGCACATGCGCTGGGGTGCAACAATGGTGGTGTCGAGGATGAGGGACTCGCGGCCGGTCTCCGTCGGCCCGTACACGCACATGGCGAGCTGGCTAGGGCGGCCGCCGCTTGTAGTGTCGGTTAAGTTGCGCATGAAGGCCTGCTCGAAGTTGACCCATGTGTTGATGCTGCCAGCCAGTAGGCTGTTCAACCACGTGCGGGCCGAGCCCTGGAGCACGAGCGGGCCGTAGCGCACGGCGAGGCGGCAATTGCCGCCCGCAATGCCGATGGCGGTCGTGTAGTCAATGAGCCAGTCCTCTGTCTTGACGGTGCCACTGTACTTGGGGGTGTGGCAGGGAATCGTGAACCCTTTGTGGAAGGGCTCATTCTGGATGCGCGGGACGAAGCAAGCCGGCTCGACGGCGATGTTCTCCTCCAGCTCCCAGTAGAGGGCGAGCTGGTCGAGACAGTGGCGCACGGGCCTAGCCGGCTAACGACCGCGCTGCGGTGGGCCAGGTCGGCGGAAGTCGGACGACGGCCGGGTTGCGGGGGAGGATCGCGCTGGCGCCGATCTTCTGGGGCCAGCTCGTCGGCCAAGCCATCGACAGTCACTGGAGCACGGTTGTGCCGGGTCCGGGTTTGGCCAGAATGAGCTTCGCCGGGTGGCGAAGATTCCGTGTTCTGCTCGGGGTCGTCGGTGTGGCGCGAGACGGATCCCGCCGGCTTGGTGAGCTGGTTGAGGTGGTCCTGCTACGCGTTGGCCGTGTCGAGGAGGCCGTTCACCCGGTGCAGGCGGTCCTTCAGCTCCTCGCCCTGTAGCTGGTTCAGGCCGACTGCGGCCGCCTAGGCGGCACGCATATTCTTCACGGGGGTCTCATAGATGGGAGAGATTGCGCCAAGGGCGCGGCCGATGGCATCGTGATGTCGCTTGAAGCTACGTCAGTATTTCCCCAAAGAAGAAGGGATGATGCAGCACATCGGCGGTAGGTATTTCCCTCAGATGTGAAACCAAGGTTATCGAACCAGTAGGAGAACCAAGCAACAGAACATAAACAGCACCTGCACACAAATAACAACTACTCGCAAACCGACGTGTAAAAGGGGTTGTCAATCCATTTCGGGTAGCGGCGCCCCAAGATGGGCAAACGGACGTGAGAGCGTTGTAAATATTGATAGATCGAACGCCAAATAAAATAAAATGCAGCAAGGTATTTTTGTATTTTTTGTTTAGTAGATCTGAAAATAAAAGGCAAATAAAATAGATCGCAAAGGCAAATAATATGAGAAAGAGACCCGGAGGGCGTAGGTTTCACTAGTAGCTTCTCTCGAGAAAAATAGCAAACGGTGGGTAAACAAATTACTGTTGGACAATAGATAGAACTTCAAATAATCATGACGATATCCAGGAAATGATCATTATATAGGCATCACGTCCAATATTAGTAGACTGACTCCTGTTTGTATCTACTACTATTACTCTACACATCGACCGCTATCCATCATGCATCTAGTGTATTAGGTTCATGGAGAAACAGAGTAATGCAATAAGAACGATGACATGATGTAGACATCTATCTATGTAGAGATAGACCCCTTGTTTTATCCTTAGTAGCAATGATACATACGTGTCGGTTGCCCTTCTGTCACTGGGATCAAGCACCGTAAGATCGAACCCACTACAAAGCACCTTTTCCCATTGCAAGATAAATAGATCAAGTTGGCCAAACAAAACCCAACTATCAGAGAATAAATAGGAGGCTATAAGCCATCATGCATAAAAGAGATCAAAGAAACTCAAATAACTTTCATGGATATAAAAAGATAGATCTGATCATAAACTCAAAGTTCATCCAATCCCAACAAACACATCGCAAAAAGAGTTACATCGTATGGATCTCCAAGAGACCATTGTATTGAGAATCAAACAAGAGAGAGGAATCCATCTAGCTACTAACTACGAACCCGAAGGTCTACAAAGAACTACTCACGCATCATCGGAGAGGCACCAATGGAAGTGGTGAACTCCTCCATGATGGTGTCTTCATTGGATCTGGTGGTTCTAGACTTTACGGCGACCGGAATTGGTTTTCGTCGACTCCCCTAGGGTTTCTGGATTATTGGGGTATTTATAAAGCAAAGAGGCGGTCCGGGGGCACCCGAGGTGGGCATAACCCACCAGGGTGCGCCCTGGTGGGTTGTGCTCTCCTCGGAGCACCCCCCCAGGTGCAGCCATGACCCATTAGGTGTCTTCTAGTCCATAAAAAATCTTCCTAAAGTTTTGTTGCATTTGGACTCCGTTTGGTATTGATTTTCTGCGATGTAAAACACATGCAGAAAACAACAACTGGCACTTGGCACTATGTCAATAGGTTAGTACCAAAAAATGATATAAAATGATTATAAAACATCCAAGATTGATAATATAATAGCATGGAACGATCAAAAAGTATAGATACGTTGGAGACGTATCACGCCGCCCTGGGCCCGCACGTCGGCGACCCATCTTGGCTCGGCGGCGGTTGGCGTGAAGCCGTAGGCGGCGGCACGCTCCCGCTGAGTGGAGTCCAAACGGTGTTGTGTGGCAGTGAGCGTCTCAGACAAGTCCAACAATCGCTGGCGGTCTTCGTCATGCCGAGCCCGGGTCTTAGTGGCATTGAAGGCGTCAACGTCAGTGGTGACGGGGACGCGGAGACTTTGCATCATAGTGCGTAGCGGGTTGGGTGCGTTAGTGCTATCCGCAGCGGCCTTGGCCTCGGCGGCTTTCCTCGCAATGCTGGATGAAGAAGAGGTGCCGGTGTCGGTGGCGAATACCTCCACCTGGACGCAGAGGTCCATCGCCCCAGCGGAAGCACCACCGCCGAGGGAAATTGGGGAGTCGGAGATGTCAAGCACCCCACTAGGGTACTCGTCAGCCACGGGCATATCGGAGATGCGCAGCACGGCGAAGGAGGCGGCGAGTGCGTCGATGACATCGTCCGCCAGCGTGATGGGCTCGTCGGAGTCGGAGAAGGGCCCCGTCTGGAACATGTCTCCGGCCGGGACCTCGAGCTGCCCCACGGTAGGTGCCAACTGTCATGGTGGGCGCACGACAGATGCCAAAGGGTGGCTAAAGAGAGGAGGAGGCTCGAGGGCACCAGTGGGCTCCAGAGGCGAGGTCCGCATGAGCGAGCGTGGGACGCAAGACATACCCAGGTTCGGGGCTCTCCGGAGAGATAACACCCCTAGTCCTACCGAGTTTGGTTTATATGTATCAGTACAGAGTTGCTCCTGGAGCTGTTTGGAGGAGGAAGGAAGGCTAGCCAGGGCTTAGGCTGCTCCTTCTCCTGGTGTGTGTGTGTGTGTGTTCTACTGATCTGAACTGGTCGCCCATATGCATGAGGGCTCCTGGGGGGTTTTATAGGTCAACCCCTAGGGATACAATGGTAATGTTACAAGGCCGTGGGGCCGGGTTGTCAGCGTCCGGGAAGCCGGCACTGGGACCCGTCGGGTACCAGGGCTCGCCGGTTTCTTCGGGCGCGGGCCTCGTGCGCAAGGAGGCACTGTTCTCTATCTTGTCGATCGTCACGGACTGGCCGGGTCTAGCCCGCTATAGTGGCACACCGCTAGGTCGCCGTCTGCTGGCATCAGTAGTGATGATGGGAGCGTTGTAGCCACGCCAGCCTTGGTCAGCGGGCAGGTGTGGCACTGTTGCCACGCCTTCGTCGGTCAAAGGAATTGGTGGGGCACTGTTTCCATGCTCATCCCTTTAGCGGAGACCAGTCCCATCGTACCTTGGATGGGACATGAGGTAACCCATGGCCGGATTGAGGAACACGCCACAAGAGAGCTCGCTTGCTAGAGAAGTCTTGGTTCGCTGGGTTTGGCCGGCTTGCGCCTACCGGCAGGGCTAGGTTGCCGTCTTGATTGGGTCAAGGAGTTCGGCCGCGTTGGGGGGCTTGTCCGGGTTGAGGAACCCGACCAAGTGTGAGCCGTCTTGAGGGCCGATGTTGGCCCCGTTGTTTTTGAAAAGGATCTGGATTCCGTTGCCTGCCCGGGCTTCATCCCCCCCAACATATTTGCGCAAAAGCAAGAGAGTGCTAGGAAGGATGTGCAGTGTGCCTTTAGTGTTCTGCAATCTCGATGGCGCGTCGTTCGGTATCCTGCTAGAACTTGGAGCACCAAAAAGTTGTGGGAGGTGATGACTACTTGTGTGATCATGCACAATATGATTGTAGGGGATGAGCGCCTGGAGCGTCTCTACGACCAAGGGTTTCAGTTTGTGGGTGACAATGTTGTGCCTGAGCATGGAGAAGTGGCAACTTTTGCACAGTTCACCCAATTTCATTATCAAATGAGTGATTGGGAAACTCACATGCATATGCAAGATGATTTGGTTGAGCATATGTGTGCTCATGTTGGCAACCAATGAATGTATCTTTTTTAATATGTATTTGAGACAAATTAATTTTACTTGGCTTGTAAAAACTGATATATTTATTTGGCTTGTGAACTATGTTGTATTTTTTTTTGCTTGTGAAACTATGTAAAATGTTTGTATTTATGTTTAAAAACCCACGGCAAGCCGGACGTGAGGGCGAAAATGGGTCTGCGTGTTGAGCATACTTCCGACCCAAACGAAAAAGAGGAAGGATGACGAGTGGGTGGCCGACTTAAACGGATGAAAAGCGGATAAAGCGCACGTCCATATAGATTGGCGCGTTGGAGTTGCTCTAACTATGCAGGAGGCCAGGGTTACTCTTACTTTATATCCGTTTGACATTACATTTTGAGTTAGTTAAAAGTTTTTCATCTGAAGGGGAATATTTATGGAGGGACCGGGCATCTCACTGCCCGCATCGGCTGCACGTTCTGGCTCCCCTGGCATGCGCACATCCGGTGTCCATGCACGCACAAGCGCCCCGGCCATTCACACACCTGACACACATGATCGCACGCACCCTTTGTTTGCGTGACCTAGACTCTCTTCACGTTACTATTGACCAGTGCAGGGGAGGTAGTGTAGACCAGAAAACACAAAGTCGCGCATGTCGCCCCACCGCGCGGGCGATCCGGGTGAAATCCTAGCCGTCGCACCAGCTCCCCTAGATCTCCCCCTCCCCTCACCGCCACTAACAAGCACCGTCGTGCAAAGCCTGCTCGGCGTCGGCGGCGGCAGGCTTTCCTCTTCTTCCCTCTCGCCAGGTCAGGGCAGTGTGGGGGCGCTCGCCCAAGGAGAGGCGTGGGGATGCGGCGCGTGCAGAGAGCACGCGTCGGCAGGCGCGGCACGCGCGGTGTGAAGGCGGTGACTCGTGCGGCGAGCAGATGTCGGCGGGCGTGGCGCATGCAGTGAGCAGGCGTCAGCACGCCCGGCGCGCGGTGAGTAGGCATCGACACTCACGGCGAGCGCCGGGACGCCAGGTGGGTGCGGAGTGCCAGTACGGGCGTCGAGAACAGGGCAGGCTTGCACGCGAGCTGCGGACCTTGCCGCGTCCGTGCTTGATCTAATGTCTCCGTTGCCGCATCTCGCTGCCCGAGGTCGCACTGGTGGCGGCTGTTCGGTGGGGTCGGCGAATGATGGTGGGCCCCTTACCAAGTGTTTTCAATTCCTGCTCTTGGAGTAGCGGCGTCGTGCAGCGGCTGTGGTGCAGAGTAGGTTTACAGATAGACCAGATCTAGCTCAGCTAGACCTGTCCTTGCATGTGGCGATGTGAGGCGGTCAGTTTGGTGTGGTGTTCATTCTGTTTCGGCGCGCGACGGTGCAAGCCGGCCAGCTCTGGTTTTAACTCGTCTCTTCCTATGCGCTGCGATGCGGATCGTCGCCCAGTTTCTACGCATGGAGGCAGGGGATGGCCGGATCTGGTTTGCCTCTCCCAGGACTACGTGCAGCGGGGCGGCTCAGCCAGGTTGGCTCGTGTTCGCCGAGATTCTGCGTGCGCCGGTGCCAAATCCGTTCCTGGTAGTGTTTCATGGCCTATTTCTGCCCAATGGCACTGGTAGGCCTCTGATCCAGTTGGTGGAAGATTCACCTTTGGATGAAAATCCTGCATTGATTTCGTCACTGCCTACGGTAACGACATCTACGGATGTCGTCTTCTTCCTTAGAGGTACCGTTGTGAAGCTTATTTTGCTCTTCGTACCTCATAGCTTGTGATCTCGGGTTGAAATCCTAAGATTTGGCTTTGCCAGATAGGGTAACAGTGTTGTCATCAACATCACTCCCTCCTTGGAGGCGTTACCTTGGAGACCCTACCATGGTTTCTATTGGTATGCATGGCTTATTTGGTGGAGCTTGGGTTTGTGGTGGTGTCGGCATTTTTGCTTCTTCTTTTTTGCACTAGCCCTTGTTGTGCTTTCCTCCTCAGAGGGTTTTTAACACTTATTCTGATCAATAAATTTGGCCGCTCTACTGCCAATGTTCTAAAAGAAACGCTCTTCGCGTTTCAAAGGTGTTGTACTCATAATACTGGGCATACTACTAATGATCATTTTGCAACTTCCATTATTCTATAGACAGACCATCAAGCGGCCGTGAACCCAAGAAAATCAAGCGGCCATCGCACCTGATCGACATTCTTTACCAAAATATGTAAATAATTATAGAAAAAGCACGAACAATCCTTGAATAACCTAATTATTTTTTTAAAGGCATGAATATTTTAAAAAATTGTATGAAGGTTTGTTAAAATACATGAATGATTTTTAAAATTACATGAACATTTTCTTAAAACCCATGCATATTTTTTCAAGGGAATAAATATATGTTTGTTGGAAGTTCTCTTGCCCTATCAATCTGAAAAAAATGTGTATTTTTTCAACTCAAGAAATTATTTTATTTTATTTAATGTTAATTTAGATTAATATTTATATTCTTTAACAGGATTCGCAGAAAGGGAAAATGAAAGAAGGAAGTTGGACACCATGCACACGGTTCAAATACGAAGGGAACGAGTGGGAGGTTCGTAGGATGCTGTGTTGATGGCCCAGAATGCGGTGCGGTGAGTGGGAGCGTGCTATAAGTGGTACACAAAAAAAGACGTGGCTAGAGAGCGCCGTGGTGCTCGTTTGTTGCCTGGAGCGCACAACCGTATATAGTAATTACATGTCCTTGTGTCCAACTGTCTACATTAAAAAAAGAAATCGTTTGACCACACCCCGTACGAACATGGCTATCGATGGAATCAGCCTAAATCATATCCGGCGTGCATTTATTTAGGGGTTAAAAAGTTGTAAAAGCCAGAACTATTGATTCAAGCATCAAAACTCAATTTCTTTTTCACCGTTAGGTTTCTCACGACGAGTTCTTCACAACTAGATCCTATATGAGTAGGTTTCGTCAAATTTTTTTCAAGGGCAACTTTGGGTGCAATGGAGGCGATTATAGTGCTATAGGGAAGCATCTTTTCTTTTTGGCCTAGTAGGACTGACTATTATGTTGGTTTGCGTAAAAAATGAGAAAAATCACACAAAACATAAGGCAGCTTTAGTGCTACATACAAAGCAATTTCACTGCGTTGTGTGTATCTGTGAATTTTGCTAACATTATCCCAACTTGCGTATTATGACTACTCAGTTGCCTATTGTTGATGGTCAGTTCCTACACTTGATGTTCAATTGACAATACATGTTACAATTTGCCTATCATTGATGTATAGTTGCCTGCTATTGGTAATTAGTTGCCTACAATTGATGCACAGTTGCCTAACTTTCCGAATAGTTGCTTACAATACTATGAGTTATTTATCCTTGTTTTCTAAGTTCCCTACAAACAATGTGAAGTGGCCAAGATTCACCATCATGTTGCCTATCATAAATAGCAATAGTAGACACAAGAGCATCACTGATAGATGACTTCATAGTATTATAGGCAATTTAGAAACATCGACATACTAGCGTGAACAATAGGCAACTTAAAGGTACTGGCGAGGAAGTTAGGAGAAAATTAGGCAAAATTAACTAGGACACATAATGTAGTGAAGTTGCCTGCTTTTAGCACTAAAGTTGCCTCTTGTAGAAGGAAAGTTATGGTGTTATCTACCTCTATTTCAGAGTTGTTTTGTATCATTAGTTAGATGCTTATTGTTGCTAATTAGTTATTTTTAATGCAGTGAAGTTGCTTCTGTTTAGCATTAAAGTTGCATCATCTAGCATCAAAGTTGCTTTTAAAAATATTAAATAAACATATCCATGTGGAGTTTAGTTTTGAAAAGCTCGTCGCGACCTGACTAGCCAACTCATGTGTGTTTTTGTAGGATCAAAAGTATGTCTAGAGGGGGCGCTGATTAGACTACTTGACCAAATAAAACTTATCCTTTTCCCAATTTTAGTT
This sequence comes from Triticum dicoccoides, assembly GCF_002162155.2. NCBI lineage: Eukaryota > Viridiplantae > Streptophyta > Magnoliopsida > Poales > Poaceae > Triticum > Triticum dicoccoides. The sequence goes on along the minus strand of NC_041382.1, from coordinate 700,860,038 downwards.
CTTGGCGGATTTTAGCAACTTTGGACAAGTCAAGCAATCTTAACACAATTCAAGCAAGCATGCAAAGAGTATATGAGCAGCGGAAAGTAAATCATGCAACTTGCAAGAATGTAAAGGGAAGGGTTTGGAGGATTCAAACGCGATAGGAGACACGGATGTTTTTGTCGTGGTTCCGATAGGTGGTGCTATCGTACATCCACGTTGATGGAGACTTCAACCCACGAAGGGTAACAGCTGCGTGAGTCCACAGAGGGCTCCACCCACGAAGGGTCCATGAAGAAGCAACCTTGTCTATCCCACCATGGTCGTCGCCCACGAAGGACTTGCCTCACTAGGGTATAGCTTCACGAAGTAGGCGATCTCCTTGCCCTTACAAACTCCTTGGTTCAACTCCACAATCTTGTCGGAGGCTCCCAAGTGACACCTAGCCAATCTAGGAGACACCACTCTCCAAGAAGTAATAAATGGTGTGTTGATGATGAACTCCTTGCTCTTGTGCTTCAAATGATAGTCTCCCCAACACTCAACTCTCTCTCGCAGGATATGGATTTGGTGGAAAAAAGATTTGAGTGGAAAGCAACTTGGGAAGGCTAGAGATCAAGATTCATATGGTAAGAATGGAATATCTTGGCCTCAACACAAGTGTAGGTGGTTCTCTCTCAGAAAAGGTAAGTTGGAAGTGTAGGTTCGTTCTGATGGCTCTCTCCATGAATGAATAGGAAGTGGAGGGGTATATATAGCCTCCACAAAAAATCTAACCGTTACACACAACTTGACAATCTCGGTGGGACCGAATTGATAAACTCGGTCGGACCGATTCAGCAAATCTAGTGACCGTTAGGATTTTCGGTGGGACCGACATGCAACTCGGTAGGACCGATATGGTTAGGGTTAGGGCATAACGTAATCTCGGCTAGACCAATTACACAAACTCGGTGAGACCGATTTTGGTAATAAGCTAACCAGAGAGTTGGTGAGTTAAACTCGGTGGGACCGATTCGCTCATTTCGGTGAGACCAAAATGTTACGAAAAGGAAACAGAGATTTTACATTGCAATCTCGGTAGGACCGATTATGCAAACTCGGTGAGACCGATTTTGGTAATAAATCCATACAGAGAGATTGCAATCCCATCTCGGTGAGACCGAGATCCCTATTGGTGAGACCGATTTGCCTAGGGTTTGTGGCAGTGGCTATGACATCTGAACTCGGTGGCGCCGGATAGAAAGAATCGGTGGGGCCGAGTTTGACTTTTGGTTTAGGTCATATGTGGATGTAAGAAAGTAGTTGAGGGCTTTGGAGCATATCACTAAGCACCTTGAGCAAGAGCCTCATTAAGCAACACCTCATCCCTCCTTGATAGTATTGGCTTTTCCTATAGACTCAATGTGATCTTGGATCACTAAAATAGAAAATGTAGAGTCTTGAGCTTTGAGCTTGAGCCAATCCTTTTGTCCTTAGCATTTTGAGGGGTCCACTTTTCTCATCCATGCCATGCCAATCATTGAGCTTTCCTGAAATATTAATCTTGAAATAGCATTAGCTCAATGAGCTATATGTTGTTAGGAATTGCCAAAACCACCTAGGGATATTTGCACTTTCAGTTTTCCATCATTATATCTGAAGATTTCAATGATTTTTTGTAGGCAACTCGACCAAAAATTAAGAAATTTTTGTAGGCAATTGTCTGATCCGCCCTGCTATGATACTTCTGATAACCCCCTATGCAACTTCTCATCTAACACCGCAACCTGACTAGCCAACAACCGTGCGCTCAGTAGCTTTGGCAACTTAGGTCCCTTGATGGACAACTTTCATAGTATTTTAGGCAATTGCGGATCACCCGTGTGAAGCTTTGTAGCGGTGTAGGCAACTTGGTTTCTGAGGCAGACAACTAAGAAACCATGTTAGACAACTTCCCACTTTACGGTGGGCAACTTTCACAGTATACCTATTGCACAGAACTAAGCAGGAGGCTACTACGCGAATTCACTTATACACATGGTGCAATTCTTCTAGCATCGAAGCTGCTCATGTTTAGCGCTAAACTTGCCTCATTTAGCATCAAAATTGCTTTTAAAAAATCATCAAAACATATTCATATGGGATCTAGTTTTGAAGAGCTTGTCACAAGGAATCCAACGGTGAAAACTGATCGTCATTCCGACACGCGGTGTGAAAGTTATATTTTAAAAAAAATTGTATCAAAATTAATGCATGTTACATCATCGCTGAGTTGAAACGGTTGGTCGAATGAGGTGAAGAAAAATCAACGCACTGTAGTTGAAGAATCTTTCCATATATAGAACAAGTGGGTGAACAGTTTACCAAATATGGAATCGGTCTTTTCCACCGTTTAGTCCATGAGCATGCGCTCGGAAGCCCGAAAAAATACAGCTGCACTTTTAAGTATTTAGGCACAAGAAAAGGACTAGTAGAGGACCCACACGATCTTCGGCGGCCGGTTCAAGCCACTGGTAAAGGGGTAGCGACTCGCCTACCTATCTCTCCTCACAATTTCCTTCGACAAGTGGTAGACAACCAACGGCGAGGCTTTCTGTTTCCTGTTGGATTTTCTGGCAGAGCTACTCAAGCTCGAGCTCGAGCGCTGTGAACGGTCATGCTGGCCTTTTGTGGACTCGTTTTATAAAAATGAGATGGGGGACCCCTTTTATTAAAAAAACAACAGCGAGCACTACATTGGAGGTGGCGGCCCTATTTGCATGTATCTATGTCTCAAAAGGGTACGCTAGGGAGAAAGAAGTTTGGGCGGGGCTGATCTAGTGGACACTAAACTGGCCCGCATTTACATTCTAGGACCAAATGTCATGTGGTTGGATGGTTAGACGGACAATGGTATCCCGAGCCCACCAGGGTTCAAGTCCTGATGCTCGCATTATTCCTGAATTTATTTCATAATTTTTGGTGATGCACTTATAAAGTGACTTCGTAAAATCTCAAGATAATATACCGGCTCAGTCTCTCAAAGGTGCTCATAGGAGTAAGACGTGTGTGTATATTCACAGTGGTGAGTGTATGCGCGTATGTATGAGCGTTTGCGTCTGTACTATATTTTTTTTAAAAGAAACCACTAGTTTTTTTGAGACGAACCACTAGTTTCTCAAGAGGTCCTATTAGAGCATCTCCAGCCGTTGGCCCCCCAGGTGGCTCCAAAAATCGCCTCCTGGGGGCGAACCGATGCTAAAATAGGCCTGGGGGCGATCGGGTTCCCAGCCGACGCACCCAGGGTTGGCCCCAGGCGTTTGTTTTAAACTTTTTTGAACATTAAAGTCGACTAAAATTCGGCGAACAGGACAAATATTCGGCAATATAGCATAGTTCAGCAAACTGAAATAGTTTTTTTACCTAGACAAAATACTTTGAAAAAAACACAAGAGGCCGCGACTACAGGCCGAATAACGCGTTGAGAGAGGCGAAGTCACCGTCATCACCGTTGCCCTCGTTGTCCTTCTCCTCCTTCACGCGGCCGCCCCTGCTGGACCCCTGCCCGGGGTTGCCCTGGCGACCCGGTGGCGACGCATCGCGGCCACGGCGCCGAGCGGCAAACTACTCTAGGGCGAGGCGCTGGCGCAACAGCTTCGTCCGTGCCCAGTCTTCGCGCGCCCACTTAAAGGCCGCCGCGTCGTCGAGCCCTGGCTCCATCTTCACGCCAGCGAGACCCGGCCCCGTCTTCGGCTTGACGATGCAGGGAGGAGCCGAGGAGGAGGCCCGCCCGTCCTCATTGATGACGATGTCGGCGTTGCGGGTGCGTCGGCCGAGCAGCATCGCCGTGGGCTCGGGCTTTGCCTTGACACTGAACAGCGCCGGCGACCCGAAGGAGTTGGAGGAGTGAAGGAAATATGCCCTAGAGGCAATAATAACATTGTTATTTATATTTCCTTATATTATGATAAATGTTTATTATTTATGCTAGAATTGTACTAACCAGAAACTTAGTACATGTGTGAATACATAGACAAACAGAGTGTCACTAGTATGCCTCTACTTGACTAGCTCGTTGAATCAATGATGATTATGTTTCGTAGCCATGGACAAAGAGTTGTCATTTAATTAACGGGATCTGAAAGTGCAACTATCCCTAGGTGGTTTTGGTAATTCATAACAACATATAGCTCATTGAGCTATGCTATTCCAAGATGATTATTTCAGGAAAGCTCAATGATTGGCATGGCATGGATGTGAAAGTGGAACCCTCAAAATGCTAAGGACAAAGGATTGGCTCAAGCTCAAAAGCTCAAGACTCTTCATTTTATATTTTAGTGATCCAAGATCACATTGAGTCTTTAGGAAAAGCCAATACTATCAAGGAGGGATGAGGTGTTGCTTAATGAGCCTCTTGCTTCATGTGCTTAGTGATATGCTCCAAAACCCTCAACTACTTTCCCATATCCACATATGACCTAAACCCTAAGCCAAACTCGGTCCTACCGATTCTTCCTATCCGGCGCCACCGAGTTTCACTTGTCATTAGCCACTGCCAAACCCTAGCAATTTGGTCCTATCGATAGGACCGAGATGGGGTTGCAAACTCTTTGTTTCCCTTTCGTAACTTTTCGGTCTCACCGAAAGAGCGAATCGGTCCTACCGAGATTGCAATGTAAACTCAGTGTTTCCCCTTTGTAACTTTTCGGTCTTACCGAGTTCCACTCGGTCTCACCGAAAGAGAAAATCGGTCCCACCGAGTTTGCCTGACCAACTCTCTGGTTAGCTAATTACCAAATTTGGTCTCTCCGAGTTTGTGTAATCGGTCTCACCGAGATTACATTATGCCCAAACCCTAACCATATCGGTCCTACCGAGTTGCATATCAGTCCCACCGAAAATCTCTAACGGTCACTAGGTTTACATTTTCGGTCCGACCGAGTTTATTGATTCGGTCCCACCGAGATTGGAAAACTGTGTAACGGTTGGATTTTGTGTGGAGGCTATATATACCCCTCCACCTTCTTCTCATTCGAGGAGAGAGCCATCAGAACACACACACCATTCCAACTCATATGTTCTGAGAGAGAACCACCTACTCATGTGTTGAGACCAAGACATTCCATTCCTACCATATGAATCTTGATCTCTAGCCTTCCCAAGTTGCTTTCCACTCAAATCTTCTTTCCACCAAATCCAAATCCTATGAGAGAGAGTTGAGTGTTGGGGAGACTATCATTTGAAGCACAAGAGCAAGGAGTTCATTACCTACACACCATTTGTTACTTCTTGGAGAGTGGTGTCTCCGAGATTGGCTAGGTGTCACTTGGGAGCCTCCGACAAGATTGTGGAGTTGAACCAAGGAGTTTGTAAGGGCAAGGAGATCGCCTACTTCGTGAAGATCTACCACTAGTGAGGCAAGTCCTGTGTGGGCGATGGCCATGGTGGGATAGACAAGGTTGCTTCTTCGTGGACCCTTTGTGGGTGGTTGCTTCTTCGTGGACCCTTCGTGGGTGGAGCCCTGTGTGGACTCGCGCAACCGTTACCCTTGGGTGGAGCCCTGTGTGGACTCGCGCAACCGTTACCCTTCGTGGGTTGAAGTCTCCATCAACGTGGATGTAGGATAGCACCACCTATCCGAACCACGGGAAAAACATCCGTGTCTCCAATTGCGTTTGAATTCTCCAAACCCTTCCCTTTACATTCTTGCAAGATGCATGCTTTACTTTCCACTGCCTATATACTCTTTGCATGCTTGCTTGAATTGTGTGATGATTGCTTGACTTGTCCTAAATTAGCTAAAATTTTCCAAGAACTAAAATTGGGAAAAGGTTAAGTTTTTATTTGGTCAAGTAGTCTAATCACCCCCCTCTAGACATACTTTCGATCCTTCAAGTGGTATCAGAGCTTTGGTCTCCATTTGCTTTGATCTCCATAGCTTTTGGTGGTCATAGCCTTGGTTTCACAACCTAGGAGAGTATGGCGTATAGCGAGGGAAATTATCACCGTAGAGGTCCTTACTTTGATGGTACTAATTTTGCTAGTTGGAAGCATAAAATGAAAATGCATATTCTTGGACATAACCCCGCCGTTTGGGCTATTGTGTGTGTTGGTTTGCAAGGTGACTTCTTTGATGGGAGAGAACCGAACCGTGAAGCTACCGCGGATGAGTTGAAGATGTTGCAATACAATGCTCAAGCTTGTGATATTCTCTTCAACGGATTGTGCCCCGAAGAATTCAACAAAATCAGCCGCCTTGAGAATGCAAAGGAAATTTGGGACACTTTGATTGATATGCACGAAGGTACCGACTCCGTCAAGGAATCCAAGTTGGATGTGCTTCAAAGCCAACTTGACAAGTTCAAGATGAAGGATGGTGAAGGTGTCGTTGAAATGTACTCTAGGCTTGCTCTCATCACAAATGAGATTGCCGGCTTAGGAAGTGAAGAGATGACCGATAAATTCATCATCAAGAAGATTCTAAGAGCCTTGGATGGAAAATACGATACCGTGTGCACATTGATCCAAATGATGCCCAATTACAAAGATCTCAAGCCAACGGAGGTGATTGGAAGAATTGTTGCTCATGAGATGTCACTTAAGGATAAGGAGGAACTTCACAACAAATCAAGTGGTGCCTATAAAGCCTCATGTGAAGCCCCTACATCATCAAGTGAGAAACAAGACTTCAATGAAGAATTGAGCTTAATGGTGAAGAACTTCAACAAGTTCTACAAGAGTAGAAGCAAAGATAGAAATTCCAAGTCAAGGTCCTACAATGACAAAAGATCTTCTAGTCGAGAGCGAAATTGCTACAATTGTGGAAGACCCGGACACTATTCCAATGAGTGTATGGCTCCCTACAAGAGAAGAGAAGATTCTCCAAAAAGAAGAAGCAAAGGATCACCACCAAGAGAGATAAGGAGTAGAGATGATCGTTATGAACGAAGATACTCATGGAGAAGCAAGGATTCAGAAAGGAAGGAAAAATCATCAAGGAGCTACACAAGACGAAGACATCAAGCTCATGTTGGTGAATGGGTATCCAGCTCCGACTCCGACAGCCACTCCGAGAGAAGTTATTACTCCGACTCCGAAGATACTCAAGATGAAGGTGTTGCCGGTCTAGCACTTGTGTCAACCAACTCCTACGACATATTTGACTCACCAAATGAAGGAATTGGAAGATGCTTCATGGCCAAAGGTCCTAAGGTAACACACCCCGAGTATGTTGATTTCAATAGTGATGAAGATGACTTGTTAGGTGATGATTTGCTTGTTGACAACTCTAGTGATGAATACTATGATGAAATATCAATTAAACATGCTAATCAAGATAAAACGAATGACAATGATAAGGAGAAGATTGAGGCCCTAACTAAAGAACTAAACACTCTTAAGTTAGCTCATGAAACCATCTTCGAAGATCATCGAGAACTTTTAAGAGCTCATGAGAAATTACGCTTTGAAAAGCTCAATCTTGAGAAAGAGCATGAGTTCTTAAAAGCAATCAATGATGATCTCCGCAAGAAAAGTTCTTCTTACGTTGCCAAGCGTTTACTCTTATCCACTTACATGCCTCAAGTCAAGTCTAGTAACAAGAACAAGAAAGATTCTTCCTCTAGTAGTAACAATGATCAAGCTAAATCCAATATTGTTGCTTCTAGTAGCTCTCTTGATTCCACTAATGATTCTCTTGGCCAAGTTACACTTGAGCAAGAAAATAGCTTATTGAAGGGAATTATAGAGAAAGGAGTGTACAAAAGCCTTGCCGGGAGTAAGCAATTCGAGGAAATTGTGCGCAAGCAAGGAATGCACCGGAAGAATCAAGGTGTTGGCTTTGAACGAAAGTTCAATGCCAATGGAGTTGAGTGGGAAGAAGATCAATACCCCAAGACAAAGTTTGTCCCTCAACAAGAGAAGTATACTTCTTTCAAGGGGACACAAGCTCAAGATGATCTTCTACCACAAGACTACAAGCAAAAAGGCAAGGACAAGCTTCAAGAGGAAATTGATGCATTTGAAGAAGCTCCAAAGACCTTAGTCAAGTGGATTCCCAAGACTACTTCAAGTTCCACTTCATCAAGTACGACTACAACTCCAAGGATTCCCATCAAGATGATGTGGATCCAAAAGAAGAAGAACTAGAGAGTTCTTGAGGGTGACTCCGCCAACATACTTCACTCTTATCATTTTGGCAAGAATAAGTGCAATCAACTTCCACATCGTGCACTAGTTCAAGGAGTCACAAACCCTCTTGTTGGTAAGACAAGGGACAAGGTAACCTAAAAGTTTTCATGGACATCATCTTTGTGTGCATCACTCTATGTCTATGGATATCCTTGTTTGTTCCTTGTGGGACTAACCCATGTAGGTATTGAAAGTGCAATTCACTCAAATGGATAGCTCCAAGAGATCTACATCAACATTGAGCATCCACATCTTCAATATCTACATGAAGTCATCATCGACAAAACCCAAGGTTAGTTCATCCCTCTTAGGGGGGATATCACATCTAGGGGGAGCTTTACTCTAAGACTTGAGATAAAGCAACTCTAAAGATGTGAACAAAACAATGCTTTATGTAAAAGTGGTAACCCCACTTGAGCTTAAACGATGAGTATGACCTATGATCAAGTGTTCTCACTTGACTCCTAAGTCAATATACTCATATATAGATGACCTTGTAATCGCAAATTGCTTGATAGATGCTAGAATTGGTTGTGCATGCCTTGCCACATATTTCATTTGCCATCTTGTTGTGTGAGCATGCTGGTTGCATATTTTACTCATTCGAGGACATTCACTTGTTGTTTTGATTGTTCGGTTTTATCTTCTTTTGCCAAGTGGATGGACAAGAATGCCTAAGAACCTCCTCTAGCTATCTATGCTTTCCCCGTCTCAAACTCTATTCATGCTGCATCACAAAATTTGATCAAGTCAGATTCGAACCACTATGTGTGAGGAGCGCTTGGAGTCCCCGATTCGTCATAGACTTAAACTTCCAAAACCTCTTTATGATTCTCGGTCTGACCGATACTCCACTTTCGGTCCTACCGAGATCATTAAGTTGATCTAGGTTTTCGATCTCGGTGCAACCGATTTGAACATTTCGGTCACACCGAGTTTCAGTAACTGCTTGCAGTTATGAATCTCGATGCCACCGAGTTGTTCCACTCGGTCACACCGACAGGGTCGGGCTATATATAGTCACGGGCAAAATTTTGGAAATTTCTCTGAACCCCTTCGCCCGCGCGATAGCCTACTCTGCCCTCGTGGTCTCCGGATCGTCTTCTCGCCGCCAGCCACCTCCAGTCACTGGTCTCTGTCGCCATCAACGGGAATTCTGCCCCGCCGTTGCCGCCGTAGCAAGTCCCCGCCGAACTAGGGTATGGACTTGATCTTTGTGCTATTCCCAATCTGATTCCTAGCACATTGTGTTCATACTGATTCTAGCCACGTTTGATGAACTTCTATCCAGTCAATGAACTCATAGATTAGGTTTGATTCGAAAATTCTAGGTTTAGGTTTCCGCCGAAACCATCTCGGACCCACCGAGTTTAAAAACTCGGTCCCACCGATTTGGCTTATGCCATTGCACAAGTGAGACTCGGTCTGACCAAGAATTACTTATCGGTGTGACCGATTTTGGAACTCTGTGAAACCCTAGCAGTCTCGGTGCCACCGAACTGTGACTCGGTCCTACCGAGTTCACTAGTTTAGGTTCCAAAACTGCTACGGTATCACCGAGTTTGAAAATCGGTAGATCCGAGATGATTTCAGTGGGAAACTAAAACTACGTTTTTGGATCATTCTTTTGCAAAAATCTCTGCATTTTGTGATGCTCATCCTTTCTACCTCATCTATAATCTATTCACAGGGTCAGCAATCAGTTTGCAGCATGTCTGATCAAAGTGATAGCCAAAATATGTCAGAGCAGCAAGTGGTGATGAGTGAGGGCACTAGTCCCTCCAGTTCATCTGATGAAGGCAGCAGGAGCACTCCTAGCAATTTGCCAAAGGCTGCCACGAGACAAAGGAAGAAGAGGACTTCAAATTCTGAAGATGAGGACTATGTGGCAGAGGAAGAGGCCACTTCCAAGAGAGTTGAGCCAGCTCAAGGCACTAAGCCAGGTCTGAAAATCAAAAGGCCAGCAGGCAGGCAGCCAATGTCAAAGGCCAGAATGTCAACTGAGAAGCCCATAGAGCCAGTTGCAGCTGAAGGCAAGAAAAGAAAGGAAAGGGTGAAGAAGACTGTGGCTAGAGTGCTTGGCAAAGCTTCCATCATGGAAGAGGAAGAAGAAGAAGAGGCAGCTGCACCAGCGCCCAAGGCACCCAAGCTAATGGGAGATGCCATAAAATCAGGGGGAGCTGCTTCCAAGGCCAAGCCAGCTCCAAAGCCAAAGCCTAAGAGAAATACAAGGAGCATTCCTGCAGCTGAGAAGAACAAGGCCCCAGTGCCTGAGACTGTTGCTGAAGATGAGGAAGAGAATGTCCTGAGAAAGCTAAAGCCCAAGATCCCAGACCACAACGATGCTCATCCTGTGGCTGAGGATATGAAGCTCAGGAGAGATTCAGGGCTGAGGAAGTGGAGAGAAGCAGATCTGTATGCTTCAAGGAGAAGGACAGCCGTGGACTACAGGTTTCACACCAAGGAGCAACAAGATTTCTATGAGACTGTGCTGCTAGATAAGAAGCCCATTGTATGTGATATGAGATGGGTCAACTGGGAATATATCAAGGAAAACGAAGAGCACTATCCTGGAGTGCAAGACAGTTTCATAGCTTGTGGAGTAGCTGACTTTGTTGGGCAGAAGCTCACAAAGTGGAACGAGGAGCTTATCATGCAGTTCTACTCCACGGCACACTTTTATCCAGATGGGAGGATCACATGGATGTCTGAGGGTACAAGGTACCAATCCACAGTTGCTGAGTGGGCACAGATCATTAATGCCCCAGAGGAGCAAGATGATGACTTGGATATCTATGCCAAGAAGAAGATGGACCATAACTCCATGTCCAATATGTACAAGGAAATTCCCAATGAAGCTCTTGACACCTTCAAATTTGGGTCTATGCATTACCTTCTGTCAGGACTGCCTACGATCAATTGGATACTAAGGCACACCTTATTTCCCAAGTCTGGAGATCACAAGATGATCAGAGGCCATGGTATCAACTTGCTACATGTGTTTGATGTGCCTCAGAAGTTCAAGGTGATGAGCCTTATAGTGGAAACTATCAAGAGGACTGCAGCAGATCAGAAGAGGAGCTGCGGATATGCCCCTCAAATTCAGGAGCTCATCAACTCCAAGATGGGCACGGGCATATATCTATTGGACAAGGAACACCTGCCCATCCGTCCAGATTTCGAGGACAATCAAGTTGTCATGACTGAGAACGAGCCATCATCTGCCCAAGCATATGCAAAGAAGGAGAAGGCGAGGAAGGAGAAAGCTGCCAAGATGCCTACTCAAGAGGAGGCATCTGAGTATTTCTTGAAGACTAAACAAGAGCAGCTTGGTTACTTGATTGCATCCACGCTGAGGATTGAGCAAAGTCTGGCCACCCTCACTCAGAATCAGCAGAGCCTAGAGAGAATCATGGAACAGAAGTTCTATGACTTGGATGTCAAAGTAACGAAAGTTTAGTCTGCAGTGGAGCAGCTCCGGGAGGACATGCAGGAGAGGAGAGCCAGGACTACCACTCATGCCTTTTCCAGAGTGCCACGAGGCCCGAGGTCATCTGCCGTGCCAGTTGCTGACACCAGAGCCACCACTTCAGCACCAGCTACAACATCAGCTCCAGGTCTACTTCAGCTCAAACTCCAGCGTCTACTTCAGCATCTACCGAAGCCTTCGTCCTTGGAGTGATCCGGACTCCACCACCACCAGAAGATCAAGCCTGAGCGTCGTTTTAGCACTATGCATTTTCTAGGAACTTTTTGGTAACTTGTTGCCAAAGGGGGAGAAGATGTATAGATCATAGGCTTCGAGAGAGAGAGTGTTGTTTTTCTCTCTTGCTTTATTTGGTGGTTTTTCAAACTTGTTTGCTTTTGAGTGCTTGAGATACTACGTCATTATTTGTGAGACATTGATGATCATGTGTTTGATCATAAGCTACACTTAATGCTTGCTTAATACTATTATCCTATCTATCTTGTGTGATCATTCACTTTTCTTGGTGATGAGTGCATGTATTTCATTCTTATCATTTTGAGCGCTCCACCAAGATGTATGTGACATGGAAGAGTAACCCATGACTCTAACTCTTTGTGCATTTGCAGTCCAAAGCAATTTTTAAATATGCACAAATTTAGGGGGAGCTCTTACTTATCACATACTTCTCAAAGCGACGATATATTTCATGCTTATTATCATTTGTCGAAGCTTTGATCTATATGTTGTCATCAATTACCAAAAAGGGGGAGATTGAAAGTGCAACTATCCCTAGGTGGTTTTGGTAATTCATAACAACATATAGCTCATTGAGCTAATGCTATTCCAAGATGATTATTTCAGGAAAGCTCAATGATTGGCATGGCATGGATGTGAAAGTGGAACCCTCAAAATGCTAAGGACAAAGGATTGGCTCAAGCTCAAAAGCTCAAGACTCTTCATTTTATATTTTAGTGATCCAAGATCACATTGAGTCTTTAGGAAAAGCCAATACTATCAAGGAGGGATGAGGTGTTGCTTAATGAGCCTCTTACTTCATGTGCTTAGTGATATGCTCCAAAACCCTCAACGACTTTCCCATATCCACATATGACCTAAACCCAAAGCCAAACTCGGTCCTACCGATTCTTCCTATCCGGCGCCACCGAGTTTCACTTGTCATTAGCCACTGCCAAACCCTAGCAATTCGGTCCTACCGATAGGGATCTCGGTCTCACCGAGATGGGGTTGCAAGCTCTCTGTTTCCCTTTCGTAACTTTTCGGTCTCACCAAAAGAGCGAATCGGTCCCACCGAGATTGCAATGTAAACTCAGTGTTTCCCCTTTGTAACTTTTCGGTCTCACCGAGTTCCACTCGGTCTCACCGAAAGAGCAAATCGGTCCCACCGAGTTTGCCTGACCAACTCTCTGGTTAGCTAATTACCAAATTCGGTCTCACCGAGTTTGTGTAATCGGTCTCACCGAGATTACGTTATGCCCAAACCCTAACCATATCGGTCCTACCGAGTTGCATATCAGTTCCACCGAAAATCTCTAACGGTCGCTAGGTTTACATTTTCGGTCTGACCGAGTTTATTGATTCAGTCCCACCGAGATTGGAAAACTGTGTAACGGTTGGATTTTGTGTGGAGGCTATATATACCCCTCCACCTTCTTCTCATTCGAGGAGAGAGCCATCAAAACACACACACCACTCCAGCTCATATGTTCTGAGAGAGAACCACCTACTCATGTGTTGAGACCAAGACATTCCATTCCTACCATATGAATCTTGATCTCTAGCCTTCCCAAGTTGCTTTCCACTCAAATCTTCTTTCCACCAAATCCAAATCCTATGAGAGAGAGTTGAGTGTTGGGGAGACTATCATTTGAAGCACAAGGGCAAGGAGTTCATTACCTACACACCATTTGTTACTTCTTGGAGAGTGGTGTCTCCTAGATTGGCTAGGTGTCACTTGGGAGCCTCCGACAAGATTGTGGAGTTGAACCAAGGAGTTTGTAAGGGCAAGGAGATCGCCTACTTCGTGAAGATCTACCACTAGTGAGGCAAGTCCTGTGTGGGCGATGGCCATGGTGGGATAGACAAGGTTGCTTCTTCGTGGACCCTTTGTGGGTGGTTGCTTCTTCGTGGACCCTTCGTGGGTGGAGCCCTGTGTGGACTCGCGCAACCGTTACCCTTGGGTGGAGCCCTGTGTGGACTCGCGCAACCGTTACCCTTCATGGGTTGAAGTCTCCATCAACGTGGATGTAGGATAGCACCACCTATCCGAACCACGGGAAAAACATCCGTGTCTCCAATTGCGTTTGAATTCTCCAAACCCTTCCCTTTACATTCTTGCAAGTTGCATGCTTTACTTTCCGCTACCTATATACTTTTGCATGCTTGCTTGAATTGTGTGATGATTGCTTGACTTGTCCTAAATTAGCTAAAAATTGCCAAGAACTAAAATTGGGAAAAGGTTAAGTTTTTATTTGGTCAAGTAGTCTAATCACCCCCCTCTAGACATACTTTCGATCCTTCAGGATCACATCATTAGAGAATGATGTGGTTGACTTGACCCATCCATTAGCTTAGCACGATGATCATTTAGTTTACTGCTATTGCTTTCTCCATAACTTATACATGTTCCTATGACTATGAGATCATGCAACTCCCGAATACCGAAGGAACACTTAGTGTGCTATGAAACGTCACAACGTAACTGGGTGACTATAAAGATGCTCTACAGGTGTCTCCGATGGTGTTTGTTGAGTTGACATAGATCAAGATTAGGATTTGTCACTCTGTGTATCGGAGAGGTATCTTTGGGCCCTCTCGGTAATGCACATCACTATAAGCCTTGCAAGCAATGTGACTAATGAGTTAGTTGCGGGATGATGCATTACGGAATGATTAAAGAGACTTGCCGGTAACGAGATTGAACTAGGTATTGAGATACCCATGATCGAATCTTGGGCAAGTAACATACTGATGACAAAGGGAACAACATATGTTGTTATGCGGTTTGACCGATAAAGATCTTTGTAGAATATGTGGGAGCCAATATGAACATCCAAGTTCCGCTATTTGGCTATTGACCGGAGATGTGTCTCGGTCATGTCTACGTAGTTCTCGAACCCGTAGGGTCTATCAATCTGAAAAAAAATGTGTGATTTTTTCAACTCAAGAAATTATTTTATTTTATTTAATGTTAATTTAGATTAATATTTATATTCTTTAACAGGATTCACAGAAAGGGAAAATGAAAGAAGGAAGTTGGACACCATGCACACGGTTCAAATACGAAGGGAACGAGCGGGAGGTTCGTAGGATGCTGTGTTGATGGCCCAGAATGCGGTGCGGTGAGTGGGAGCGTGCTATCATGTGTTATAAGTGGTACACAAAAAAGGACGTGGCTAGAGAGCGCCGCGGCGCTCGTTTGTTGCCTGGAGCGCACAATCGTATATAGTAATTACATGTCCTTGTGTCCAACTGTCTACATTAAAAAAAGAAATCGTTTGACCACACCCCGTACGAACATTGCTATCGATGGAATCAGCCTAAATCATGTCCCGCGTGCACTTATTTAGGGGTTAAAAAGTTGTAAAAGCCAGAACTATTGATTCAAGCATCGAACTCAATTTATTTTTCACCGTTAGGTTTCTCACGACGAGTTCTTCACAACTAGATCCTATATGAGTAGGTTTCGTCAAATTTTTTTCAAGGGCAACTTTGGGTGCAATGGAGGCGATTATAGTGCTATAGGGAAGCATCTTTTCTTTTTGGCCTAGTAGGACTGACTATTATGTTGGTTTGCGTAAAAAATGAGAAAAATCACACAAAACATAAGGCAGCTTTAGTGCTACATACAAAGCAATTTCACTGCGCTGTGTGTATCTGTGAATTTTGCTAACATTATCCCAACTTGCGTATTATGACTACTCAGTTGCCTATTGTTGATGGTCAGTTCCTACACTTGATGTTCAATTGCCAATACATGTTACAATTTGCCTATCATTGATGTATAGTTGCCTGCTATTGGTAATTAGTTGCCTACAATTGATGCACAGTTGCCTAACTTTCCAAATAGTTGCTTACAATACTATGAGTTATTTATCCTTGTTTTCTAAGTTCCCTACAAACAATGTGAAGTGGCCAAGATTCACCATCATGTTGCCTATCATAAATAGCAATAGTAGACACAAGAGCATCACTGATAGATGACTTCATAGTATTATGGGCAATTTAGAAACATCGACATACTAGCGTGAACAATAGGCAACTTAAAGGTACTGGCGAGGAAGTTAGGAGAAAATTAGGCAAAATTAACTAGGACACATAATGTAGTGAAGTTGCCTGCTTTTAGCACTAAAGTTGCCTCTTGTAGAAGGAAAGTTATGGTGTTATCTACCTCTATTTCAGAGTTGTTTTGTATCATTAGTTAGATGCTTATTGTTGCTAATTAGTTATTTTTAATGCAGTGAAGTTGCTTCTGTTTAGCATTAAAGTTGCATCATCTAGCATCAAAGTTGCTTTTAAAAATATTAAATAAACATATCCATGTGGAGTTTAGTTTTGAAAAGCTCGTCGCGACCTGACTAGCCAACTCATGTGTGTTTTTGTAGGATCAAAAGTATGTCTAGAGGGGGCGCTGATTAGACTACTTGACCAAATAAAACTTATCATTTTCCCAATTTTAGTTCTTGGCGGATTTTAGCAACTTTGGACAAGTCAAGCAATCTTAACACAATTCAAGCAAGCATGCAAAGAGTATATGAGCAGCGGAAAGTAAATCATGCAACTTGCAAGAATGTAAAGGGAAGGGTTTGGAGGATTCAAACGCGATAGGAGACACGGATGTTTTTGTCGTGGTTCCGATAGGTGGTGCTATCGTACATCCACGTTGATGGAGACTTCAACCCACGAAGGGTAACAGCTGCGTGAGTCCACAGAGGGCTCCACCCACGAAGGGTCCATGAAGAAGCAACCTTGTCTATCCCACCATGGTCGTCGCCCACGAAGGACTTGCCTCACTAGGGTATAGCTTCACGAAGTAGGCGATCTCCTTGCCCTTACAAACTCCTTGGTTCAACTCCACAATCTTGTCGGAGGCTCCCAAGTGACACCTAGCCAATCTAGGAGACACCACTCTCCAAGAAGTAATAAATGGTGTGTTGATGATGAACTCCTTGCTCTTGTGCTTCAAATGATAGTCTCCCCAACACTCAACTCTCTCTCGCAGGATATGGATTTGGTGGAAAAAAGATTTGAGTGGAAAGCAACTTGGGAAGGCTAGAGATCAAGATTCATATGGTAAGAATGGAATATCTTGGCCTCAACACAAGTGTAGGTGGTTCTCTCTCAGAAAAGGTAAGTTGGAAGTGTAGGTTCGTTCTGATGGCTCTCTCCATGAATGAATAGGAAGTGGAGGGGTATATATAGCCTCCACAAAAAATCTAACCGTTACACACAACTTGACAATCTCGGTGGGACCGAATTGATAAACTCGGTCGGACCGATTCAGCAAATCTAGTGACCGTTAGGATTTTCGGTGGGACCGACATGCAAATCGGTAGGACCGATATGGTTAGGGTTAGGGCATAACGTAATCTCGGCTAGACCAATTACACAAACTCGGTGAGACCGATTTTGGTAATAAGCTAACCAGAGAGTTGGTGAGTTAAACTCGATGGGACCGATTCGCTCATTTCGGTGAGACCAAAATGTTACGAAAAGGAAACAGAGATTTTACATTGCAATCTCGGTAGGACCGATTATGCAAACTCGGTGAGACCGATTTTGGTAATAAATCCATACAGAGAGATTGCAATCCCATCTCGGTGAGACCGAGATCCCTATTGGTGAGACCGATTTGCCTAGGGTTTGTGGCAGTGGCTATGACATCTGAACTCGGTGGCGCCGGATAGAAAGAATCGGTGGGGCCGAGTTTGACTTTTGGTTTAGGTCATATGTGGATGTAAGAAAGTAGTTGAGGGCTTTGGAGCATATCACTAAGCACCTTGAGCAAGAGCCTCATTAAGCAACACCTCATCCCTCCTTGATAGTATTGGCTTTTCCTATAGACTCAATGTGATCTTGGATCACTAAAATAGAAAATGTAGAGTCTTGAGCTTTGAGCTTGAGCCAATCCTTTTGTCCTTAGCATTTTGAGGGGTCCACTTTTCTCATCCATGCCATGCCAATCATTGAGCTTTCCTGAAATATTAATCTTGAAATAGCATTAGCTCAACGAGCTATATGTTGTTAGGAATTACCAAAACCACCTAGGGATAGTTGCACTTTCAGTTTTCCATCATTATATCTGAAGATTTCAATGATTTTTTGTAGGCAACTCGACCAAAAATTAAGAAATTTTTGTAGGCAATTGTCTGATCTGCCCTGCTATGATACTTCTGATAACCCCCTATGCAACTTCTCATCTAACACCGTGACCTGACTAGCCAACAACCGTGCGCTCAGTAGCTTTGGCAACTTAGGTCCCTCGATGGACAACATTCATAGTATTTTAGGCAATTGTGGATCACCCGTGTGAAGCTTTGTAGCGGTGTAGGCAACTTGGTTTCTGAGGCAGACAACTAATAAACCATGTTAGACAACTTCCCACTTTACGGTGAGCAACTTTCACAGTATACCTATTGCACAGAACTAAGCAGGAGGCTACTACGCGAATTCACTTATACACATGGTGCAATTCTTCTAGCATCGAAGTTGCTCATGTTTAGCGCTAAACTTGCCTCATTTAGCATCAAAATTGCTTTTAAAAAAATAATCAAAACATATTCATATGGGATCTAGTTTTGAAGAGCTCGTCACAAGGAATCCAACGTTGAAAACGGATCGTCATTCCGACACGCGGTGTGAAAGTTATATTTTTTAAATTTTTTTGTACCAGAATTAATGCACGTTATGTCATCGCTGAGTTGAAACGGTTGGTCGAACGAGGTGAAGAAAAATCAACGCACTGTAGTTGAAGAATCTTTCCATATATAGAACAAGTGGGTGGACAGTTTACCAAATATGGAATCGGTCTTTTCCACCGTTTAGTCCATGAGCATGCGCTCGGAAGCCCGAAAAAATACAGCTGCACTTTTAAGTATTTAGGCACAAGAAAATGACTAGTAGAGGACCCACACGATCTTCGGCGGCCGGTTCAAGCCACTGGTAAAGGGGTAGCGACTTGCCTACCTATCTCTCCTCACAATTTCCTTCGACAAGTGGTAGACAACCAACGGCGAGGCTTTCAGTTTCCTGTTGGATTTTCTAGCAGAGCTACTCAAGCTCGAGCTCGAGCGCTGTGAACGGTCATGCTGGCCTTTTGTGGACTCGTTTTATAAAAATGAGATGGGGGACCCCTTTTATTAAAAAAACAACAGCGAGCACTACATTGGAGGTGGCGGCCCTATTTGCATGTATCTATGTCTCAAAAGGGTACGCTAGGGAGAAAGAAGTTTGGGCGGGGCCGATCTAGTGGACACTAAATTGGCCCGCATTTACACTCCAGGACCAAATGTCATGTGGTTGGATGATTAGAGGGACAGTGGTATCCCGACCCCATCAGGGTTCAAGTCCTGATGCTCGCATTATTCCTGAATTTATTTCATAATTTTTGGTGATGCACTTATAAAGTGACTTCATAAAATCTCAAGATAATATACCGGCTCAGTCTCTCAAAGGTGCTCATAGGAGTAAGACGTGTGTGTGTATTCACAGTGGTGAGTGTATGTGCGTATGTATGAGCGTTTGCGTCTGTACTATATTTTTTAAAAAAGAAACCACTAGTTTTTTTGAGACAAACCACTAGTTTCTCAAGAGGTCCTATTAGAGCATCTCCAGCCGTTGGCCCCCCAGGTGGCTCCAAAAATCGCCTTCTGGGGACGAACCGATGCTAAAATAGGCCTGGGGGCAATCGGGTTCCCAGCCGACGCCCCCAGGGTTGGCCCCAGGCGTCTGTTTTAAACTTTTTTGAACATTAAAGTCGACTAAAATTCGGCGAACAGGACAAATATTTGGCAAAATAGCATAGTTCAGCGAACTGAAATAGTTTTTTTACCTAGACAAAATACTTCGAAAAAAACACAAGAGGCCGCGACTATAGGCCGAATAACGCGTTGAGAGAGGCGAAGTCGCCGTCGTCACCGTTGCCCTCGTTGTCCTTCTCCTCCTTCACGCGGCCGCCCCTGCTGGACCCCTGCCCGGGGTTGCCCTGGCGACCCAGTGGCGACGCGTCGCGGCCACAGCGCCGAGCGGCAAACTACTCTAGGGCGAGGCGCTGGCGCAACAGCTTCGTCCGCGCCCAGTCTTCGCGCGCCCACTTAAAGGCCACCGCGTCGTCGAGCCCTGGCTCCGTCTTCACGCCAGCGAGACCCGGCCCCGTCTTCGGCTTGACGATGCAGGGAGGAGCCGAGGAGGAGGCGCGCCCGTCCTCGTTGATGATGATGTCGGTGTTGCGGGTGCGTCGGCCGAGCAGCATCGCCGCGGGCTCGGGCTTGGCCTTGACACTGAACAGCGCTGGCGACCCGAAGGAGTTGGAGGAGTGAAGGAAATATGCCCTAGAGGCAATAATAACGTTGTTATTTATATTTCCTTATATCATGATAAATGTTTATTATTTATGCTAGAATTGTACTAACCAGAAACTTAGTACATGTGTGAATACATAGACAAACAGAGTGTCACTAGTATGCCTCTACTTGACTAGCTTGTTGAATCAATGGTGATTATGTTTCCTAGCCATGGACAAAGAGTTGTCATTTAATTAACGGGATAACATCATTAGAGAATGATGTGGTTGACTTGACCCATCCATTAGCTTAGCACGATGATCATTTAGTTTACTGATATTGCTTTCTCCATAACTTATACATGTTCCTATGACTATGAGATCATGCAACTCCCGAATACCGGAGGAACACTTAGTGTGCTATGAAACGTCACAACGTAACTGGGTGACTATAAAGATGCTCTATAGGTGTCTCCGATGGTGTTTGTTGAGTTGACATAGATCAAGATTAGGATTTGTCACTCTGTGTATCGGAGAGGTATCTCTGGGCCCTCTCGGTAATGCACATCACTATAAGCCTTGCAAGCAATGTGACTAATGAGTTAGTTGCGGGATGATGCATTACGGAATGATTAAAGAGACTTGTCGGTAACGAGATTGAACTAGGTATTGAGATCCCCATGATCGAATCTTGGGCAAGTAACATACCGATGACAAAGGGAACAACGTATGTTGTTATGCGGTTTGACCGATAAAGATCTTTGTAGAATATGTGGGAGCCAATATGAACATCCAAGTTCCGCTATTGGCTATTGACCGGAGATGTGTCTCGGTCATGTCTATGTAGTTCTCGAACCCGTAGGGTCCGCACGCTTAACGTTCGGTGACGATCGGTATTATGACTTTATGTGTTTTGATGTACCGAAGGTAGTTAGGAGTCCCGGATATGATCACGGACATGACGAGGAGTCTCGAAATGATCGAGACATAAAGATTGATATATTGGAAGCCTATGTTTGGACATCGGAATGGTTCCTAGTGAGTTCGGACATGTAACGGAGTATCGGGGGTGTTACCGGAACCCCCCAGGGAGTATATGGGCCCTAATGGGCTTTAGTGGAGAGAGAGAGAGGCAACCTGGGCAGGCCGCGCACCCCCTCCCCCTCTGGTCCGAATTGGACTAGGAAGGGGGAGCGGCGCCCCCTTTCCTTCCTCCCTCTCTCCCCCTTCCTTCTCTCCTAGTCCAACTAGGGAAGGGGGGTAATCCTACTACCGGTGGGAGTAGGACTCCTCCAGGGCGCACCATAGAAGGCCAGCCCTCCCCCTCCTCCACTCCTTTATATACGGGGGAGGGGGCAACCCATAGACACCCAAGTTGATCATTGATCCCTTAGCCATGTGCGGTGCCCCCTCTACCATAATCCACCACGATCATATCATCGTAGTGCTTAGGCGAAGCCCTGCAACGGTAGCATCATCATCACCGTCATCACACCGTCGTGCTAACGAAGCTCTCCCTCGACACTCAGCTGGATCGAGAGTTCATGGGACGACACCAAGCCGAACGTGTGCAGATCACGGAGGTGCTGTACTTTCGGTACTAAGATCGGTCGGATCATGAAGACATATGACTACATCAACCGCGTTGTCATAACGCTTTCGCTTACGGTCTATGAGGGTACATGCACAACACTCTTCCCCTCTTGTTGCTATGCATCACCATGATAGATCTTGCGTGTGCGTAGGAAATTTTTTAAAATTACTGCATTCCCCAACAAGGAGGAGTGGGAGGATGAGTGGGAGGAGGAAGAAGAGGAGCCGGCCCTCGTCATCATCCATTGGTCGCCGCTCCGCGCGGGGGACCGAGCGGCAGGGTACGTCAACGGCGGCTTGTTGCCGCCCTCGAGGTGCTGGAGGATGGCGTGGAGCATGCGACCGGTGACGCCCCACCACAGGTTGCGGCCGTCGCTGTTCTTGGTCCCCCGCACCACCGGTGCGTCGTTGGTGGAGACCAGCCGCTCCGCCTGCCGGAGCTGGAAGTACTTCGCCCACGCCTCATGGTTGTCGACGGCGTACTGCAGGAGGGCCCTCTGCTCCTCCACCAGCGACGCCCGCATGCGGTCGACCTTGTCGGCAAAGTAGTTGGCATGCGCTCGAACACAAGTGGGCTTACCACTCGTGCAATGAGCGGAGGCCGAAGCCATTGGTCGCCGCCCCATCGCCGAGGAACCTCTCGCCCATCGTCGCGGCTGGGCACGGGAAGAGAGAGGAGGAACGTCAGCGGCGACTGCGCACGGGGAGAGAGAGGAAGACATCGGCGGCTATAGGCGGGGTGCGGGCACAGGCGAGGTCAGGCGTTGCTTTATATAGCAGCCGACGGTGGGCGCCGTGTGTACGCATGGCGGGGAGGGGGGCATGGCCACGCCGCCCGTGAGGAATCAATGGAAGGCTGACCGGCGGCAGCCTTGGCATTGATTTCCCATGAGAAACTGAGGCGTTGTGAGGACGACGAGGCGGGGGTCGCTGACTCGGCGGGCCCGTAGTTCATTCGCGCCAAAATCGCTTGCCCCGGCGCCCTCAGCGCACCGGGTTCGGCCTGGGTCCACCGGCGCCAGTTTCGGACCAAACCGGCGAAAAGCAGCCTCTTGGGGACGCGACTGAGCCGATTTTGGGGCGCCGGCGCTAA